>NC_068292.1:35499486-36099486 GCF_025860055.1 Xyrauchen texanus
TTCAAATCAATGTTTGTAACGTGATTAACCTCGGAGCTGATTCATTTGGTTAATTTGGAACTCTTTTATGAACAATTTTATGAAAAGCCGATGGAAAAAACGATTGAATAAAAATACTTCCGTAACATGGAAAATAAGTGGGCTCTCTTGGACTCTTATTGTAAAGCCTATACAGCTCTGTGGCTCGTTATTTGGCACTTTAAAATTGGTGATGTATAAGGTGATATGATGTTCCAGGGGTAAAATCTGTTTCCGAGATCTACTCAGCATCCTCTGATAGCACCTGAAAAAAATCAGAATGTCTGTGACTCCCATTGAGTAGGCAGATCTTTTAAAAGTTGAAAACAAGGCTTTGCTATTGAATGTGTGTCTGCCAAGCTTCTTGAGCGAAGGAGTGGAAGAGGAGCGCTAATTGGACGTGTTCTAGTTTTAGCATCTGTGGCGGGTGATTGAGGATACCCACAATCCCTCTGGAGCGGGATTGAGTCAGCCTGTCCCTCTTGGAAACCGTCTCTTCCCTGGTCTCTGTGCATAGCTTCATGCCTCTGGAGAGAGGACAGGGTTGCTGTATGCATGCGCAACTGTTTGTTTTTATGTGTTAATGCTTGTTAATTTGTGTGTGCGCTTGTGCCTGAAGGGAGCTAATTCATTTTGAGGTTGCTTTTGTGTGTCTGTCATTAAATCGGCTCCCTGTGTGGATGAACAAGCTCTGTTTTACCCAGAATGCATTAGACAGAATCAGTGCTATGTTTCCTCTCTAATATAATGTTTCCTCTCTGGCATAATGTATCTAATTAATTTTGCATTGTGAGTCATATTATTAAACCTTTAAATGACTCCGTACACACTGTTACCATGATAGCTCAAAGCTGAAGTGCATTAATGCACACAAACAGATGTGTGGTGTGTGTTTACACTGGTTATTATAAGGGGAAAAAATGAACTCTGTGTCATCATTTACTCACCCGCATGTTGTTACAAACTTGTATGAGTTTCTTTCTTCTGTGGAACTTTTGAAGAATTTACTGGTCACTCTTTTACATTCAAATACAATGAATGTATTCGCATGTAAATGTAAAAAATTTCATGTTTCAAAAAGGATCCAAAAATCCCATGAAAGTATCACTATCTGAGCGCATTATTGCAAGATTTCTGAAGCCATAGGATCGGAACAGACCAAAATTGAAAACATTTGCCTTGGCTCTCCTTGGCGCTCACAATCCTGTGAGTTCTTGTAGCGCTGTCCAATTCATGAACAAATTGTTGTTTTGATTCAGATCTTTTAAATTATCATTTGATCCGGTCTGAATGATTTCTTCAAAAAAACCTGACTAATCTGGTTCTTGAGTTAACTCACTGACTCAAGATTTTCAATGAATAATGACTTTCAAACTATTTCTCACCCAAAGCTATTGTATAGTTTCAGAAGACTTGGAATATTGTCTACATTAAGGATACTTTTATGTTGCTTTTGCATCCTTTTTGAAGCTTTAAAGCTCCAATATCCATTTATTGTAATTGCATGGAAAAGTGTGACCAAGTATAGTCATGAACATTTTTCCTAAAAAAAGACACTGGTTTGAAACATCCTGAGTGTGTATAAACAATGACAGAATTGAAATGATTGAGTGAACAAATGCTTTAACATTAACTTGTGACATTAACATTAATGTGCATGGCTTATGGCGTATGTGTGCATGCAACTGTGCCAGCGGAGACATTGAAATATGCTGATGTATCTGAGCACTCATTCATGATCCAGCCTCTCTGAAATGTGTGCATATGAGCAGCATCAATCAAACCCATCACAAAGGAGACCCAGCCTGGCTCCAGGCGCTCTGCTGCTTTCTATTTATGGAAGTGCAGTGCGTTTTTCCTTTATCCATGTTCCATTTCTGCTGTTATATGGATACTATGGATACAATGTACTATGCTGGTGCCATGCAAGAGTGTTCTGGTGATCTTTTATTAAGCTGTGTGTATTGTAGCCCTGGAGGTACATAATTATCCAAAGTCTTCATGCTGTGAAATGTGATTGCAGCTGCTAGAAGCCACTGTGGAAATTAAAAACCTCCTTAAAGTTGAAGTATGTAATTTCATGTGGCACCTAACGTGATTGCAAAAGAATGATTGATTCCAAACAGGTCTCCCAAATACTCCCACTTGCCCCCTGTCCTGCTTCCAGTCTTCCATTGTTCTCACAATCGTGTGGTCCAGCATCTAAGTCACGCCATTGGTTGAGCCATAAGTTGATGTGTCGACCCGCTCAGATAAACAGAGCAATGTTCGAAAACAGTCTGAAGTGTACAAAGCCATAGCGTGTACTCTCTTCAGTGAAATAAACCTATGAAAAGCAGTTTCTGCACAGTAAACTAGATGGTAGAAAGTATTTTTAAATAGTTTGTTCAAATTTTTTTTACCCTCATGTTGTTCCAAACCTGGATGACTTTCTTTCATCCATGGAAAGCAAAAGCTATTTAGCAGATTGTCCACACTGCTCTTTTCCATACAATGAAAGCATAGATTGACTAGAAGCTGTCAAGCTCCAAAAAGGACCAAAAGCACCATGAAAGTTCATATACACAATTCCAAATCTTTCAAAGCCTTATGATAGCTTTGTGTGAGAAAATTACCCAAATTTGTCTTTTGTTCTTAAAATCTTTTTATTCCTATTATTTTTTTTTTTTTTTTTTTTTACTTTTAAATCTCACTAAAATAAAGTATATTCAATTATGTAGTGTAATATTTAGTAACTGGTTGAAGCTGTATTCTGTACTAGAGCTTGTTTTCAAAAATTGTGTTGGTGGAAAACACTGTTCCAGTGAAGATGCAGGGGGTAAACATAGCTAAATCTATGCTTTTAACCCTTAAATTCTTGATTATTTTCCCAAACACTCTTACATATTCGCGTCTTTAGAGATTTGGCACTTACAGTATTTCTATAAAAAATGTATGTACAAAATGCCCGATAGTGTAACATCTTCAAATATTTTTATATTATAATATGTGTTATTTTTCACAAATCAGGACAAATCTAGAACAAGTTTAATTATATTCACACTGACATTTCATGAGATGCAACTGGCTGTCGAACACAACACATAAGATACAAATAAGTTACACATGCGTCATGCAAATGTATTTTCTCAGGCACTTATTGAGTCTAAATAGATGCACAAGTAACATTGTTTCAGTAGAACACCAAAATGACAATAGTCATATCATACTGTTCATGTGTTACACTTGCTATAGTGTACTTCATTGTTGTTTCTAGGTCAGCTAGCCATGTCAAATGTAAATCATGTCAATTACTGAAACATCAGCACCACCTTGAGTACTAAATTGCATGTATAATATATATGTGTACATGCATATGGGATACTAATAATTCACCATTTCATAATATAGTTTTAGCACAAAACATCAATGTGATATAGGATGCATTTGTATGAATATAGCACTAATTTCTCTTGTAATAAACAAATAAATAGATATCCTGTGATTGTAAACTTAAACTTCTCTGGGGACCATGCCATATGTTCCAGAGCTCCCTGTTCTATTATATTGTATTTGCAAAAGAAATGTTTGGCAGTCTAAAATATATATTTCCTATTGACACACTAAAGCTGGAAATATAAATAGCCATCTTAAGACTATTGTTTTTGTGAAGCATCTTATGTTTTTGCACAGTACTGTGTGTGTGTATATATATATATATTATTTATTTTTGTTTCACAGTATTCTGTTCTCATATTTACCAAGGGTGCCAATATTTTTGGCCAAAAATATTGGCACCCTTGGTAAATATAGGAACAGAAGGCTGTGAAAAATATATCCTTTTTGTTTATCATTTTGGTCTTTCATTCAAAATATTCACAAAAATCTGTCCTAACCTGTGCAAACACAATTCAATACTTTGTGAATAAAAATAATTATTGGCACCCTTTGCCAAGATAACAGCTCTGAGTCTTCTCCTATAATGCCTAATGAGGATGGAGAACACAAGGCAAGTTATCGGAGACCATTCCTCCATATATAATCTCTCCAGATTCTTAAAATTCAGAGGTCCACACTGGTAGACTCTCCTCTTCATTTCACCACATAGGTATTCAATGGCCATGGCAGAACCTTGATTTTGTGGTCAGTGGACTATTTTTGTGTTGATTTTGATGTGTGTTTTGGATCACTGCCCTGCTGGAATGTATAACCACAGCACATTTTAAGATTTCTGGCAGAGGCAATCAGGTTTTGATTTGATAAGAATCCGTGATGCCATGTATCCGATCAAGATGTCCAGGACTTCTGGCATAAAAACGGCCCCAAAACATTAAAGATCCTCCACCCTATTTAATCATGGGCATGAGGTACTTTTCCATATGGCTACCTCTCTGTGTGCATCAAACTTATATCTGGCGTTTGCTGCCAAAAAGCTCTATTTTTGTTTCATCTGACAATAGAACCCGGTCCCATTTGTTGTTCCAGTAGTGTCTGGCAAACTGAAGACGCTTGAGTTTGTTGTTGGATGAGAGCAGAGGCTTTTTTCTTGAAACCCTCCCAAACAACTTGTTGTGAATTAGGTGTTGTCTGATTGTAGTTTTGGAGACTTTCTGACCCCAAGACCCAGCTAATTCCTGCAATTCTCCAACTGTGATCCTTGGACAATTTTTAGCCACTCTAACCATCCTCCTCACCGTGTGTGGAGACAATATAGACACACTTCCTCTTTCAGGTCGATCCGTAACATCTCCAGTTGATTGGCAATTCTTAATTATTGCCATGATGGTAGAAATGGGTATTTTCAATGCTTTATCTATTTTCTTATAGCCATTTTATGTCCCATTTTATGAAGCTCAACAACCTTTTGGTGCACATAATAACTTTATTCTGTAGTCTTACCCATTGTGATGAACGACTAAAATAATTTAGCATGTGCGTCACCTCATATTTATACCCATGTGAAACAGGAAGTCATGGTTGAACAATTGCATGTTCCTTGTCACCCAGGTGTACTAAAAAATATGAATTGGAATATACTTCAGATATATTTAGCTCATAAGAATATCTAAGGGTGCCAATAATTGTGGAAAACGTGTTTTGGAGAAAAATATGTATTTAATGAATAGAAAATCACTTCAATTAGTTCAATTAAAGGTTAGATTTCTGTGAATATTTTGAATGAAAGCTCAAAAGACTTCATATTTACCAAGGGTGCCAATATTTTTGGCCACAACTGTATATCTATATTTATATCTCTTGAAATAGTGTAACACAAAAACAAAATATACAAAAATTGCAATATATATAATGACTAATGACTAAGATAGTATCTTTTGTATAGCATGTTATATATACCATGAGTCTCATGGCCTATTCATCGACATACATAAAGTTTGTTGCGGACTGCCCATGCATTAATTTTAAAGTGGACTCCTCAAAATGTGTCATTATACATTCTTCTTGAGTATGAGATATAGTAATTAATTTTGATGGACAGGCCTGTGAGACCAAGTCATTCACCCGAGATGCGAATTGTCCACCGGTAGTTAAACACTGTCAGACGTTACGGGTTTAAAATTCACAGTGAGTGCTCAAGGATAGGGGGAACAAAACAAATGATTAGCCAAGCGATTTATTCAGCACCGACCTCAGTGAGTCTTCTCGTTTAAATGCAGAAACAATAAAGTTATGGTGTAAAACAAGCAGGGCTTCTCGAGGGGGGTTATAAATCTCTGCTACTTTGAGACCGGGGCATCTCTTTTATCAACGCTGGAAAACTGCCAAGCTGTGTGGCTTAATGTACGATTGATACCTTTCATTTAGAAAAGTGGACCTTTTGTGTGTGTTTGAATGCTTAAGAGCTTGCAGATTTGCTCCGCTCTGATGTAAATGCAACATATAATATATGTGCTTGCGACATACTGTTAACGTTGTCTCTATTAGAATGGCATTTGGGTGCACTTCGCCCTATTGGCCAGTAGAGAGCGGTATACAGCAGCACAGATCGTAGTGAATGAAGATTGGAAGTAAACTGCGGAGAAGAGAAGCAGTCACGACCCCGTTCGATGTCGCTAGATGTCGCTGATGTCGTTTGGAAGGATGCGTCTTTCGGAGGTCGCATACGTCAACTAGGCTGTCTCGTTTCATTATTATTTTTATTGGGAACGCAAAAAAGGTTAACAATTGTATAAATGTAAGTGCATATACATAAAGGGCATTGACAATAGATAATAAGATAATTTATTATGGAGGATAAATAAGACAAAAAAAACGAGACAGCCTCGATGACGTATGCGGCCGACAAATGCGACCTTCGGAGGACACAGCCTTCCAAACGAGACACAGGCTGTGAGCTAGATTGCCATCAAAGCAATTATAGCATTCTTATTTGACAATGAATCATTTTTTTTTGCCTCAAATAAAGAACATTCTGCAGGGGAGAGTGCTTTTATATAAACTACAGCTGTGCTCATTGCATCCATGAACAAGACGAACAATCTATTAATGTATGCATTAAACTCACTAACAATGTTGACCATTTCTGGTACATTATCCAATCTGATAAGAAATCAGTTTACTTGCCGCTACAAATAAGCGTTCTGGACGGGAAAGTGTTATAAACTGCATCAATACTGCATTATATCAACAAAAAGATCGAACTTTCAGTGTATCAATCAAACTCACACAGAGTGTTGACAATTTCTGATACGGTTTTTCCACGCATCACTGTTTTATTATATCCATCCAAGTTGTTACAGAAACATGGTATGACGACAACAACAACAACTCCGTCTTTCCTGCACTCGTCGCCATTATCTCACAGGAGGCAGATGACGTGAGCTTCACTGTCTTTTCTCATTGGCTGTCGCTGCGCGATATCGCTCTGCATTTGCATCAAGTTGAACTTTTCTCAACTTTGGCTTGACACGCCCACATGCTGTTTCCGGAAGTTGCCAGCTCTCATTGAAAACGAATGGTGTCCTGGCAGTTGCAGCGACAAAATCGCTATGTGAAAGGGGCTTTACAGTCACGACTGAATATAAGCTGTCTGGGAAGGAATGGCAATAATTTTGTGTAATGTATACAAGGCATTTAACTGGTCATTTTATTTTTTATTGGATTTTTGGACAACTGGGATTGTAATGAGGCTATCATATTGTCTCAACTCAAAATGAGGGAGAGAGATGTGCTTTCTGACAGAATGTACAAAATACCCTCAAGAAAATTAAAAAAATACAAATTACTACACTTGTGATCTGATCTCAGTCAGTTGTGTTCAGTTAATTTAGCTTCTTTATTTATTTATGTATTTATTTTTGTTGCTGTTGTTCTACCTTATGTTAATAGAGCTGTCCAGGTTGCCCAGAGGAGAATTAGCATTTTCGAGCCATGGGTTCCCTCTGGATTTTCCTATTGGCTTTTATAATGGCAGCTTTGGATTTATGAGTAAAATTAGTTCTATGGTAAACATAACTTTAAGATACTTGAACGTTTTGTCATACAACATAAATGACACACAGTCATACCATAACATTTTTGGAAGCTGCCGTCTTTAAAAAAAAGTATGTTGCTAAAAAATGGCTAGGTAAGGACTACAATGGTTTTCCATTTTGTCAGGCACATTCACTCACATGCTTGTGGTAGTTGTAGTCCATATTTAGCAACTCATTTGTAAAAAAAAAAAAAATTCGTCGATCGCTTCAAAATTCATGTTGTCCGATTACACAATCATCACCCTTAAAAAAAAAGAAAAAAAATGTAGTTTTTGACCTGAAAATTTTAATGGCAACCTCAGTGTTGTCAGTGGACCGATATGCCCTCTTGCGTGCATGGTCTGACAGCATGCTTTTCTGTACTGTCAGAGGAAAACAACAGCAGCTTTTTAACAGTGGGGACCACACCTATTGTAAGGCAGATGTTAGGTGACAGGTATGTTGTTGTGTAGGTGAACATTGTAACAAAATGAGTTAAAGTTCTGACATTTTCATTGAAAAATATGTTTTCAGACATTATGTATTTTTTGTTGTTGTTAAAAAGTAAATAATAAATTATCTTTCAGTTTAGTTTTATAAGCATAATTTCTGTATGTGTGTGTGTGTGTGTGTGTGTATATATACACTCACCTAAAGGATTATTAGGAACACATACTAATACTGTGTTTGAGCCCCTTTCGCCTTCAGAACTGCCTTAATTCTACGTGGCATTGATTCAACAAGGTGCTGAAAGCATTCTTTAGAAATGTTGGCCCATATTGATAGGATAGCATCTTGCAGTTGATGGAGATTTGTGGGATGCACATCCAGGGCACGAAGCTCCCGTTCCACCACATCCCAAAGATGCTCTATTGGGTTGAGATCTGGTGACTGTGGGGGCCATTTTAGTACAGTGAACTCATTGTCATGTTCAAGAAACCAATTTGAAATGATTCGAGCTTTGTGACATGGTGCATTATCCTGCTGGAAGTAGCCATCAGAGGATGGGTACATGGTGGCCATAAAGGGGTGGACATGGTCAGAAACAATGCTCAGGTAGGCCGTGGCATTTAAACGATGCCCAATTGGCACTAAGGGGCCTAAAGTGTGCCAAGAAAACATCCCCCACACCATTATACCACCACCACCAGCCTGCACAGTGGTAACAAGTCATGATGGATCCATGTTCTCATTCTGTTTACGCCAAATTCTGACTCTACCATCTGAATGTCTCAACAGAAATCGAGACTCATCAGACCAGGCAACATTTTTCCAGTCTTCAACTGTCCAATTTTGGTGAGCTCTTGCAAATTGTAGCCTCTTTTTCCTATTTGTAGTGGAGATGAGTGGTACCCAGTGGGGTCTTCTGCTGTTGTAGCCCATCCGCCTCAAGGTTGTGCATGTTGTGGCTTCACAAATGCTTTGCTGCATACCTCGGTTGTAACGAGTGGTTATTTCAGGCAAAGTTGCTCTTCTATCAGCTTGAATCAGTCGGCCCATTCTCCTCTGACCTCTAGCATCAACAAGGCATTTTCGCCCACAGGACTGCTGCATACTGGATGTTTTTCCCTTTTCACACCATTCTTTGTAAACCCTAGAAATGGTTGTGTGTGTGAAAATCCCAGTAACTGAGCAGATTGTGAAATACTCAGACCGGCCCGTCTGGCACCAACAACCATGCCACGCTCAAAATTGCTTATTGCTTTCCCATTCTGACATTCAGTTTGGAGTTCAGGAGATTGTCTTGACCAGGACCACACCCCTAAATGCATTGAAGCAACTGCCATGTGATTGGTTGATTAGATAATTGCATTAATGAGAAATTGAACAGGTGTTCCTAATAATCCTTTAGGTGAGTGTGTGTGTGTATGTATGTGTGTGTGTGTGTATATATATATATATATATATATATATTTCTATATTAAACTATATAAATATATTTATTATATGTTTCATTAAAAAACTAATACACATGGATAACACAGTTTAACATTTAACAGCAAAATAATTATTTAACATGCAAAAGACAAAAAATGCATGCTTTATGGAAATGTTTTGCTATTAACAATTTTTATTCATTCTTGTATAAAAAAAAACAAAAAACAGAACAAACAAAATATACAGTATATACAGAACCAACTTTAACCCTCATTATTTCCCCCTCCCAAACCCACCCTGTCCCTCAACAAATATCCCTGTGGTCAAAGCATAAATTACACAATTCACACATATAAACACACAAATCTTTGAGGTAATAAAAAATCAAAATCAACAAACAAAGAGGAAAAAAAAGAAGAAATCCACGAAGAACAGAATTCACAATTACTACCACAATTTTGTCTCTCTCCACATAGTCCTCAATCAGAGCCTTCCAGATGGGACAAATACATGTCCCATTTCTTACCATACACGTACAATCTGCCAAGCTGCTTATATGACATCTTTTCAAATGCCTTCATCCTGCCCAATTCGGTGACCCATTCGGTGAACGAGGGAGCGCCAATTAACTTCCATCCTTTGAATGATATGTCTGCCAATAATTATCATTTTTCATTGAATTCATTACATGGTGTCCTGATTAATTAATCACATTTAATCGCATATACAAATATTTGCTGAGATTGCCTCTCATATAACAATAATTCAATATCTAATGATTATACATATTTATATCAATACATAATTATACATGGTTATCTTTAAATATTTAAAAATGTATGTATATATATACACACACACAGTATCTCAAGCACACCCCTCACATTTTTGTAAACATTTGATTATATCTTTACATGTGACAACACTGAAGAAATCATATTTTGCTGCAATGTAAAGTAGTGAGTGTACAGCTTGTATAACAGTGTACATTTGCTGTCCCCTCAATAACTCAACACACAGCCATTAATGTCTAAACCGCTGGCAACAAAAGTGAGTACACCCCTAAGTGAAAATGTTGATTTTGTGAAGTGCACCAGTCCCTCCTGCAGCAAAGCACCCCCACAACATGATGCCACCCCCATGCTTCACGGTTGGGATGGTGTTCTTCGGCTTGCAAGCCTCACCCTTTTCCCTCCAAACATAATGATGGTCATTACGAACAGTTCAATTTTTGTTTCATCAGACAGAGCACATTTCTCCAAAAAGTAAGATCTTTGTCCCCATGTGCACTTGCAAACTGTAGTTTGGCTTTTTTTGTTGGTTTTGTAGGTTATGTCGATATAGGACTCGTTTTACTGTGGATATAGATACTTATATAAACTTAAATATATATATATGTATATATATATGTGTGTGTAGTCTGGAAGTCTGGGGCCAGATGGCCAGATGTGCTGATCTCCTGGGATTTTCACGCACATCAGTCTCTAGAATTTAACCAGAATATAATAAATACTACCTATTTCGTCCATCTTCACAAGGTCCTTTGCTTTTGTTCTGGGATTGATTTGCACTTAACACACCAAACTATGTTAATCTCTAGGAGACAGAATGTGTCTCCTTCCTGAGCAAAATGATGGCTGTGTGGTCCCATGGGGTTTATACTTGCAAACTATTGTTTGTACAGATGAACATGGTTCCATCAGACATTTGGAAATTGCTCCCAAGGATGAGCCAGTATCGTGTAGGTCCACAATTTTGTTTTTTTTATGTCTTGGCTGATTTCTTTTGATTTTCCAATGATGTCAAGCAAAAAGGCACTGAGTTTGAAGGAAGGCATTAAAATAAATCCACAGGTACACCTCCAGTCAGAAGCTAATTGTTTAAAGGCTCGACATAATTTTCTGGAACTTTCCAAGCTGCTTAAAGGCACAGTTACAGTAATTTAGTGTATGTAAACTTCTGACCTACTGGAATTGTGATATAGGCAATTAAAAGTTAAACAATCTGTCTGTAAACAATTGTTGGAAAAATTACTTGTGTCATGCACAAAGTAGATGTCCTAAATGACTTGCCAAAACTATAGTTTGCTAATATTAAATATGTGGAGTGGTTAAAAAAGTAGTTTTAATGACTTCAACCTAGGTGTATGTAAACAGTTTTTGTGTGTGTGTGTGTGTGTGTGTGTGTGTGTGTGTGTGTGTGTGTGTGTGTGTGTGTGTGTGTGTGTGTGTGTGTGTGTGTGTGTGTGTGTGTGTGTGTGTGTATATATACATATATATATATATGTGTGTGTAGTCTGGAAGTCTGGGGCCAGATGGCCAGATGTGCTGATCTCCTGGGATTTTCACGCACATCAGTCTCTAGAATTTAACCAGAATGGTGCCAAAAACAAAAAATTTTCAGTGAGCTGCAGATCTGTGGATGGAAACGCCTTGTTGATGAGAGAGGTCAACAGAGAATGACCAGACTGGTTTGAACTGACAAAGTCTACGGTAACTCAGAAAACAGCTCTAAAAATTGCGGTGAGAAGAATATAATCTTTGAATGCTATTCTGAGATGCAGGTTGGCTCTGTTTTGGCGGCACGAGGGGGACCTACACATTATTAGGCAGGTGATTTTAATGTTGTGGCTGATCGGTGTATCTGCTGAGTGCAAATCTTGTCAACTTTTAGAAAGTATTCTATCATATGGATGACTTTAATGCTATTAGACATAGTCTAAAAGTTAAAAAAAATTCACTTTAAGTTTAGTGCTACTCTTTGTCTCAGATTCATTTTCAATTCGAATAGTGAATTCAAATTGTTCCAATACTCTGTCTGCAGTTGTGTTTTTTGTCATTTTTATTCATCCCTGCAAACTGTTCCTTTCCTGAGAGAGTTGAACTGCTGTTTTAATTGAACATGGTAGAGTTCATTAAGGGACTGTTTTATCAGTAGCGTTGTTTCATCCAGTTCTCTGTGCGTAGGCACTCCCGTTAACCACGTCCCCGAAGACAACGTGCTTTTGCTGATTAATTATTCATGATGGTCCTGCTACTTTAAAACACTTCTCTGCCACCACCCCATGCCATTTTCTCAGGAGCTCCTTATCACCTGACCAAGGACCGTCATCTGATTTTTATGTTCAAGCACTGAAAAGAAAGGTTTCACAAACACACAAGCCAATGATTTTAATGCTTTACTTAATGCATTATCACACACTCTCCATCTGGATACTATTATTTCATGTGTAGAATGCAGTTATTTGCATTCTGTGTGCTGTAGCCTAGTGCCAAAGCTGCACTTGGAGTGTTTGTGGACCATTCTTTTCTCTGCTTTACAGTGAATGTGAAGATGTTGTGGAGAGTAATAATCTGAGATTATGCCTATGACCAATATAGACCCTATAGATGACTCTTAATAAATAATGTCCAGTGTACATGGTAGACTCCTCCTATTACATTATTAAAGTAGGCATTATGCCATTCTAAAAGTTTTAAACAGTAGTATGCTACATTATTGTCATATGGTTATATTGTGTGCAAATGGCATCCAGTTATGCATTGGAAATTATATTGTTAAATTCCTTTTTTATGTAAAATTTTGACAGTCCAATAACAAAATAATTTTAAGAGATGTTAGAAATCACAGTTGTAATAACATTCAGAGTGCTCTGTCAAATCACCAATGTAGCAAACTACTCTTGGAAATGCTTATTGCATAATGCATAATGTTTCTCATACAATTAAAACATAAAAAAAAATATGGCAGTATTCCCTGTATTTTGCACAGTTTGTAGTAAGCAGCACGCTAGTATTTGCACAAATCTGTTTGACTTTCCTGTGGTGAAGTCATGTGAGGATCAGGCTGTGTCATGGGACTGAACTGGGATTAAACACATAATCCGAAATCACTCTGAACACATCACACACTCAACATCATACAATACACATTTGTTTCATTCTTGACTCTGATTATATATGTGTTTATTTAAACATAATCATAGTCCCCTAATACTGTCACCAATAAATTAATTGATTGACAAATCAACTGAAAGCTGAAAAATGTAATCATTACAACAGGGTCCCTATTTTAAAGGCTCTCTGCCACATGTAATTTGCTCAAAGTCAGTGGGCATGGCCATTAAAATTTGATATTCTTGTGCAAGCATGCACTAAATTTAGACACAAGTGGGTTGGCGAAATAGCGCATGTGATGCATTAATGGACTGGATTCTGGTTCTTCTCCAGTTATTGAACCATCTGCATTCTATTATATATTTAATTTCCTTTCAAGCAATGTCGAAATGAATGAAGACAGCCCAATCATAAGAATTTGGTTGTGTAAATGGGCTGTAGACAATTCATCCCCTGCTCTGTGACTGTATTTTCGCCTGCGCTGCTCCGGACAACAATGTATGTGTTGTATGTTCCCTAAAACAGGACAGTAGTGTAATAACGCAGAAAAGTACTATTCTCTGGGAAAAGTACCTCAAACAGGCTTTAGTTCACCATTGGAAAAGGGCCTTATGTTCTCTATCTGCCTCTCTGGGGCGGTTGGCTCTCATCCTGTTCATATGTGTCTCACTTTCTTGAAAAATGCTTTCCTTCTCTTTCATTGTACATTGTTTTGTATTGTATATTTGTTATATGTTTCTCTGTTTAATGTTTTATATTTTATATATGTGATTAACCTTGTGCAACCCCACGTCTAATGTGTGGACATTGCATATAGCAAAGCCAAAATACAACAAATTTTTAAGATAAATTAAAGCAGAGTGAATATTGTTCACAACACTCTACACTGTTATTTAAGGGCTAAATTTCTGGTGCATCACATCACGTGACACAACAGAATTATGTTTATTTCCAGGAAGCGCTTCTATGGGCACAGGGCCAACAAAAGTGCCTCTGGTAAGAAACATCTAAGATTTTTTATTGAAACCTGTTTAGTTGTAAAGAGTAGCGTCTCAAGTTTAATTTGATATGCCACTTTAAAAAATCTATAAATGTTTTGCGTGGCAATGTGCTGACAAACATGAAGTCCACATATGTTGAAATTAGGACCATTTTCCCGCAAAAGTTAATTTTCAACTATAACACGTTTGTGGGTCATTTCGCTTCATTTCAGTATACATTTTCTTTATATTTTATTTTGTTATCGCTGTACAATTTTATTCATTAAGTAAGCATTAATGTATAGTCGACCGGTTGTTATCGCACAATAAACCCTGATAGGGTGATCAGGATCCCAACCCCCCAATGATTTTTTGACCACTCAACATGTTTGGCATGGGACTCGTCATGGGACATAACATAGATTCAGAATTTTATAATGCACATTTGTTTTTAACATAGCTGACAGTGATTTGATGATGCTGGCCATTACTTTTAATCAATTATTTATTCAGCTTTATAGAAAATGAGCTGTAATGTCTGTAACATGTAAAAAACATGAATAGCCATCACTCCTGGACACATAATAAAATATTTGATGAAAAAAAAAATTGACTTTCTATAGCTAGGTTTACTTAAAATTTCATAACTAAGTCCTACTGTTCACATATGTGGACATAACTGTTTAGGAAAACCATTTGCTCTTGGAAAAAAAAAAGTGTTTTGCTTGTTTATTAGCTGCTACTAGTTACAAATCAAAAAGGGAAATGGAAAATGCACACAGCAGTCATGCTGGGGTTCTCAGGAGGTTAAAGTGTGGGTGGTTAAAAAAAGACCATGAGAGGAACTCTTGAGAGCATGTAAGGCACTAAGAGACAGAGATGTTGTGAGATCAGAGGGAGATCATTGGGATCTAGCTGTGGTTGATCCACCTTTGCTCCCTGAGAGAGTTAGGGCACTATTTTCTGTAAAGCTGCATTGAAAAGATATGTATTGTGAGATGTGATATACAAATAAAATTGACTTTTTAAACTCATTTTCCCACATATCTCCCTCTTTTTTCTCTTTGATGTCTTTCCTCCATCTGCTGTCAGTCACTCCGTCCTCTGTGGATCACAGTCAACAAACCTCATGATGTCCACTTGGAATTTTAGCAAGCAGTATGTGGCGAGTCCAGCCAGCAGCATTGTGACTGTGAGTGTGTGTAAAGAGAGAGAGAGAGAGAGAGAGAGTATGGGCTGGCAGAGTGGGAGGGGGCAACGATTCCTCGGCTCAGGCACAGCTGGGCAGCAAGATAAGAGTATCAGAGTTAGTGAGAGATCGAGAAAGAGGGAGTTTTGTGGATACCACTACAGTTAAACTATGAGATGAACACCCAGGAGGCTATTTCTGAGCCAACCCTGAAATGAATGTAAGTTTGAGTACATTTTACTCATTACAGTTGTTTATTTGGCTGACAGTTTCATTTAAAACAACTTAGAGTGCAGTGCGTTCAAGGCTTACAGTTTAGCCATATGTGTGTTCCCTGGAAATCAAACCCATGACCTTGGTGTTGCTAGCATCATACTCTAGTTTAGCTACAGGAAGCTTTTAAGTACGTTTATCTTAATATTAGTGTAGGATGTTTTTGAGTGGAGGGATAAATCATTGGAATGCTTAAAGTGAGGAAAGTTGGAAACTTTGTTGTGATTGTGTGTTTCCTCCTTGGCTCATGTTGGTCATCTTTTTGTGCCAGTTTTTATTAATCCTTTTTCAACAGCTCAGACTTTAATTTACTTTAACATCGCAGACATTTATGTTTCTTTTAAGAATCATCTTTATCAGATGTTTGTTCTAAAATACCTTTTGAGAAATAATAATTGACAGAGTTGAGATGATTTTTGACATTGGAGTGTAGATCTATAAAATGAATGTGGATAGCTTTGATAATTTGATCTGTGATCAATTTGATTATAAAAGTTTGAGTTCATTACTGAACTCACTTCTTTTTGATTGAATACGTTTTTGTCTTGGCAAATCGCAGCATAGTGGGAGATCTCTTTTAAAACTCTCGAGGAGACAAATGTGAGAAGCAGGAAATTCCTTAGAAGAAAATTCAAAATCTCCTTTTGCTCTAGAGTCATTGGGTTTCTAGGAGAGACAAATGAGATAATAAAGAGATCTCATTTGTGTTTTTTTTTCTTTCCTATGGTATATTCTATTATCTTCTATCTCTTCTTTTCACTCCGTCTCTAAAATCTCTGCATATTTAGTTAACTGTGATTTGCATAAATTACTTCCATCCAGCTTTTGGCTAATAACCAATCGATGGACCAACAAAACCACTCAAATGAGCATCCACAGAGAGAGAGAGAGAGACACTAATTTGTTTCGAGTGACTTTGATTTGATCAATTGTGGATTATATGAGGACAGTACTTTTCACCATCAGTGCGGCAGTTTGAACAATGTGACAGCATGGAACATTGTATTTTGAATTGATGATGCATTTCGGCTGTATAGATTTGTGGGCATGACCCTCTTTGTGACCTCATTCGTGTGTGTTTATTTAAACATATCTGTGATGTCAGAAAGGGAGGGAGAGAGCGCTGTGCTCTTGTTCTATGAAATATTCAGGTGGATGGCTGCAGCTTGGAATAAGGACATCCTATTCTGCTAGCTAAGCACCGATACTTTTTTCCCAGGAACACTATTCCCTTTTTACCACTCAAAAAGCAGAAGGAGGGAATAGGAGAGGAGGGAAAAAAAGGTTATAAATAGTTTGCAAGAGAAATAAGCCATAATGCTTATAGCATGGCCCAATTGTAAGTGGGATTACAGTTAGTCCACGAAAGCCTACTGTTTTAATTTATAGCTAAACCATATCGTATTTAGACAATATAGCTCTGATTTGTGTGCCTTGGCAAGGAAAAAAGAAGTGATCCACTGAGAGGCGGTTATGTGATCTTTTTCGCTTATTTGTCAACACCATCTCCGTATGGGGGGAAGAGCCCTCAGAGGAAGGAAGGCTTTTTATTCACTTCCTGTGATGCTTTGGGGCAGGCGCTTCTGGACCACGTCTTTACATTATGCATTAGGAACAATATAATGCTCTTGAAGGAGCGATTGCAGAGGGAACTAGCCACCAAGACTTGATAAAAATGCACAGTTGCCTTGCAACCAAAGAGCATCTTCCATATTGAGAGAAAGAATATTGTTTGGTGTAATATTATATAAAATCATGTCATGTTAAGCAATGTTAAAGGAATGTTCTGGGTTCAGTGCAAGTAAAGCTCAAATGACAGCATTTGTGGCATAACAAAAATTAAATTGTCCATCTTTTATTTAACTCTTAAAATACAAAGAATTTCAACAAACATTGACACATCATATATCTACTACAAATGGATATACAAAATGCCCAGATAGTGTAACATTTTCAAAGCATTTTCAAGACAATTAGAATATAATATATTCTGCTATGTTATAATGTTTTCTTTTTCATATATTAAAAGAGATGATGCAGCAAATCTGTATGGCTCCAGTGGTTAAATCTATGTCTTTAGAATTGATATGAAACAGATGAGTCATTTTTTTACTATAAGTCTCCACTTTCACTTTCAAATTCTTCTTTTGTTTTTTTGGCAATTCACATTCTTCATGCATATCGTCACCTACTGGTAGGGGCTGGCAAATGATGGAGATTTATAGTAAAAAGGACATAAATAATTATCTGTTTCTCACCCACACCTAACATATCACTTCAGAAGATATGGATTTAACCACTGGACTCATATGGATTGCTTTTATGCCTCCTTTATGTCCTTTTTGGACCTTCTGAGTTCTGGTTACCATTCACTTGCATTGTGAGGAACAACAAAGCTGAGATATTCTCCTAAAACTCTTAATTTGTGTCCTGCATAAGAAAGTAAGTCATGTACATCTGGGATGGCATAAGGGTGAGTCACTAATGATATCCCTTTAAGTCTAAATAGATGCACAAATTACATAATTTCAGTAGTACACCAAAATGACAATAACCAAACCATATTGTTACACTTGCTATAGTTTACTTTCATGTTGTTTCTTTATCAAATAGCACTGTAAAATTTAAATCAAATCAATTAACAACAGCTCCACCTTAGTAACAAATAACATGTATAATATATGTGCACATGGAATACTGATAATTCACCATTGTGGCACAGAAAATCAAGATTTAGTTATGATATAGTAGCCTAGTCATTTGTATGAATATAGTACTCATTAATTTCGTAATAAAAAAATAAATAGATAATCCAGTTATAGTAATCTTAGATATATATAAAAAATATGATTAATGGAAGTGCAAAAAAACAAAAACAAAAAAACAAAGCAATATTCTTACATACCTAGGGTCTTTAATGACCCTTTACACTATTGGTACTTAAGCAATTATATATATATATAAAAAAAAAATTGTTGTAGCAAGCCTTTTTCTTTTTACTATTCATAAGAACTTGCATTTGAACTTTTAAACACGCACCTCGAGACACCAATACTGTACATTCTGTTCCATTCTTTGAACTGCATCTAGCTGTTTTTAACCCAAGAATGTGTTCTGTGTGTGATTGCAGAACTCCAGCCGAGAATCAATGGATCACAGCGAGGAGATCGCAGACCCAGAAGACAATGAAGAGGAAGACCTAGGAGTCTTGGATGACCAGAGGAGCGTCATTCTTCATCTGCTCTCTCAGCTCAAACTGGGCATGGACCTTACACGGGTATACACCCAAACACTCTCTTGAATGTTGGTGAAAGAATTCACCCAATCCTTACTTGTATATATATATTCACCATCTTGTAGTCTCTTTCCTTTCACATTCTGTGCAGACAGGAACCATTCAGACTACTTGGACCCAGTGTGTAAACTCCAGTCTAATTTACCGCTTTCACTGAGACCATGTGCCAGCTAAGATGCTGACCGAGCCAAGCTTCAGATACTAGCCTACTGTAAAAATCAGCTAGAACCAGAATACATTTCCAAGCTGGTCTAGTTTAGATGGTAAACAAGCTAAACTTAGATGGAGAGGCTGAATGACTAGTTGGCCAAGATAGTCTTTCGTGGTTAAGCTAGTTAAAGGAATAGTTTACCCAAAAAGAAAAATTCTGTCATCATGTACTCACCTGTTATTCCAAACTAAACTATGTCAATTTTTCATTTGCAGAACACAGATTAAGGAATTTCCTGCTTGCAAATTTGAATACAATGGCAGTAGATAGTGACTCACTTTAAAGCTAAAAAAGGATCCAAAAGTGTCATCAAAGTAGTTCATGCAACTTCTGCGTCACATTCCAAGTCCTTTATAGGGATAGTTCACCCAAAATTGTAAATTCTATTATCATTTACTCACCCTCATGCCATCCCAAATGTTTATGACTGACTTTCTTCAGCGGAACACAAACAAAGATTTTTAGAAACATATCTGAACTCTGTAGATCCATATAATGCAAATGAATGGTGATCAGACCTTTTGTAGCTCCAAAAATCCTATAAAGGAAACATAAAAGTATTCCATACGATTCCAGTGGTTCAATCCAGATCTTCAGAAGCACTATAATAGGTGTGGGTGAGAAACAGAACAATATTTAAATCCTTTTTTACTCTAAATCGCCACTTTCGGATCTGAAAGTGAAACTGTACTGACACCAAATGTGACTTTCAGATTTGATTTAGAGTAAAAAAGGAATTCAGTTTTAATCTGTTTCTCACCCACACCTATTATATCACTTCTGAAGATATGGATTTAACCACTGGAGTCTTATGGATTAATTCTATGTGTCATTTATATGATTTGTGCAGCTACAAATGTCTGATCTCCATTCACTTGCATTGTATGACCCAACAGATATTCTTTTAAAAATCTTTGTCATACACATCTGGGATGGCAGGAGGGTGAGTAAATGATGAGAGAATTTTGATTTTTGAGCAAACTATCCCTTTAAAGGCATACGATAAGTTTCAATGAGAAACAACCCAGAAGTTAAGAACATTTTGAATTCATTGCTCCACTTTGCTTTTTGCTCCCTCTTTTCACTCAAGATTTTTACAGTAAAATAAGTTACATTTTTCCTTGTTTCTCACCAAATGGAAGGTTAGTTGTGGATTATTGGAGCAAAGGCAAATATAACAGTTAAAATCCTGACCTTGCACATTTTTCCACAACATCATCATTCTTATGTGTCTTATTAAAGTCTTGCATGGTCAGACATTGTCCAGTCTGTAACACAGATTGAGGATATTCCACTCTTCAAGAGTGATACATTAATATTATCTTAGCTCTAAGAAATTTCAGTTAAGTAATTATATTTTACGTAACCGTGTTATCTGGTTTGATGTTTCTAATCATCCTTTTGATTAGGATTCCGATAGACTAATTCAAGCGTGACATGATATTATTGTCTTAATTACGGTTCATCAGCCTGAGGAATGAACTGACCAATGTCCTACTGAGATTTTACAGTAACTGGTTTTGGAATTAGATTTCTCTCCAATGTAGAGATATCTTTGTTTTAGTCTCTTTGATTGGACTGTTCCTGATGTGCTTGTGTTTAGTTAAAGTGTTAACAGGAGTGGTAGCTGAGCCTGATACCTCCTATGACACATTGCATTGGTGTGTGTGTGGGCAGGTTTGGGTGGTTTACAAGGACTTTTATTTAGGGTACAAACTGGAAATTACAAGGGTATTATGCTATAAATTTGGTTTATGAGGACATTTCTAGTGTCCCCTTAATTAAAACGTTTTTTGGAAAATGTAAAAATGTAGAAAGTTTTTGTGAGGGTTAGGTTTATAGTTCATACAGTATAAAATCATTAAGTCTATGGAGAGTCCTCATAAGGATAGCTGCACCAACGTGTGTGTGTGTGTGTGTTTGTGTGTGTGTGTTCATATTTTAAGTCTTGTGAAGACACAATAAGTCTTGATAAGAAACAACCTGAAATGTAATACATTTTTCAGTGAAATTCTTGATGTCTATGATAGAAGCTACAGTAGTTCACAGTGGCTAAATGTTCTCATGAGAACTTTTAGCTCTATTGAAGCCACTTTCTTATTAGTTGACTTGAGCAATAATTGCTGACACACTTGCACTTGCTCCATATGAAATAGCATCCAGTTTGAAACTGTATTGATGGCATCTCCATAGAAGAGGAAGTATTTCTCTGCCTTGATAGGTACATCAAAAACAGGCTACCCCCTTATATTCTGATCTGAGAATGTACATCTTTCGTTCTCAGGTGGTGCTGCCTACATTCATCCTAGAGAAGCGCTCTCTTTTGGAGATGTATGCCAACTTCATGGCCCATCCAGATGTGTTCTTGGCCATCACATCTGGAGCCACGCCTGAGGAACGTATCATCCGGTTTGTGGAATACTACCTGACCGCTTTCCACGAGGGCCGTAAGGGTGCTGTGGCCAAGAAGCCTTACAACCCCATTCTAGGGGAGAGCTTCCACTGCACATGGGATGTACCCCGAGATAAAGTGCGACCCCTCAGGACTACAAGCTCAAGCCCAGCTCCTTTGGTTCCTCAGTCTGTCCAAACTGCCTCTAATGAGGGGGTAGGAGATTGTCGGCTTCACTTTGTGGCTGAACAGGTGTCCCACCACCCTCCAGTCTCTGGATTCTACTGTGAGTGTAAAGAGTGTGGGATATGTGTCAACACCCATGTTTGGACTAAAAGCAAGTTCATGGGCATGTCCATTGGAGTGTCAATGGTTGGAGAAGGTGAGTTTGAGAAGTGCCCCTAAAAGAAATAGTTCATCCATAAATGAAAATTCTATCATTCCAAACACTTTTGACTTTCTTTCTTCCTAATTAAATCACTGGAGATTGCAAGTCTTTTTGCTGTTTGTTGCTAGGTGGAGTTCCTACTCAAAAGTTCTAACTAACTGCATCAGGTGGCAGATCACTGTCTTCACTCTCATAGGTAATGCATTAAAGTGGCCTCATTAAAAGTTGTATAGCCAAATATTCGCTGTTACTTATTTTTACAAAATCGGCAACTCTCAATGAAAATGAATGAGTTTGCTGTGTTGCTTGTAATGCAGCGACTACTAATGGGAATGCAGATAGTGGAGATCAAATGATCAGCCTCCTGATACAGTTGGATACTGCAGTTTAATGTGAACATCAACCTACAATCAGCACTACTGCAAAATGCCGATCTCCCCGATTATATCACAGCCATTGTAAACACAAATATTTGCTTGTCGCTGTGGCAGGGTGGAGGGCGGGGTCGGGTCGTGATCCTGCGCGCCCGGTCCCGTATTAGGCTAATTATGCCTCCGTGAGGTTTAAAGGTCGACTGCAGAGGGCTGTGCGGGAGAGAGAGATCGTTAGCGGACATGTCCGTCATGTGTGTTTGTGTTGTCTTTTAAGTTTTCCATTAAACTATGATTTATATCGTCAAGCCGGTTCTCGCCTCCTCCTTTCCCATCCTTTAACTGTTTTACAGTCGCTTTATTGTGTTGCACGTAGTTGAGAAATGTGACAAATTCAGAGGGATGTGCAGGAGAGATGTTTATCTGTGGAATCAGTTTATCAGCTCTATTATCCAGTGCTCAAGCTACATCCATAAGATCTCACAATGAGTCAGGCATCCATACTAAACAAAACAAATGTTAATACTATTTCTTAAAAGTATTCAGTTATTCATGAAGTCGTGTTTTGTTTATTGCCAGTCATTTGTCTATTGGGATCATTGAGTTTGTTCAGTACTGTTTGAATAAAGCTCAAGCGTGTGCTCATTCAGGCAGAACGGTTTTTCCTTCATCCTATCAGGTATCTGTCCAAAGAACTTGCTGTTTTCAGATCAGCTGATTGTGGTTAGATGGACATTCCCCTCAGAGCTAATGATCTTTAGTGGTGTTCATATCATAACTCCATCTTTTTCTCAGAATAACAACAGAAATGTTTTTGTTTATCTTTGTTATTCTCTCTCACTGACTTTCTAAAATGACCATTTTATCATACACACATGAAAACAAGATATTTTCCCAACCCAAACCAGTTCTCTTTTTTCATCTCTTGAGCTAAGTACATTCTCAGAACAAACACTATAAAATTCGGGAGGTGTTCAGTCAAGTGGAGGATCATACTCTTCTGTAATTAGGACGACATTAAATACTTATAAGACGGCTTGCACTAATCCCCTTTAGTAGGGGTGGAGAACCTTTTTTCCATTAAGGGCTATTTGAGTATTTATGAAATTATTCCTGGGCCATACAGTTGCTTGTGATTTCTGATTGTGGGTTGAAATTAATGTACGCATTCCGTCACATGCTTACACACCAAAAACATGAAAAGGTCTGTCTATTATACAATATTTTGTGGTGTTGTCATTTTAAATATTTTTTAAACATTATTAGAAAGGATTTTTTTTTTCAGGTTAATTAAATCAAGGCAAATTATTCCTCAAATGGTCTTGCGGGCCTTATACGACCCTGAGGCCTGACGTTCCCACACCTGCCCTATAGCAATGGACATGGTGTTAAATAGAGCAAGATGGACTTTTTTAGGAATTTGAGGGACATATCATTTCCACCTAGTAGACTTGTTATTTCTGTCAGTCTCTTGTGCAAACTTGGTAGATACATGGCATTCTTCTATTTTACAAATCTATTTACAGTGCAGACAAGGCAGCATTGTATTGAGTCAAGTCAAATTTATTTGTATAGCGCTTTTCAAAGCAGCTGTACATGAAATTATGCTAAAACAGAAAATGAATTAATATAATGCAATATTAGTTATTTATGTTTAGAACTATTAGTGGTTTAAATTAGTAAACTAAATAAGTGCTGAGGATCAATGGTTAAAAAATGATTTTGTATAAACTATAAATTGTAGTGTTAAATTCCTTGAAGCCATGCCAAATTAACTGAGAATACTTGTACATAGATGCATTCATTGTCCTTTGATTTTGGCCGATGAAGGCTTTTCTTGGTGGTTAATTCATTTTCTATGTAGTTTTTTTAAGAGAGTGCTGTCCCTCCAAATTGACATAGGTTTCATTCATTGAGGAGCATTGCAGTCCGGCTGTAAGTTTATGGCAGGTAATTTTGGTGAACTCCATCCTGAGCCCATGCTTCAGACAGTGGCTCATGAAGAATCCCATATCTTTGAGTTTGCATAAATTCATCTTCTGTGTAGTCCATCTTAGTAGCCTGAAGTGAAGTCTGGCTGGCACATGCTGCAGTTGGGCATCATCACTCAGCGACACGGTGGGAGTCGGACATCAAGAAGGACCAGAGATGGATCTGGCAGGCTCTGTAACCTCGGGATATATAATCCAGAGGTTTAGACAGGGAAAGAAATAGAATAAAATTAGAGTAGATACTATTCACTTTAAAAGCAGGGTTAAAGAATAAGAGAAGTGTTTCCGGTTCCGGCAGACCTAACTAAAGCAACATAACTATGAATTGAGGGGTAAATTAGGTCACAGTTGAAGCCAGAATAATTTACACAAGGGGGCATTTGAAACTTCGAAGAGGGCACAGATTTGCCACTTTACCATAAGATTTAATGTTGCTGAAATTTACAAGATTTTTTTTTTTTTTAATAAAATGTGTTTAATAAATGTCTAATCAAATAGGTAAAATAATTTTCTTAAATCCATTTCCTTCTTTAGCCTTTGAGCCTCTGAGCTCTGTCTGAATTACATGGCAGAAAACAACTGGATATGCAACACCAGCTGTTAATTCAGGTTTGACTAATAGTCCTCCTAAAATTCACTGGTTGGGGGTGATGGCTCTACTCCCACATGTCTTCCCATTAAAAGTCATTAAATGTAATGAAAGAGAGAGTTCCTTTTTTTGGGGGTTATGGGAGGTATTATTTCCCTCAAATGTCACACTGAGCAATTGAAATGTCATTTAAGGCACTTGAACACTTGTCAGTAAAGGTCCTTGCTCCTAATCAGCCACGTCGGCTTTATCAGATGCAGTTTCCTCATATGTCCATACAGTGCAGACTCAATGCGCTGACATCAGCAATCTCACATAAATCTGCTCAAGCAGCACTGCTGTTGGTGGCAGCATGCTTGACCTGTCTAGAGCCTAGGGCCAGGAAGCTGAGCAGCCCCCACCCCTGTCAGCTTTCTTGTATCTGGGAAACAGATGTGCTGTTGTCAGACCTGGCTGAATACCCACAGAGATTTTGCCTGTAGACAGGTGTCCATTATGTAACAGGGAAAAAGGGGCCAGGCCCATTGAGATGGCTGATGTGAATGTATATAGCTACAGTATGTGCAGACCACTCTTCAGTTGTCATCTCACATCCACAGCTATATATAGCTCAATGCAATTTACAATACAACAAATGAATAGCTGTATGTATAGCTGTGACTGTTGTGTAGTTTGCGATTTACAATGTATAACATTATATATAGATAGAGCACTAAATATATTAGATACAGATTATATTTAATAAATATCTATTTTATATTTAATACAAATGTATATAATATATTTATCTTTTAAATAAATGTTATTTTTGTTTAAAACATTTTGTTATTATTTTATAAAGTTAACATTTTAAATACACAATTTAAATTCAGATAGTTTTTTTTAGTTATAGCCACAGAGAAAACGTTGGCAGCAATAACAGTAATTAATCACATTGATTTGATCAAATTAAGTTTATGATAATGTAGTTTGTTTATTGCTGATATTTCTTTCTAAAACAGTATTTTAGCTCAAGCATATAGTTCCAATTTCACTCTAACCACTATACAGTATGCTTCCATAAAAATATTATTAATTTGCTACTGTGTGCTACAATAAGTTTAATGTCAATATGAGACATTATGCTACAATAAGCATGTTTAAAGGAAGATAATGTAATTGTTAATCACAGCAACCTGTAGACCAGCCTAAATGTGCTCACACTGATAGCGCAATTTAAATGAAATTGGGTTGGGTGGAATATTTTAATATTCCTCTTTGTATCATATTTTAACCACACTGCATAATACTTGCTTTTTATAGAATTTCTCATCTGATTCACATTGAAGATCTTTATGACAGCTTTTCTGGCTTTTTTTTTTTACACTATAGATATATAAATGTTATGATGGATCACAGGCATCAGAGTGCATCAGAATTTCTATCAATCATCTGACTTGTTTATTGTCACTTCCATTTGGTAGTACTTAGTTGGCATCTATATTTCTCAGCAACATCTAATTTGGAACCTTTGTATATGTGTCAGGAGTGTTACATCTCTTGGAGCATGATGAGGAGTATGTGTTCACGCTGCCCTCTGCCTACGCCCGCTCCATCCTCACAGTGCCCTGGGTGGAGTTGGGTGGGAAAGTTTCCATCTGCTGCGTCAATACTGGATACTCTGCCGCGGTCACATTCCATACCAAACCCTTTTATGGAGGAAAAGTTCACAGGTGAGAGTGTCTCTGAGACCTTATTTGATCTGAAATCAGGAAAAGAGTGCATTGTTCCTGTTATTTTAAGAATTGAGAACTAAACCTGAATACAGAATATGTAAATACAGAAATAAATGTAAGAAATAATGCATTTGTTACAGAAATGATTTATTCAGTAAAAGTAATAAATAAATTCAGGGG
The DNA here is from genome assembly GCF_025860055.1 of Xyrauchen texanus. Lineage (NCBI taxonomy): Eukaryota > Metazoa > Chordata > Actinopteri > Cypriniformes > Catostomidae > Xyrauchen > Xyrauchen texanus. The sequence goes on from NC_068292.1 coordinate 35,526,304, forward strand.
TTTAAATGATGTGAAAATTAAAATACGCTTGACCCCATTTATTTATTTATTTTATTCATTTTTGAATATGTGTATTTATTAATTTATCATTCACATTTTCTCAATTATGACTTTACCTTTGATTTTGTCAAATTAGGTCCTCCATAGGTGCTTTTTTATGTTGCTTAAGTTTTGGATTATTTATTTGGATCATATAAAAATACAGTTTTTCCGATGCATAGCTATCTTAATTTGAACGATCTCAATAATGATTTTTAAATCCCAAGAACTATATTTTACTCTATGTGCAATCTCTGACAGAGTCACAGCTGAGGTAAAACACAATCCCACTGGCACCATCGTGTGTAAGGCTCAGGGGGAGTGGAATGGGACCCTGGAGTTCACCTACAGCAGCGGAGAAACCAAAGTGATTGACACATCCAAACTGCCAGTCATTAAGAAGAAGATCCGCCCACTGGAGAAACAGGGCCAGTATGAGTCGAGGTGAGAAGATAAGCTTGATTCACTCACTTAATTACAAAATGCATGTACTTAATATTCCCTGTGTTATATATTTATATAAAGGAATTATGTCAGGGTGTTTAATCGGTTTTACCGATATATCGGTACCAATAGATGGTTTTTTAGAACTATCGGTTATCTGCAAAAATCAAAGCCGATTGTTACAGATAGTTTTATCGGATTGCCAATGATTTACTATAGATGAATGATAATGTAGGCCTACTGTTGATGAATTACTGCTCATTCAGTATTTATTTGCCTAAGACCCCATTTCCACCTGGTATTAAGATGCGTCTCAGGTGATCCTTTCATATGTGGTCAGGTGAGACACATTGCTGTTTACACCTAAATGCATCTGCTGTGACCACTTGTGTTCAGATTTGGAGGGGATCCGATCACAAAACATTTTAGACACCGTTTAGACCTGTATTTTGCGCTGACCACATGTGATTGGATCATATCGTGTCTGAACACATGGATTTAAACACTGGAGTCATATGGATTACTTTTATGCTCCCTTTATGTGGATGTTGGAACTTCAAAATTTTGGCACCCATTCACTTGCTTTGAATGGACCTACAGAGCTGAAATATTTTTCTAAAAATCTTAATTTGTGTTCTGCAAAAGAAAGAAAGTCATACACATCTGGGATGCCAGGAGTAAATCATGAAAGAACTTTCATTTTTGGGTGAACTATCCCAGGTCTAAATGACAATGTTTACTTAACTGTGTTTAATACAGCATATTGTAGATAATTGTAGGTGTCATGTGTTTGTGTGAGCTGAGAGCACAAAAAAAGAGCCCTTGGTGTATTTTGAGCTTGTTTCAGTTAAAAGTCCTGCATTATGGACCTTTTTTTTTCTTGTAGCCTTTTATGGCTCTGCCTGTCTCTGTAAGGAAAGTCTAAGAAATGTTTTTAACATTAAATAAATCCATTTTTGTCTATTTAATCAGTTTTCCATCTAAGTTTACGTTATTAGCTGCACTCTCGGCCAGATTTTGCACTCAGATTTTGCTTCTATGGAAAGAAATTGTTACTTTTATTCACCAAAGTGGCATTCAACTGATCACAATGTATAGTAAGAACATTGTGAAAAATGACTATTACAACTTAACTTCTTAAACTATTTCAAAGAGTTCTCATCAAATAAATCCTTCACGTGCAGCAATGACAGCTTTGCAGATCCTTGGCATTCTAGCTGTCAGTTTGTCCAGATACTCAGGTGACATTTCACCCCACGCTTCCTGTAGCACTTGCCATAGATGTGGCTGTCTTGTCGGGCACTTCTCACACACCTTACAGTCTAGCTGATCCCACAAAAGCTCAATAGGGTTGAGATCCGTAACACTCTTTTCCAATTATCTATTGTCCAATATCTGTATTTCTTTGCCCACTCTAACCTTTTATTTTGTTTTTCTGTTTCAAACGTGGCTTTTTCTTTGTAATTCTTCCCTTAAGGCCTGTACCCCTGAGTCTTCTCTATACTGTTGTACATGAAGCTGGTATTGAGCAGGTAGAATTCTATGAAGCTGTCAGCTGAGGACATGTGAGGCATCTATTTCTCAAACTAGAGACTCTGATGTACTTATCCTCTTGTTTAGTTGTACATCTGGCCAGTTGTCCTTAGAAGACTGTAGTGTACACCTTTTGTATGAAAACCTTTTTTGGCAATTTCAAGCTTGTATTCAAGACTTCATTCCTCAAAACAATGATTGACTGATGAGTTTCTAGTGAAAGCTGTTTCTTTTTTGCCTTTTTTGACATAATATTGACCTTAAGACATGCCAGTATATTGCATACTGTGGCAACTCAAAACAAACACAAAGACAATGTTAAGCTTCATTTAAAGAACCAAATAGCTTTCAGCAGTGTTTGATATAATGACAAGTGATTTTCTAGTACCAAATGATCAATTTAGCATGATTACTCAAGGATAAGGTGTTGGAGTGATGGCTGTTGGAAATGGGGCCTGTCTAGATTTGATCAAAAATTACTTTTTCAAATAGACATGGTGCTGTTTTTTACAGACTATACTTTGTGATCAGTTGAATGCCACTTTGGTGAATTAAAGTACCAATTTCCTTCCGAAACAGCAAAAAACCTTTTGGCCACCAGTATAAATCCACTACAGGTCAACCTCTAAATTATATAGTTTTTGTTGCCTACACCTTACGCTTCAGATAAAAGCATCACGAATGTAGTCAGCAATAGAAATAAAAGAGTGTGTGAGAAAGATCAGAGAGCTCAAAAATCCAGTGTCACTGCAAATATTTAAAAAAAATGTCCTACGCATCCTACCCTCTACAGCCTTAATACAATACTTGTGACCCTTCAATACTCTGGCTGGCCCTGAGAGAGTTACAGGGATCACTTAATAATCTCTCATGCTGCTTAATGGCTTATTGGAGAGGAGAGAGAGAGATCTGTTGCCAGTTAGCCAGATATCGGTGTAGACTAATGCTATCAGCCTGGCTTTACCACAGCTGCATAATGCAATAAAAAACAGATACAGAAGCAGAGAGCTGCTTCTGATACACTTGTAAACATTCAAAAAGTGTGGATTCATCGATTCTTAAAGAGGATCAAATTTGAAACTGTTTCTGCTGATTTACAATCTGAGCTGGCTTTTCATAGTCTGATCAAAATGGCTAGACTTGGGACAACTGATCTTGGATCAACTCCCTTAAGCGAAGAGTACACTACACAGTCCTGTTTTTCGTCATGCTGGTGTGCACAATACAGGATCGTAGTGTCTCAATCACACCATTCATCCTCAACTGAGGCCATATGTACACCGATATTACGATTTTGGGCGATCCGCTCACAAGTGTACAAGCGAGACCCATCACCGTTACACCCAAGGGTGTAGATTTGGCTTGAATATCAGGGGGTTGCAGCGTGAAGCATCTACATGTTTCCATTGATCATGGTATAAATATTGGTGGGTTGTACTTGCTTATTTTGATTATTGGGAGGGTTACCTCTCCCCCATCCCGTGGATCTGGCAGGCTCTGTTAACTTTGGGATTTGTATCCCAAGGTTGAGACAGGGAAACAAATAGAATACAGTACAAAGTGGCATCTACACTACAAATGCCTACAGATGACAACCACTGAATAGGATTCGAGTCAGATGTTAATACCAGGTGAAATCAGGGTCTTATGGTATTGATCATGATGTTCCTTCCTCACCGTATTGTGGATCAATGATTGACAGGCGGCTATGGCAGCATGTGACAGTGGCGCTGAAGGCAGGTGACATCGATATGGCCACTGAACACAAACACCAGCTGGAGGAGAGACAGAGAAGAGAAGAGAAGCAGAGAGCAGCCAGCAGTACTCCCTGGAAACCCAAATACTTCATCAAAGAGGTGAGGCTTTCTAATCCCTCTCCAAGGCCCTGGCCCATATTGCACACTTGGTGTGGACATGCAGTCTTGTGGCCTTTGCTTGCATGTGTACGTGAAGTCCCATTAGTTATTTTAGACTTTAAAGGAGTGCTTGAGCCACTCGAGTTGAGCACCCTTATGTGTCTGCACCTTTCAATACACCCTTTTGAAGAGACTGCACTGGTGCTTCACTGCTGTAAACTACCCAAGTCAATATGGCACTATATCACCAAAGTGACGTCAAGTGGTGGGGACCATGGCACTGGAACAAGTCATGAATGTTAATTAGGCTATGCTCAAATTACCCTTAAGCCGAGAGCAAAATTCTGCACAATCCCAGTGAGATCTTGAGTACATTTTTGTCAGACTGAATGATTGATTGGGTGTTTTATCTAATCTGGCCCTCATAGAAGCAGACACTGCACGACTGTGACAAAATTTCTGACACTGCCAGAACTTTGTTAGAGGCTAAAATTCATTGCAAAGGCAATTAATCAGCTGATGGTGATCATGATGCAGTAAGCGATTAATGAAAAGCCTGTTGGGAAGAACTGTTGGAGCGGTTCCAAACCCTTGTGAAATGCCTCCCTGTCTCCTGCCTACATAGGCAGCTGTCATCTATAACAGCATCCTAACTGAAAAGGAGCCTCAAAAGTGACCGATTTGGATGGGTGGCAACTCTGCGCTTTATTTAAATAGCACTCCTCCCACAGTGCTCAGGAGACCGATTTGCACCTGATTTCAATACAGGGTTTGTGAGAGGAATGAAGCGATATTCTAATGATACATATTACACACAGCTTTGGTGTATGGCGCCATCTAGCAGTCTGATGTTTCTGAGTAACAACCGCACATCCACATATTGGGAGTCATCTTTCCTGCTTAGACCACTGGGCTAATGAAATCATTTCAACACAAATCAATGTTTCATGTTCATTTAGTTATTTATTTGGCATTTATTTTCTGCATAACGCGGCGGCTTGCTTAGCGTGGCCGACCCACCGGCCTGCTCGGTTCTCCTGATGGCCAGTCTGCCCCTGATCAGCCCCAAAGCGCATCGGCCCACCGGGAAAATGCCCCGTATGCCAGATTACCAGTCCAGCCCTGTCAGATGGTCACTATTTACAAAATATTTTAGTATTTTTTATTACTTCTCACCTAATTATTATAATTTCAATGCAAATCAATATTTAATGTCCATTTATTTATTTTTTTATTTATATCAGCTTCATGTCAGGGTCCTGATCGCCTTGTCAGGGTTTATTTTGCGATAACAACCAGCTGTACATTATCCTTTACACATTTGTACTTTTTAGTATTGAATAGACTATGTATATTTATAATCAAACATTATCTTGCTTTGTCCACCATATTACATTTATTTTTCCACCAAACTCTTTACAGTTGATTCTAGCATTGCCTACCCAGTGAAGGATACATATGATGCCAAAACAAGATATCTTAGAAGGCAGCATAATGAAGATACCTACCGTTTGGAACAGTCTTTGCGTTGTTAGTGTGCCTATGAAAATCAAAATGCAGCCTCTGATGGCAGCTCATTGGGTTAAAGTGTTGGTCTAGTCGTAATACTTTCAGTTTGTATACAAGAGGATTGGTGGTCTTTTATTATTAACCAAAATTGCATTTGTACTTCAGCAGCATGACTTACATTTCTTTTAATATTTATTTCTTTTTTTTGCATTTTCTTTTGTGATTTCACTGCAACGAATATCAATCCACAGAAAAGCAAGAGATATTTTATATTCTATGGTTATTACTGTTATTATTATTTTTGGTGTGTGTTGTGTGTATTAATGCTTTGGCAATATTAAATGTAAACAATCCTGCCAGTAAAGTTGACTTTGAAAATGAAAATTGATAAGTGATGACAACCGCAACAAACACAAGGCAAAACATTAAAAACGAAACATTTCAGCACCAATCAATACATACCTCCATGTCCTCATGAATTGTTGGACAAAATGATCTGTGGCAAAAAGTGGAGGGGACAACCTTTAAGGCTATGCATGGGCTAAAGTGAATTATTCATTCATTTACATGAACCAACTCACTAAAATGAATTCCAAACGTTGTTTGAATGTCCAAATAATAGATACACTTAAATGTCTTGGATTTTCCAGCACTACATATGAGAGTGAGAAGACAGTTTAAGTGACAAACGTAGTTTTTATGACGCTTATGCGAATGATGATTGTGAAATCAACATTCTGTGATTAGCTGTCTACTGTAGACACATGCATAACATTTGTTTGTCTTTGATTTGCCTCCAGGGGGAAGGATGGGTGTACCACAATCCTCTATGGAAGACAAAATGACGAGTACACCTGGAGCCACATGATATCAGTCCGTCACAGACCCCAAGCCCATGGGTGGGAGTGGCCATGTAAGAGAGAGGGGCTGGCCAACCAATTAGACACAAGGACCAGGGAAAGGGGGTGATCCATAATGATGCCAAAAACAGTAAAACCAGATGGATACAAGGGTGGTTAAAATACCTCAAGACCCTTCGGATGATGAAGATTTGGACGTGGAGGCCTGAAATGACATTGTGCAATATCTTTATATTTGTATAATACTTTTAATCAATACGTAGTGAAGTGATTATTCACACAGGAGAGAGATTTAGCATCTATATCAGAGTCAAAGGAAGTGACTAGTAGCTGTTATATTTGATTACAATACAATAGAGGCAGATATTGATACTGGAGGTATATGAGACCAGTGAACACAGCTGCAATGTAATGTAGTGTGTTTTATATACTTTTGTTAAAGTGACCTCGCCCCTCATTTTCAAACGATTTGATTGATTCAAGTTGACTGGCTGTTATTTGCATGACAGAATAGAACTTTCACTCTGGTGGTTCCTGAAGGCTTTGAAGTGAGCTCAGCTTAAAATAATAATAATAAATGGATATTTTAATTTACAAATTTTAAAATCAAAATGTATTTTCCCCATGAAGTAGGAAGACCTACGCATGCATTTCAGTCACCAATTTATATTTTCATTAAACCTAGGTTGATTTTTAAAGATGCTCTTTGACCTTTTGATGTTTATGTTTAGTGTTTTTATTATTTCATTTACATCATGGGACCTATTTACTAAGTCTAATTCACTTTTCACAAACCAATTCAAAGGTTTTTCTTCCAATTATTTTAAATAAAACCCTTTTGTTTATCGGCTGATTGTATGCCCCAGCAAAATTTGTAATGTAAACATTTTTTTTTTAATTGCTGTTGTAGGTTTCTGGGATACTCCGATCATAATGACTTGCTCTGCGAGTGTTTAAATGTGTGAATTAATCTGGGATGCACGCAACACTTTCCATCAGCAAAGTTCCTATATAAGCGATTCCACTGTATGACCACAGAGATGGTGTTACCAAACACGATATGTACTTGTTAAAATTAAGATTCCTCAACAAGACAATTAATCCCACCATATCTGTAAATGGGCTAGTCAACAGCTTCTTACACAAATTCTTTAGGCTGTTTTTAAGAATTATGCATTTCAGTTGTAGAAAACAAATATTCCATCCAAAGTGTCATTTAATAACACCTATAATTGATTTTTTTATATTTTGTTAAATTTACTTAATTCAATTTAGAGGAATTTTGTTATACAACTGAAATGTGTAACTTTTAAAATCATTTGAGTGTATGATGTCATAATGGGCATTGCATTCAGGGTTCCCACACCTGTTGTTCATTCTACATAATGACAGTCAAAAATTACTTTATATCGATTGTTGGGGTGGATTTCTACATGACAGCTAACATTCATTGGAATTAATAGATAAGTACAATAGCTTACGTGTACATACTTTATACATGTACAAAAGTCTACAATACTTTACTTTCAGCTTTCTGGACACCAATGCAAAGCAAAACTACAACAATTTAGATTTGCTTTAAAAATGACAATGACTTTAAACTGATTTCCATGCCTGGGAAATTCATGAAAATTAAGAAAATCTTTAATCTCAAAATTCCCAGATATTTCCAGGTTTTTCCCATGACCATGAAAACCCTGAGACTTTATGTGGGCAGAATTAAAAACATCAAAAATACATAAATTGAAACCCTGAAAGAACCTGTATAAAATGCCTTTTCTCACCTTCTGTAAAAGGCAAACATTTAACAAAACTGATATGACCAAATGTTGCTTGTGCTACAAAAATGTAATAAAGTGGGATGGTTTAAGTTTTTACAATCTCTAAATTCGAGGTGTTGCAAATTTGCTAGTATTCTTTTCATGTACTAGAGCTGCCATCTAGAGGACACCTGAAGTATTACAACAACGCGATACAGCGACTTGTTTACATAATCCCAAATGAAAAGTGAGGTGATAAATGTCTTAATGAAAGAATCAGCCTTATCCATCAAGTTTTTTTTTTTTTTTTTAATCACAATGGCATCACTCATTCTCACAACAGCATCTTTTTCTCTCTTTTTTTTATTTATTTATTTTTTTTTTTTACTACAATTTATGGAATAAATTTTCACTCTAAAAAGAAACGTTTTTGCATTTCAGGATGAAATAATTTCAATTATTATTATTTTTAATAAATACCTCCCTAAGATTCGGAGCCCTCTAAGAATAATATAAGGATGAGTTATGCAGAGAGCGGGGAAATGGATCAAATGTTCCTTCCAATTTTACAACAAAAAGCAAAAGCAATATGCCAGGATGAAAACTAGAAAGGCAGAAAAAAAAAAAACAGTTTTAAATGACAGCCCTGAAGAGTAAGAAAAAAACCCATTTGATGTTGCAGGAAGCACCTGTTTCAACATTAAAAAAAAAAAAAAAGAGAGATTGGAAAATAAAAATATGCACTCTCCACCTGCATGCTTCTCAGTAGTGGATTCACATTATGGTGAACTAAGACAAAGTGCATTCAGGCTAGTAATGCAGCATTTTATAAACCTACAACTAATTCAATTCACTCTTTTTCCTGGCAGACAGTCGTTTAGGAAGAAATAATAATAATAATTAAAAAAAAAGGATTCCTATGGACCCGAAACTTGTAATCAAAAAAGGGGGGAAACATCCGTCAGGGTCTTTACAAACGGTGTGCAGTAGCTCACGAGCCACAGTGCTGTCTTCTGAACAAGACATGGGCAATAAAGAAATAAAAGCTGATTCTTCATTAAACCACCATTTTGATTTTCAAATTATTGCAGAAACCTTAAAAATCTTACAACCGATAGAAAAAGAACAAAATTCAAAATGATGTAACAAAATTATTTATAATCACACATCACAATAGATAAACGTTATTAATGATCCTTTTCATTAATAGTCCTTTTCATTAATAGTCCTTTTCAATGTCTGCCTTGGAAAGAAACTCAAATTCAGAGCCACAAAGACCTCTACTGCATTCTGTCACATAGAAGAAGACAAAGGTTAGTCAGATGTCAGCTAAAACCAAGAGAGCTTTTAAGGGGAGTTTCCCAGTCAGACTGCTCCACATTCCTTGGATTCTGTAGCTTTTATTTTCCAATCTTTTTTTATCAAAGGTTAATTCACACAGGCCGACTAAACAAAAACATTTCTTTGGTGCTCCAAGTTTCACTGAGCCTAATGATATCCTATTTGTTGGTTGTCTTAGCATTCGGTTGGATTATGTTAAACTGTACCACAAAAATAGTGACCACCGTTTTAGAAACGGACAGCTTGTCTTGCGTCACCAGCACATTTAATTACAAAAGAAAAACAAAAACAAAGAAAAAACAAAAAGTCCAGAGTTGAAAATGGTGAAGATCTCCATCGTCAAACTCATCATGGAACCATCTGTGGTCGTCATGGCAATCACAGGATCAAAGCCTCCAATCAAATATTCTCAGGTGGGCGGTGCCAGACGACATATATTTGTTCTTCTAGATTGGTGGATTACTTATTAGTTGTATTTGTCCTTGTTTTTTTTGTGTTTCATTTTTTTCGTTCTCAAACTTTATCATTCAATAGCTAAACAGACTTCTTGGTCAGTTTCTTGCCTTTTTTCAGAGCCAACTTGTTTTTGATGAATCCCCTCTTCCTCTTGGCGGTCTGTAAAGTGCAAAATGAAAAGCTTATTTTAACTTGAAATGACAGTGAAAATCTCTTGTGAATGTTTACTTCAGTTTTACAAATACTAAACAATACTAAATATATCTGAAAATATGCATTGCATAAAGAAAATGTAACCTACATTTAGCATCATTAAGATTTGTTTTTGCATCATGACATTATTTTGAGGTCACTAAAGCACAATTTACCCCAATTCACATTACGTAATATATCCTGACGTTTTTTTGTACGATTTTAATTGTTTCATTATTTCCAATGATGATTCTCATTACCATAACAGTATTTACTTTTCCTGTATATCTCTATAAAAAAAAAAAAAAAAAAAAAAAAGCTTTTGTTTTTTGTCAGCAAAATTGAAAGTCGGTACCAATGGAGCACTAATATAATGTATAAGAATTTTACAATTAAATATTATTTTCACACCGTCATGCAGGGTTCCCACTCTTTTCAAGGTACAATTTCCCAGGGCATTTCCAGGAAATCTTATGTGCACAACAGGTGTCTTATGTAGCAAAAACACATTTAAATCAAGCTTTTATTTAGGTGTTTGTGTGTTTTGATGGAAGTTTATTGCCTCCAGATAAGCAGTTTGCTATATATTAAAGCTGTGATTTAAATAAATACATAGTCTGTATGTGCTGTGCTCAGTCATCTTGCACACAAGAGAGCATGTGATGATCATGATGCGGTGTTTTCAGTGAGAGCGGACAGAATCAAAAGTACATTTTTAAGCATGCATCACTTTCAGATTATACAGTATATTTATTAATTAAATTACAGACTATTGTGGTTTAATTATCACAATAGGATGAATTTTAATTTGATTAATTGTGCATTGAAAAGTTGTGTGTATTCGTCAATATATGTCATATTCCATTCTTTTTTTTATAGCTAATGCCATTTTTATGAAAAAAATTGTATTTTGCACTATACACCACTTAAACTATTTAGTCGGAGCAAAGCAGAGAATGTACAGTATGTGACACGGATTTGTTCATGACAGTTAACCGTTGACATTGTTTCACAATGCGCAGCTGGCGGAAGTGACAAAATGATACAAATGTGTGTATTTGACTCCTATACCGAGTCCCGATCATTACCATTTTTTGTATATGTAACAAAAACCTCCCAAGTGTTTTGAATGCAAGTATAAACGGTGCGTTGTCATACAGCTGAAATTTCACTTACTGCCCTCTGGAGTAAACAGGTGGTACTACAAGCTTGCATTTCTCAGGAATCTTCCTTATTACGGTACGGGGGCAGTGTGATTAATTGCATTATTTTAACTTTAACACGTTATTTTTAATAAAATGAATTGAACTGAATTAACGTGTTAAATTGACAGCCCTAGTTACAATGTAAAAAATATATATATATATTTTTAACCAATTCACTGTTGGCATAGTTACTTTGTTTTGCTCATGTAGGAGAGTATGGTTCTAAACATTCGTTCTACTAAAGAGCTAATATTCACAAATATTGAAAACAGAAAATCTGATTGTTTGTGTTATAAAGGGAGAACCTTTTTTGAGGTGTACTTCTGCTTGGCTGCGATGTTGCGGAGATTGTGATCCAAAGCCTGACGGTTCTCTGGCTTCTTCACCCTGTATATGCGCACCAGCCAGTGTTCGGAGGTGAACGCCTCCTCCAGGTGCTTCAGACGGATGTCCTTGTTGCCGATCTCAGCGTTCCGTGTCCGGTCAAATCCAGGAGGTGTGCGGAAATCCAGCTGTGCAGATGTTTGCAATTAGGAGACAGTCCAATAGGGATGGTCAAAATGACTTTGTTAAATGTTTAAATTACTACAGGGAAGACACACTCACTTGCATTTCTCCAAAGCGGTAGTAAGACATTTTGTACATCAAGCAGTTGAGCAGGGTAGGAGAGCCGGCCTTATCCACTCTAAACTCCCCCTGGGGTGTAAAATAATCGCTCTCCTACAGAAGTAAAGTAAAAAAAATAGACTTTTACATTTCCTGAAGAAACTACGAGTGGTGCTTGCCTATGCAAAACCTGGCATAACAGCCAGGATTCATATGCACACACTGACCCGAATATCTTTAGGGTGCTCGCCCTCTGCAATGCGCACCATCCACAGGAACTTGTTAATGTCATCGCCAGAGTAGCCAATTACTCCCCCAAAGATAATTAGAACGTAATCCACATCCAGCGACTTCATAATCTCATAGGCTGCACTCTCATTGGAGGACATGGCTTTACCGACCTGCAGAGGAAACAGAATATTGATCATAATGTCCCCGAGATATGACCACTAAGATCAAGTATTGACACTTTGCAATGCTTTTATATAAAACTAATCAATAATATTTCATTTCCAGATGTTTTGGACAATGCTGCCATATATTCTTGTATTACAGCAAATCAGATTGTGTTGTCCTCTTCAAAAGTGAGTATTGTTGTGTCTGACTCACCAGTGCTATGTGACTGTTATTCCATGTGTTGTTGTCCACCAGTGTTGTGCGATTGGCCATGCCTGCGATCTGATAGCCGTAGTCCCACCAGGACATGACACGAGCGTGCTCATCAGTGTTCTGCCGGAGCCAGTAATATGCTTCACGGAAATCGTCAAGAATGTTTCTTGACCTGGAGGTGATTACAAATGAATGAAGAAAATACAGTGAATGACATAACAGGCAGGGTAAGAAATTAACGAGCACTCAAGAGCAAAATTGGACAAAAAAAAAAATAACTGTAATAAGTTCCTCTTTTTTTTTATAAACATGGATAATATCTTATCCAGTTCTTAATATTCCATTCTAGGCTTAGTTATACATGTTACTGCACAAGTTGATTTAATGTTATGGGGAAGAGGTAATAAATGTGCTAATTATTAAGATTGGGAACTTAAAGGGAAAATTCTCTCATGCCATTCCAGATGAGAAGAATATCTCAGCTCTGTTGGTCTATTCAATGCAAGTGAATGGGTGCCATAATTTTGAAGCTCCAAAATACACAGGAACACAGCATAAAAGTAATCCATAAAGATTCCAGTGATAAAATCCATATCTTCTTAAGCATTATGATAAGTGAGGGAAAGAAACAGATCAATAGAAACAGGTCCGTTTTTACCATAAATTCTCCTCCCTGCCCAGCAAATCACCAAAACCAAAAGGAGGACTTATATATTGAACTGTTTCTCACCCACACCTATCATATCGCCTCTGAAAATATGGATTAAAACACTGGTGTAATTTGGCTTACTTTTATGCTGTGTTTATGTGCATTTTGGAGCTTCAAAGTTTTGGAACCTATTCACTTTTTATGGGCCTACAGAGCTGAAATATTCTTCTAAAAAAACTCTTCGTTTGTGTTCAGCAGAAGAAATAAAGTCATACACATCTGGGATGGCATGAGGGCGAGTTAATAATGAGAGAATTCAAATTTATGGTGAACTATCCCTTTAAGTAAATGAACTGATTAAAATATCTGACATAACAGAAGCATACTGCCAGTATTTTATTTGATAACCATGTGTTAACTATGTTTGGGACAACGTGAATTTGTTCTAACCCATCGTGGTTGTATGATGCCAATACTACGCTGGGACTGGAGTAGGCGTTGCTGGTGACCCAGGTACAGTGCACAGCAAACATCATCAAGAGCATCAGCATAAGCATGGTAACGATGCTCTTAATGTTGGGCCCCAAACCCTCCTCCGGACGGTCCTGTTCTGACACATGCTTTCGGACTTTGCCTGCCTGTAAGCACACATGAGAAAATCCCTTTTAGTGTTAAAGTAACAGGTCTAAAACTTCAGTAGAGTAACATTTTATGTTTTCTAAAGACGCACTGAAAATCCTTGAGCAGTTTTTTCCCCTGTGTTGATGCATTTGCAAAAATTTTAATTCTCATCATTTACTCAACCTCATGCCATCCCAGATATGTTTTACTTCTCCTGAATACAAAGATTTCTAGAATATCTTAGCTCTGTAGGTCCATACAATGCAAGAGAATGGTGGCCAGAACGTTGAAGTTCCAAAAATCACATAAAGGCAGCATAAAAGTAATCCAAAAGACTCTAGTTGTTAAATAAAAATCTTCAGAAGCAATATAATAGGGGCGTTAAAAAAAAAAAAGATTTATATATTTTTTTACCATAAATCTCCACTTTCACTTCCACGTTATTTTACTTTTTGTTGATTCGCATTATTCTTGTATATCGCTACCTACTAATTGGGGCTGGTCAAAGGTGGAGATTTATAGTAAAAAAGGACTAAAAATAGTGTTTTGTTTCTCACCCACACCTATCATATCCCTTCTGAACATATAGATTTAACCACTGGGGTCGTATGGATTACGTTTATGCTGCCTTTAGGTGATTTTGGAGCTTCAAAGTTCTGGCCACAATTCACCTGTATTGTATGGACCTACAGAGATGTGATATTCTAAAAATCTTCATTTGTGTTCTGAAGAAGAAAGAAAATCATACACATCTGGGATGGCCTGAGAGCAAGTAAATGATGAGGAAATTTAGATTTTTGGATGAACCATCCCTTTTAACTGAAAATTAAGTTCAAAATATCCAAGTTCTCATCCTTTCAAAATAAAAGAGCCAAAAGCCTTAATCATAAGGATGATCCCAAAACTAACAATCATGGACTACAGGACACTAGTATATCTGCTAAAAGTAGGTGTCTACAGGTTGTACTAAAATTACAAAATTACAGGTTGTACCACTTCTACATAAAGAAACCTACTATGGCCTACCTAACAATATATTGTTAGAGAATAATCCCATATAAAACAACCGACGCTTTGACCTTTCCCCGACCTTATCATAGAGGTTCCCCTGATTCCTCTTGTCATCCTCATCACTGCTGTCTTCGGCCGGCGGGTTCTCGCGCTTCATGTCATCACCTAGGTAGTGCTCGAATACGCTGGAAAAGGCGATGGCTGACAGCATGCACACCACCGGGGTCAGAGTCAGCATCAGACGCACCATCACACCAGCAAAGTACACAGCACTGATGGCATACAGAGCCACTAGGTGGAGATAAAGAACAATTCTCAGTTAAGACAGCAATAGCAAACGTGGCACTACAGTGTAGAATCAACGTTAATTAACTGTAGTGTTAGAATTTGTAGTTGTGTACTGTGTAATGACTCATGAGACCAACAAACATAATAGCTGTTGGGACGTTAAGACACATGCTCACCAAAGACTCGCTCATCATTGATATTCTTGATGCAGAACCAGAGACCGGCTGGGAAGGTGCAGACTAGGATGTGCAGGTCAAAGAAGAAAGAGACCCAGGTGGTGGGCTGGTGCTCCGAGACTGAGGCGATGATGGGGATGTGGATCTTTGCGTATCTGAGAAGAACAGGCAGGAAGGGGTTTCAGTTAATTTACTGAAATTTACAGACCTGTCATTTTGAGTGAATATCTTGACGTCCATTGGACCTTCAGGAGCACCATGTGCATTGTTTTTAGCATTACATTTATGGTAATTTCTCACCAAAATGTATTTTATGCCTTTGTGAGTCTTGGAATATCAGCTTTAAAACAAAACAAAAAAGCATCCAAAAGTATTAAAGTCAATATCCCCTGCCATTAGGCTATACTGAAAAGACAGCCTGAGATCTTTATTAAAACTTTGTGTTTTTATGCCCTTTTGTGTTCCGCACAAGCCATATAAGTTTGGAATCAAATGAGGGTGATTCAATTATGCCATTTTTGGGTATGCTGTCACAATTTTTTTTAGAAGAGGATTTAATGTCTGACTTTGATTTGTCTTTTGATGTGGTACTTTGGCTAAAATAGCAGTTGTGCACAAATGGACTAAACTTAAAGCATTTGAGAGACAAAACGTCTTGCAGAAGGTTTCACTGTGCTGACTATTATTCACTTTTAAGTGCAACAAGCTAAAATCATGCAAAAACACTATGCTATCCCTTAACCCTTAACCGCAAGGGCATTGTTACATACCTCTGGACTTCAGTGACCAGTACGTATATCTTTTGTAAAGGCCCAGATAGTGTGACATTTTCAAAGCATTTTAATGAAATTGAGAAAATATATATACAGTGAGGAAAATAAGTATTTGAACACCCTGCTATTTTGCAAGTTCTCCCACTTGGAAATCATGGAGGGGTCTGAAATTGTCATCGTAGGTGCATGTCCACTTTGAGAGACATAATCAAAAAAAAAAAATCCAGAAATCACAATATATGATTTTTTAACTATTTATTTGTATGATACAGCTGCAAATAAGTATTTGAACACCTGTCTATCAGCTAGAATTCTGACCCTCAAAGACCTGTTAGTCTGCCTTTAAAATGTCCACCTCCACTCCATTTATTATCCTAAATTAGATGCACCTGTTTGAGGTCGTTAGCTGCATAAAGACACCTGTCCACCCCATACAATCAGTAAGAATCCAACTACTAACATGGCCAAGACCAAAGAGCTGTCCAAAGACACTAGAGACAAAATTGTACACCTCCACAAAGTTGGAAAGGGCTACGGGGAAATTGCCAAGCAGCTTGGTGAAAAAAGGTCCACTGTTGGAGTAATCATTAGAAAATGGAAGAAGCTAAACATGACTGTCAATCTCCCTCGGACTGGGGCTCCATGCAAGATCTCACCTCGTGGGGTCTCAATGATCCTAAGAAAGGTGAGAAATCAGCCCAGAACTACACGGGAGGAGCTGGTCAATGACCTGAAAAGAACTGGGACCACCATTTCCAAGGTTACTGTTGGTAATACACTAAGACGTCATGGTTTGAAATCATGCATGGCACGGAAGGTACCCCTGCTTAAACCAGCACATGTCAAGGCCCGTCTTAAGTTTGCCAATGACCATTTGGATGATCCAGTGGAGTCATGGGAGAAAGTCATGTGGTCAGATGAGACCAAAATATAACTTTTTGGTCATAATTCCACTAACCGTGTTTGGAGGAAGAAGAATGATGAGTACCATCCCAAGAACACCATCCCTACTGTGAAGCATGGGGGTGGTAGCATCATGCTTTGGGGGTGTTTTTCTGCACATGGGACAGGGCTGACTGCACTGTATTAAGGAGAGGATGACCGGGGCCATGTATTGCGTGATTTTGGGGAACAACCTCCTTCCCTCAGTTAGAGCATTGAAGATGGGTCGAGGCTGGGTCTTCCAACATGACAATGACCCGAAGCACACAGCCAGGATAACCAAGGAGTGGCTCTGTAAGAAGCATATCAAGGTTCTGGCGTGGCCTAGCCAGTCTCCAGACCTAAACCCAATAGAGAATCTTTGGAGTGAGCTCAAACTCCGTGTTTCTCAGCGACAGCCCAGAAACCTGACTGATCTAGAGAAGATCTGTGTGGAGGAGTGGGCCAAAATCCCTCCTGCAGTGTGTGCAAACCTGGTGAAAAACTACAGGAAACGTTGGACCTCTGTAATTGCAAACAAAGGCTACTGTACCAAATATTAACATTGATTTTCTCAGGTGTTCAAATACTTATTTGCAGCTGTATCATACAAATAAATAGTTAAAAAATTATACATTGTGATTTCTGGATTTTTTTTTTAGATTATGTCTCTCACAGTGGACATGCACCTACGATGACAATTTCAGACCCCTCCATGATTTCTAAGTGGGAGAACTTGCAAAATAGCAGGGTGTTCAAATACTTATTTTCCTCACTGTATATATATATATATATATATATTCTATTATACTCAAAGAGAGGATGCAACAAATGATAGAACAGGATTCACAACATTCATGTTGAAATATTATGAGCTTCAACAATCTGTCAAACACATATTGAGCTACACATACCACATAAGCTACACATATGTATTTTCACAGTCACTTTGAGTCCAAATAGATGCACAACTTATAGAATTTCTCAAAAATGTATATAGCCAAATCATATTGTTAATGTGTTGTGTTTGCTATGGATTACTTTCATGTTGCTTCTCCGTCAAATACCACAGTCAAATGTTAATTAAGTCACTCACTGAAAAAAAAAAAGTGCCACCTTGAATAACAAATGGCATGTATGATTTATATGTGACATGCAACTGATAATATGCATCATGATGCTGATAATTCATATATGAGATAATCCAAAAAATATGACTTATAGAAGTGGAAATACCGTATACTGTATATTGTGACACTATTACATATCTCGGGTCACTAAATATAATTGCATTTATATTCTGATTTATAAGAAAGAGGTTGAAAAATACTACAGAAGTGAGGTCATAACTGCAAAAAATGAATGAGGTAAAGGAGGTGAATTGAGGTCCCGGGTCAATAAGGACCTGAGGTATGCATTTAAGGGTTAAGGATTAGGGATTTTGAAAAATCTCAAACCCCAAGTATGACCAATACTAAGTGATGCTTCCCTAGCAAGCACCACTTACAATATGCGTTCATACAAAGAAGCTCAGAGATCAGTTGGATTCTCATGGTTCTGGGGGCAAAACGTCTACAAAATCCACATCAAAACAAATCTTTGAAGAGTAAAGCCAACTTTAGAGCAGCGGGGAGCATCTCAAAATGTTGAACAGAAAGTTTTTACCCCAGAGGACTGAAGTTTTCCACTAAAATTAAGCAGCAAACTCAGTGAGGTTTTGCTTGTCCAGAGTTCTCAGTTTGTTTCACTCTGTTTATCTAAAAAATAAAAGGTAAAGCACAGGGGTTCTATAACTGTCAAATTAATGCTGTTCATCCTCACAGTTTTGCTGCATTACTGCGCTAAATTTTGGAGACTATCAGTGTTCTGATCATTATCTCATGACCTGACCTTCTGTATCTGTAGTGCCGACTGCACTGCGTACGGCTGACTGCACACAGCGAGAGCTCGACAGGACCACGGATCTCCCTGCAGAGCTTTGCTGCATAGAGGGAGTTACACATTTATGAATTTATGATGGGCGGTGTTTCACTGAGGGCAAAGAACAAGTTCAAGCTGGCAAAGAGACAAATGTGGGTTTATGGCTGCAGGACAGAGAGGTAGAAACCCTGCTGCACTTGTGCTGACCCACTAACCACCCGTTTACATTTGGCGGTTTGAATGAATGTCAACTGAAAGGAGCTATTCAGACATAATCGAGCTAATCTAAGAACCTACTTTCAGACATACTGTTGTTTTCAATAGAGAGTAATACAGTTTTTCATGATAAATTATATTAGCAGCATAACAATTTGACTTAGGTTTATGCAAAACATGATGATTAGTGGTTTAAAATCTCCAAAATGACAAAAATGTACTACTAAAGTATTTTAAAGCCATAATAGGGATGTGCTATGGTGGTCAACTAATCGATTAGTCATCCAACAACTAAGTCAATTAATATGGTTTACTACTAACATTAATATTTTAATGGTGGTGGTTTTAATGGGGAGCACAATTCTCAAATTCATTGACAGATGCAACTTCTTAGAGCATTTTTGCATGATTTTAGCTTATGCTTAAAAGTAAATAATTGTCAGCACAGTGAAAACTTCTGCAAGAAGTTTTGTCTCTCAAACGCTTTTAGTCCATTTGTGCACAACTGCTATTTTAGCCAAAGTACCGCATCAAAAGACAAATCACAGCCAGACATTAAGTCCTCTGCTGCGAGTAATGCCCCAAGTATATTTCGATTTTGATGTGAACGCTCAGCGTCCGAGTACAGTAAAACGCGAGCTTGTGAAAGTACACTTAATTTAACGGTATACGCAGATGGTTGGCGCATACGTGCTACAACTGCTATAAGACACTGGACTATTTCTCTTAAGGAGTTTAGACCAGTAAAGAAGTCTTCCTATTCTTTCAGACTCAAGTTATGCAAATGCAGTAATCTCATAACTTCCTCACACATGCACTCTTGATGTGCATATATACTGTTGTTGTTTTCACTTTTGTCTCCTGTTATTTATCGGTGATTACATCATCTTCTAAAAATCTTTTAGTGACAGCAACGGCTCAAATGTGAGTGCCGACACCTTATAGGATCTGTGCAAATAATTCCAGGTGCATGTGGGCTGTGCGTGTTCAATGCTAGATCATTCTGCTGGTGACGAGATTTGCATTATGTGTCCTGTACGTGGATGGTCAGCGTTCACATCTGACCAAAGTATATATGGGATTAATGTTCCCATATTTGTGAGGAGCTTTGGAGAGATTGAAGTCTTTTGCTGATTCTGTCTGACACTGCTTAAATAGTAGTACAGTAGTAGCAATAAACTGCCTGATGTCATGAACCAAGTGTACCTGTATCATTATTTTGCAGTTCTGCACTTTTGAATAAGCAGCGAGAATCGCCTTCAGACTCCCAACTTAAACGTGTCTGATCAGGGTCAAGTGAACATAGCGAATAATCATTCAAACAACCGACCGACTAGTCGCTTATGAAAGTTGGTAATTTTGCACATCACTAAGCCATAAGAGGAACAGACTGAAATTTA
This sequence comes from Xyrauchen texanus, assembly GCF_025860055.1. Classification (NCBI taxonomy): domain Eukaryota; kingdom Metazoa; phylum Chordata; class Actinopteri; order Cypriniformes; family Catostomidae; genus Xyrauchen; species Xyrauchen texanus. The sequence continues at coordinate 35,546,689 of NC_068292.1, forward strand.
AGACATTATTCAGTGAAACTCTTGACATACACCCAATGTCTGTTCTTGGTACATTAAAGATAGTTTGGAATGATTTGCAGCAGTTAACAGCCCTCTGGATGGGAAGATTATTACTGAATAATTTAAATTTTGGTTTGCCTCACACAAAGATTGCAACTGACTTTAGGAGGCTTGGAATATAGCAGACAAGTCGTTTATATCCAGTTTTACGAGATTTGTCATTTTGGGTCTTGATAGTCACAGTCCACATTCACTTACATTGTATGGAAAAGAGTGGCCAGGATATTCTTCAAAATGCACTTTTTATATTCTTCAGATGTCGTTCAGGTTTGGAATGACACGAGGGTGAGTAAATGACTTTAACATGGTCAACGTCACAAATTTGCATATCTGATTAAGTGTCCTAAAATGTGAAGAATCCTAAATATTTCTAATTTCTTGTCATACGTTTTCCAGGTTCAAATTGTGTATCCCAGATTGTTTATGTGGACTAATGCAGACTTTTTTTAAATCCTGTAAATCATGCTATAAAATTGAGCCCCTGAAGAAGAAAACAAAACGTCTTAAATTGTTAAGCAATTGTTAGCTAACAGGGTGTGCTAATTAACTATTAGTCACTTAATCACATGACCAAGCATCAGGAAAGAAGTGTATGAAAGGTAAACTGTGCAGAATGCTTACCCTGTGTCCCATAGCGAGTAAAAACGTCCACTCCAAGGAGCAATGTACCCTGAAAGCACATTAACACAACAGAATGAACACACCCAAAACACCCAACCATTACTGACACAAAAGCACTTTCAAGCAGCTTCTGAGGAGCAAGTTTGGACTGAGTCCAATAAGCCCTAATACCACACATATAGCCTGCAACGTTTTGAATTAATCTACACCGTGAGGCTGCGCTCGGTTTGAAAAGCAGTGTGGTGAGAGAAGGGAAGTGCTTAATGAGATCTCAGAGGCCTTACGGCCCACAGGGCCATGCGGCAGAAAGATTAATAGAAGCCCTGGGTGCGAGGGGAATACAAGCAAATCACTCTGACTCCATATATGCTGCCAGAGGTTCAGTGTTAAGAGACTGGGGTCAAAGAGTCACGCTGTATTCAGGTGAGAAAGAAAAGATTTTGATGTGAGGAGTGTGGATTTTTTCTTTGTCATTTAAATGTGTGGAGTTGATTTAGTCAAGTGCAAAATATAAAGGGATTTGTCATCTGACTGTCATTTAAAGGTGATACATTGCCTCACAAAAATAATTTTAAATGGTGGTCACTGAGGCTGATAAATTGGCTGATATTTGGACTTTATCTGCATCAGCCGATACATTTTCCCAGTTGGCCAATTTCTCGAGGCCGCAGAGAATCGGCTGCTTGCACGTGAAACGTGAGACATGTAAAAAACAAGTCACAGTTCCTTTTCTTGTTACGTGCCATCGTGTTACTACAATAATAGACCGCTCAAAATCCCTCTGATACAAAAATTATGACGGTCACTCTGTTACTCCAAGCAGGCGATCCAGACAGTTTAAACTGTTAGGAGATTGTTGCTCGAGCTGGATGCGCACATGAGCGGGAGTGCAACTTTAAGGCCGTGTCCGAAGAAAATGCTGCCTCTGTAGGCTGTATACAGACATAGGATGAAAATAAGGTACTTTTCAAAATGTTCGAGATCAGTTTCCTTAAGAGTTCCATACAGCTGTCAGTTAAGCCATTAACTGATTAGGCAGCAAGTCAGCTGCCTACGTTTTCGGATGCAGACAAAGGTAAACATGTGCTACAAGTAAATGTCATTTTCACTATGAACTGTATGTAGAATTGGCTTGATTTGGTATTTTTTTTTAGTAAATGTGATTGAGAATGTGGACCTGCCATCCATGGTTGACTACTGTGTGTACTGTTATTTCCTTCTTCCTAATATATTAACAAATTCTTCAGTGAAAAATGGTAAATGGTCTGCACTTATATAGCACCTTTTTTAACCTTAACAGTTACCAAAGCTCTTTACACTGTGTCCCATTCACCCAACCCACCCACACACATACGACGGCAGAGCTGCCATGCATGGCACTAGCCCATATCGGTCGACCACTAATTTTAAACTGTCAACGGTGTGTCCCCTGCTTGACAAGTAAACAGCAGCAAAGCTTTTTAATTAGCAGGGAAAAGCACAACAGCCTTTCATTCTGCAAATCAGTCTTGCTGTGTGGCAATTTATCACAGAGCAATCTATTTTTCTGACAATCTTGCAAAATAGAAGTGCATAAAAGCCAAAAACAAATCACTTGGTCATTTTCAATTGTTGGTACTTGAAATCAAAGTCAAATTCATAACAAGTCTGGATTTTCAAATCCATATGAAAAATGATTTATTTTATTAACACCTTTACAAAGTTGGCTGATCAAGTCTAAGAAGTTGCGTAGAAGTTTGCCTCACTGCACTAAAAGTGAAAATTACAAGTCAAGTTCAAACAAAGTCTGATTTCAATTTGAAAAATTAAATAATTGTGCATGATTGATTATTTTCTTCAGAGACAAGTTTGAATCATGAAAAATTATACCACATTGGATTTGAAAATCCTGCACTGGACTTTGTGTGAATCGTTTGTGTGAAACCATTTTGTGCTGTCGTGCAATTAATTACATTGAACTTTCAGAGAACAGGCCATAAGTGTTGCTTGAAAAAGCATAAACAAAGACTAGAGTTCTTAAGTTTTAGAGAGCAGAGGACAATATTACAAACTTAATATTAGGATGATAGCTTGGCTACATTTGCTGAAGTGGTACAGGGCTCACTGACCATGTTAATTGGAGTGCTTTGTTTTTGCACTACAGTAAATGCACTCACCTGTGTAAGTCAGGTAAATGACAGTCAGGAAAACCACCCCCGCAGCCAGAGACACGCCCAGAAAGAATAGAGTCTGGAACTCCTGCCTGGTCAGTCTGTCCTTCAGGTACTGCAGAAAGGCATATGCCTGCAGCAAAGCAAAAACACCTGCAAAGCAGCACACACATACGCGCCATCAACTCGTACTCAACTCTCAGACACTTTTTTTAATTGTCATGAATTTCTAGTGGTGAACTGGCCTCCATGCTGATCTGAGTTCAGTTGAGTGATCATTCACACTTCTTGGTAGAGCTAGGAGATATATATCTGATGATCTACTATTGATGAATGATAACTGTTGATGAATTTTTGCTCATACAGTATTTATTAGCCTATATGACATGGTTTATATAACAGTGTTTATATTTTAATACATTATGGATGATTGTAGGAGTGCATGTTGTTTCCATTATGTGTTTGTATGAGCTGGGTGCACAGACTTTTAAATATGAGAGCCCCCAGTGTATTTTATTTGCAATATAAACTGCATCTGGGATTGCATTCATTTTAAATGCTTGTAGCTTCTATGTCTGTGCCTGTCACGGTAAGGAAAGATACAAATATTTTTTTAAATATTAAATAAATTGATATAAAAAAAAAAAAAAAACTTGACCGATTAATAGGTTATCTGCCTTTTCCACCAGCTTAGTTATCAGTATCAGCAAAATCCACTTTTGGTCAACAGCTCTCATTAATATATTTACTCTGAAATTAAAACACATCACCAATGTTTATTGTTAGAAGCAAAATTTGGTAAAAAATAGTTAAAAAGAATACAAGTTTTCAATGTTTTTTTGATTTATGAACACAAGGCAGAAAGCTGTTTAATGATTTTAATTTAAATGGTAAAAAATAATAAACATAAATATTAAAAGTACATATTTCTTCTTTTACTAAAACATTAATACATGAAAAATACCACGCCATGATCATTTTTGAGCGGAGGCGCATACAAATAGCTGAATCTGAGTTTTGAATTGATTCGCTGAAATTAAATCAGAGATGCTATTAAAACATCTCACTTATCTTTCTCAGGCTCAAATACCATGAGACAAGGAATAATAGTGAAGCTAGTCTAATGACTCTTTAGGAAACTTAAAGGTCAAATAAAAAAGCACATTAACACTATTACAATATTAACACTGTTGCTTAATTTATATTGCCAGCAAAATCACTGCAAATATATCATGCTTGGGTTTATGGATTTGAGTTGAGAGCGAGTATGTCTTAGATCAGCCTAACACAGCAATAGTTCAGAGCTCAAAGAATGGTGGAAATCCAGTCTTACCTGCAGCGGCCATGTGCTCACTTGTTCTGATAGGCTGGAAGCCTACAAATGGGATCTGCATGGACAGCACCAACCCCACTATATAAAACGTGCTGTAGGCTGAGAGAGAGAGAGAGAGAGAGAGAGAGAGAGAGAGAGAGAGAGAGAGAGGGGGGTTATCACAAGGTACAAAGTATAAAATATAAACTTTCAAAGTGTCCCACATTTGTTAAAAAAAGCTTCTAACCACCAACCAAATAAACAATTATTCTAAAAAAAAAAAAAACAGCTGTCGGAAGCTCTTCCATAAGCAGTTTATAAATGCATGACCATATACAGTGGTCTGAAAAAGTATCTGGTCATTTAGACATACAGTATGAGTTTCATTGCATTTGAAAACAAAATATGTATCAATCCAAGTGGCATCTGCAAACAAATAATGCTAGAGATTTTTTACTTTTACCCAACTGGTCCAAAAGTCATTCTTAGTGGATGCATGAAGTCAGTTCCCTTCAAGTTCACATGGGAAACCCTATACTTTTTTGGAGTAAACAAATAACTACTTTTTCTGTAACGTTTTGCAAACTTTCCATATTTGCACCGAGACACTTCCAATATTGTTAGCTCTTTTTGATTAATTGCTTCAGTTTGCAGTTTTTCTCTGTTTGCTGAAGTTATAAATTGTTCTGGATAAAAGTGTCTGCTAAACATGTATATGTAAATGCAGTAGGCCTCTTGAATCAACAAGCACAGTTTCAGTTGGTAACTAATGCAATGTTATTCAAATTTATCCTGTTTTGTGCTTGATTTACATTTAAGCAATGGCAGCAGCAGTATGTGGGTTTGAGGGTAAAACAGACTACGCTTACACCTAGCATTAAGATGCATCTCGGGTGATTTGATCATTTGTGGTCAGGCAAGACACAGCTGTTTACACCTGGTCACTTAAATGTGTCTCGTCTGACCACTTGTGTTTGGATTTCGAGGGGAGGGTCTCTGATTTCATGACGACATACTTCAGTCACCACGTCAGTGGGCAAATGCAAAAGTCATAAAATACAAAGCGTTAACAAGACCAGCATGGCATTTCTCCCAGACACAACAAAAATTCTGGGAGGGGGGTGGGGGGCAAGTATTGTACTTGATGCATTCAGGACGGATTAGTATTTGCACCTAAATAGAGATGCTGTCACGAGTTTGACCATTTCCATATGTGGTTTTTGTGATCCAATCATAAAACGTGTTGCTTTCAGTTTACATCAGTATTTGACGCTGCCCACTTCCAACGCATCTTCATGCCAGGTCTAAATGGGGTCAGAGACAGTAAGGCGGTTTTAAAGAGTGGCCGAGACTTCAGATCTCCTGGAATTACCTAGGATCTGGGCTACGTCCCAATTATGTCACCAAAGTGTACACTTGGAGGACTGCAAGGGCTAATAAAAATAAATAAATACATTCATAAATTTGCTGGATTTTGCCAAACTTATCAATGATTTAAAACTTAAACAATAGCAAAATGTCTTGCTAACCAAATAATCTTTTGTACAAAGTGTTAATATATAGCCACTCCAGAAATGTACTTTTGCCTCATCCTTAATTCAGTTTATTAAAATGAAACTGAATTAACCCATTTCTCGACTTTTGTCACACCTTCATTTCATTGCATACAATTTAATTTTGTAATATAGAAGTTTACTTAATCAATTTGCATTGGGAGAACATGAATAATTAATGTATACATTTAATTACGTAGTTTAATGAAGTACTCTTCTGCGAAAGGCATCGAGGGATCTGTTTGTGTCAAGTTCTGTTATGTTTGGATTTAAAATAGTTTGTTGGAGTTGTGGTGAAGAGTGGATTAAATATATTGTTACCTACTAGATACAGTGGGCAAGTAGTTAACTGCAAAATATTCAGTTGAGTAAGTTTGACATCAATGTTTTCAGTCTCAATTTCAGTTCAATTCAGTTATGTTTCCATTACACAATAGAGTACAGTTTACAGTTTAATTTAATGTAAAGAAAACTAATTTCCAATGTGTAGAACTATTATCCACAACGGAATTAAGTTTAAAAAAGAATGGGTTTGAGTGTAGTCTCATGACACAGACTTTCGATTGTCAGCAAAATGTCTGGTGCAGATTGTAGCTTATTTTAATCAAGAATCACTTACACAGGAAGGGGTTGATTGACCGACAACCAATTCCAGTTTGCTTGTTCACATTTAAGGACAAGAAAATCTAAAAAACAATTCTACTACAATAATTATCTAGTATACAACAAATAGGTAGCTCAATAAAATAGTGACACAACTGTCTCTGTGAACGTTGTACAGACAATCCAAAATAAATTAGTGGAAAATAAGTACAAATGTTGTAGTCCATCAGTCCCTAAAGTAATAAGTACCAACTGTTTCTCAGACAACTTCGTAAACAAAGCGGCATTTAGTTGTGCCAGAGAATCACATTTAACTGTCTCAAACAACTCTGGAATATCTTTGAAATATTTGGCACTAGGGTTGCACGGTATACTGGCACTAACAAAATATTTAAAATGGTACGATATCATCTTGTTAATTTCAGTACCATATTAAAGTATGCTACCATTAGCCAAATGTAATGTGAGAGTTTTGATTTAAAACCAAAGATCATTTGAAAAAAAAATAAAAAAAAACTCTATATGGCCAAGTTTGATCATTAAACAGCAGAAGGTTGTAATCTTATGAAATAATTTAGTCATGCCACAGTATGAATAAGAGGCACCTTTCTGCCTGTCACACACATACATGATTTTCATGCAGTATCTAAAATAGTATCCAGCTGCAGAGCCACAGATCAGTGGGTTGATTGTATAAATGGCTGTGAACTCCATAATGAACACATTATCCATTGCAGCTTGAAGATTTCATCTCGCAAGTTGAGGGAAGCTTGATATAACGAACTCTACACAAAAAGGAAGAACTTCAAAGATCTTTCAAAATAAAAGTCCAACTGAAATGAGAGCTATATTTAAATGATTGTGTGAAATTGAAGACATTACGACAGAAATAAATTACTACTGTATAAAAGTGTAATATTCAAAGCAGTTGCAATAATACTCTAATAACAATATTATAATATTAAAAGGTTATATTATTAGATTATTATCTGTAAGAAATATCATATAACCAAGTGTACTGAATATCAGCATGTTGTGATTCAGCCATGGCAGCCTTTTTTGCCTCAGGTAATCAGATGTTTTTCATTTAATGTTTTCATTAATACTGTAAAGATCTGTTGTGCATCTTTTTTTTTTTTTTTGCAAAAAATTATGCACACACTGGTGGCCAAAAGTTTGGAATAATGTACAGATTTTGCTGTTTCGGAAGGAAATCGGTACTTTAATTCACCAAAGTGGCATTCAACTGATCCCAAAGTATAGTCATGACATTACTGATGTAAAAAACAGCACCATCTCTATTTGAAAAAAGTGATTTTTGATCAAATCTAGACAGGCCCCATTTCCAGCAGCCATCTCTCCAACACCTTATCCTTGAGTAATCAAGCTAAATTGGTAAAAAAATAATAATAATAAAAAAAAAAAAATAAAAAAAATTCACGTCATTATATCAAACACAGTTGAAAGCTATTTGGTTCGTTAAATGAAGCTTAACATTGTCAGTGTTAATTTTTGAGTTGTCACAGTATGTAATAGACTGCCATGTCTTAAGATCAATATTAGGTTAAAAAAAATTGGCAAAAAAGAAATGGCTTTCTCTAGAAACTAGTCAGTCAATCATTGTTTTGAGGAATGAAGGCAGCTTGAAATTGCCAAAAAAACTGAAGATTTCATACAAAGGTGTACACTACAGTCTACAAAGGCAATGGACAACTGGCTCTAACAAGGTCAGAAAGAGATGTGGAAGGCCAGATGTACAACTAAACAAGAGGATAAGTACATCAGCGTCTCTAGTTTGAGAAATAGCGTCACATGTCCTCAGCTGACAGCTTCATTGAATTCTACCCGCTCAACACCAGTTTCATGTCCAACAGTAAAGAGAAGACTCAGAGGTGCAGGCCTTATGGGAAGAATTGCAAAGAATTCACTTTTAAAACAGAAAAACAAAAATAAAAGGTTAGAGTGGGCAAAGAAACACAGACATTGGACAACAGATCATTGGAAAAGAGTGTTATGGATCTTAACCCCATTGAGCTTTTGTGGGATCAGCTGACTGTAAGGTGTGTGAGAAGTGCCTGACAAGACAGTCACATCTATGGCAAGTGCTACAGGAAGTGTGGAGTGCTGCATGTGGAGGATTTTTTGATGAGAACTCTTTGAAGTAGTTTAAGAAGTTCTTACATTTTTCAGTACATTCTACCTTATAACAAATACTTCACAATACAAAAGCAGCTAAATGGAAAGGCACTGATGCTCAAGTGGCCGAGAGCAGCCATTCCTAAGAGGGTGAAAAGACGTAACAGTCTGTCACCTGTGCAAAACATGACTGACAGCTATGTCAAGTGGACCCCTACCTGAAAGACAGGTGCTGACAGCCTGTCAGAAGACAGGTCGAAACCACACAACATTTTAAGAGTGTGCATGAGACACAGCAGTTGAGGATGCAACTGAAGTGAAACCAAGGCTGCTAGTGACAGAGCGGCGCATCAACGGTTCGAGATATCAGCATTTGAAAAGAATCAATTAAGGCTAAAGACGATCATCTTCCCCCCAAACATATGCTCTAATGAGACGACAAAGCATACCTGCCCCGCCAGACAACAATTGTGCAAATAACATTTCCTCATCCATGGACAGTTGACAGGCTGCTTCCAAAGTAAACGGGAGAGGTAAGGAAGAAGCATTGGTTTGACTGAACAAATCAAATGCACATTATTCCACCCTGAGCTGAAATATTTAGAGCCACAAAGTGTGGCAGAGCAAAACTTTTGACTTTTAGCATTAAGTCTGGTTCACTTTGCAGCTGATTCTGGGCAAGAACGATTTATATAGACAGATATAGACTGTCAGACTGACATTTGAAGCAACTAATTACAATTTGTTTAGTCTTCACAAGATAATTATGGACTGGTGAATCTGAAATGAATGACCCATAACCCTGCAAAAGACCAGGGTGCAACTGTGATAGCTTATTGAATAATTCAGCAGTAGTCTCCATGAATAGTTGTAGTCAATACTTGAGAAACTGGTGAAAAATGAAAATACTTTTTTTTAGAGAAGTGGTATATATAGTTCTGCTCATGGATATCTGGTCTTCTAAACTGAGTAACACTGAGTATCTTCCAAAAATGTTAAGTCACTAAAGGCTGCATTAAACTACAGGACTGTAACGCCAAATGTAGCCCTGATTTTTAGTTAGGCCGAGTTGGTGCAAGTCAACTAGTCGAGGCTTGTCGGCTCCAGTTTGCAGATTTTGGGCCAGTCAGAGATGACATATTATAACAGAAGATCTCATAGTACACGACTGGTTCAGACTCTTGCCCTCGGACTATGATTCCATAGAATCGGAGGATATCAAACATGTTTGCATGCGACGGTATCAATTTATCACATCTCGATAATTTTTGAAGCTTTTAATCAACGTATACGGTATTATGGTATTTAATAACATTACAAAATGGGTTGAAAGATAAAAAAAACTTTATTGTTGTTCTCTTAATAACAAGTTTAAATATAGCTGCAAGCAGCGATGATGGGCCCAAGCACCATGGGTCCATTTTCCACCCGGTGGCTTTCGTAAAGCAATGAATGTTGGACACATGCATTTGGTCGAGTAAACAAGACACCATGTCTGCTCCGATATAATGGTTAACAACATTGATAAGTGTGGAAAATGTAATAAATGTGCAATTATGACAAGTGTTGGAATACCCTTGAAAAAAATTGTTATTTGGCTTTTGGCTATGGTAATATAAATGTAAGATATCAAGAAGCATTTTGGATAGAGTAAATATGCTGACTACCACCCCTGGAGTTTGATTCCAAGGTGTGCTGAGTGACTCCAGCCAAGTCTCCTAAGCAACCAAATTGGCCCTGTTGCTAGGGAGGCTAGAGTCATATAGGGTAATCTCCTAATGGGCACTATAATGTGGTTCGCTCTCGGTGGGGCACGTAGCGAGTTGTGCATGCGTGAAGCCTCCACATGCGCTATGTCTCCGCTGTAACGCGCTCAACAAGACACGTGATTATATGCTCGGATTGAAGTTTTGTCTTGGCATAAAGATGCTAAATTGCATCTTGCTAAATTGCATCAGTCAATTAACAAAGTACAATGCATCTATGTGAACTTCTGCAGTTAATCCAGGATGGACTTCAAAGACATTAGTCATTAATCTTACAGTTAATACAAAATCTTTGTTTAAACACTGGCCCATAACACTTACTTAGTTTACTAATTTTAAACCATGACTTGCACTGCACACAAATAACTAATATTTGCATTATATTCATGCTGTTCAGCCAGAGGAGAACTGGCCCCCACAGTGAGCCTGTTTTCTCCCAAGGTTATTTTTCTCCATTAATCAACATCTTATGGAGTTTTGTGTTCCTTGTCACAGTCGCCTTCTGCTTGCTCACTGGGGTTATAAATACAATTATTTTTAATCAAATTACTCACAAGCGCACGCACGCACACACATTATCTGTATGGTATTGTCTGTATTATTGTATCTATTAACTGTATTTTAGTTTTTACTATGAGACGCAAACGTTACTGTGTAGCTTGAGAAGTTTTAGCGAACTCCTCTTAAGTGACTTGAAAGCAAGCTACACATATGCAAATGGAAAAACGAGCAAAAGTGTCACAACTTACCTTTATCTTGCTGAATTTAACAGAATTATTGTCACGCAAATGAGCGATCATGTTGGAGGTGTTCCCATGTGTCGCTGCCACTTTTCTGCCGCATGTTTTACACAAAGGGAAACCATCACTCCCTCTGCATTTTGATGGAACGCAAAATACTTACAGCGGATAAAGTGTCGGCTGCATTCCTCAAACTATGCTTCTAGTCCACGCTGGTTTGTTTACATCAGATTGCGCATGTTTCATTTGTGCCGAAAACACGGTGTTGTAAAGCTCAATTTGTTGATGGAATAAAAACTACTGTATGATCAAAAAAAATCTAAAATCTATCTAGAATTATTTACATATTTTGAAGTGCATGTTAATTACGTGATATACCGTATAACTGAATACCGTCACATGACTATTATCGCACAAACCATCCACAACTACAGGGGAGATCTTGTAGTGTGATGCTACACAACTCAAATCTGAAGTCCTGCGGTGATGGATTGTATCAACTTGGCAGTCGATTCAATTATTGTATCAACTCTGTTCATTGTAAATACGATTTTGTTTCCTGATGGACGGGGGGGGGGGGGGATGTACCCTTACTCATGTAAGTTGCATATGAGTGTGGCAAACAGATTGAACTGGCAAATATTCAGCCAGTTCTTGCCATTTTTGGGTTAAAATGCATTGAGAATAAAAATCACAAACCAAACATCACTTTAGAAGGACAGAACAAGGTGAAGCAGAGATGCTAGATTACAGATCTCAATGGTATTACACTGTTCTCCATCCATCTCTAGATACACATCGTGACTGCTGTCCTTTGTCTAGGCCCCAGTCCCAGACAACGCACACATTGCTACTTAATCTAATCAGTATGATCTATTAGAAGAGGTGCCACTGATACTCCGAGTGGAGTCAGCCCATGGCAACTGTATAGTGGGGCCTAAGGCAAGAACATTCCAGAACAAAGCCAGATGGAGCTAATACCCAGCATCGATCAGCGTAAGCAATCTTGTGGCAGCTGTGGCAAGTTGGGAGCGAGGGAGTTATTAAAGATTTTAAAAGAATAAGCACTGTGGCAGAGCACTTGCTCAAAGGCCTCACAAAAACACTGCACCTTCAATTATTAATTTACCTAAAAATGGCACAATCAGTCAAAGACAAAAAAAGGGCAGCGGTTCCAAAAAAAAAAAAAAGAGAGGTTTTGCTCTTGATGGAATAGAATAGGTATTTTTTGCTTTGAGTGCTTTGCTCCATTTTATTATCGTTAACGAAACCTAAAATTAAAACATTCCGGTTAACTTAAAAGAAAACAAAAACTAATATATTTTGAAGAAAAACTGAAACGAACCTAAAATGCATTTCATAACTCCAAAACTAATTAAACTAAAAGTAAAAATGTATAAAGTATACAGGTATACATACATTAAGTACACAAGCACATAAAATTGTAAACATTCTTTAAGCAAGAAAATGCCACTAAATAATAGACTTGGCAGACCAGAGAACTGTAATATTGTTAAGCATTTTTAGAGTATTTCAGTTAATGCATTAGCGTTGGCAGCCCTAAAACACTAAAAGTAGAATAAAAACTAGAGATGCACTGATCCGATACCTGGATCGGAACCGGCTCTGATACTGACGCTTTTAGACAGATCAGGTATCGGTCAGACAAGTCCGATCCAAATCTGATAATGTGTGTTAGTCATGTTCGTTACTGTAAAGCTACAAAACGTTCTTTTCTTTATTTATACAGCACAAATAAAAACATTAAGAGTTTGGCCAATGTGCTTTACAACAGAGCAGCATAAACAAAAAAACACAACAACAAAAAAGCACAACAGCAATTGATGAATTAAAAGACGTTATTAAAAGAAAAACCCAATTTAAACAGTTTACACAGCGTTGTAAACGAGAGGAAAAATAGTGTTTAACGTGGATTTAAAAATTGAAATAGATTGGGCTTGTCTTATATGACAAACTGATATAAGAGCGCCATAAAGGCACCATTAAAGTAGCCCATATGACTCGTGCATTTAATTCAAAGCCACTTGAAGACATGTGATAGCTCTTTGAATTGCAAAAGATTTATCTAATAAAATGCACTGAGAATGGAACCTGAGGACCATTTCACCAGATTTTGAAAAAGAGGCTAATTAAACTACTGTGAACTAGCCCACATACAAACACTTATTCCTGGAGTGTTCCAATTGTCAAAATAAAAGCCCAAGGGTTTTAAAGTTAAAGGAGCACATCTGTTATAGTATAGAATTCTAAAACTCAATAATATTGATTATTATAATTGATTATTATTTCTTTACAAATTACAAAAATATTTAAGTCCACTAAGCTCATATATAGTGAACAAAAAAAAAAAAAAAAGAGATCTGAATCCTTCAAAGTCCACATACACGTTGACAAAATTGTGCCAAGAAAATTACAATCTTTTCTACTGAAAACTTTAACTGGAATTACTTTTAATTTTGCTACTACATTATCAAGTAGACTAGTTAACAATACATTTTCCTTAATAGGCTACACATTTATATTAAAATGATGTATAGTTAGAGGTTTGTGTTTCTTACAAAATTTTTGTCCCACACAAAAATGTAAAGATATTCTAAACTGATTATGCAAAACAACAGTGGTATCGGCTTGGGATCGAAATCAATTGATACTGAAATTTCCAATATCGGAAGAGAAAGTGGTATTGGTGCATCCCTAGTCCTAATTGATGTAGTTAGCATGATTTGGCATTTAAGACAGTGGATGTGAATTAAAGGCTTTTGCTGCAAAGTGAAAGTCAATGTTTCCTAAGATCAGTGAACTTATGTGATTGTCTGTGAGAGGCAAGAGTGGAGTGGGAGGAATAAATGTGTAATTAAATATCAACATCCTCTTTAAACAGTGCTGTCAACGTGAGAGAGACATGCATAGCCAAGCACTTAACTGTCACGACTGCATGTGTGTGTTTGAGTGAATGTGTATCCAAATGAAAAAGCAAGTGGGAAAGAGCAGGAACACATTTTGTTGTAGAGGCAAAAAAGGATTACGCTGTGTGTTTGTGTGGGTGGTAATGTGTGCATTTCTGACAAGAACCAGACATACAACACAGGTGACTCACCAATGTATAACCTCTTGCTATAACGCTGCATAAGGAGCAGCACAAACACATGGAGTGGAATCAGGTTGATGATGAAGACGTAACCACCCCACGCAGACACCTGCAATACAAACACACACGCCATTCCATTAGCACAGTGGTTCTAAAACGTTTCAAGTACCATTTTTGACTAAATCAGACCAAGAACAACCTAGTCACAACAATGCTACATCTAACTTAAAAAACAAATATAAAAAGGCACACAAATATATTTGGGAATTTGGGGTTAAATAGCCTTTTCAAGACTTCTCATCTATTTAAAAGCACTGTGAACTTCTGTCAGATCGGTTACATCATTGGTAGGCAATCATGTAGTGCTGCAACAAAGGATTATTTTGATAATCCATTAATCTGTGGATTATTTCTTTGAATTATCAGATAAAAAAAAAAGACCTTTATTTTATTCCCTATATTTTATGTATTTATTATTTGGTAAAAAATACACATATTTGATTGCATGCAATACCTTGTGCACAAAAAGAGTTTAAAATATACTGTAGATGCTACAATATAAATTGCCATTTAAACCACTCAGTTTAAATGACAATGAAGAAAATCCAAACACAATCTTTAGTGTTAACTGGTAAGAGGTAAAAGGTCCTGCAGAAACACAAACATTCCCTCCTCTAAACTTCTTTAGCCTAATGTCCTTATTCTGTTATAATCAGATTAGTTACTTTTCTAATCAAATAAAATTTATTGCATTGCATGTAAGATTGAAAATGAATTATGGTTGCATTTAAACCTAAATTTGATGTGCAACAACAAACATTTTATCAAACTGTATAGTTGAAACAAAATGATTGCGCTTCCTTTTTCGGTTGTGATTGGTTTGATTGATGCAGATACGCACACACTTGTTCGCTCAGTGATTAATGGAGACTCACTTGCAGTAAAGCATCTATCCTTTATGCTTCGAGAGCAAACAATCTAAAATTGTTACTTTTTTGCCAATTGCCTCATTTTTTTCTGCTCTTACTTTGGTGGTAGGACTAAAATTGTGATAGCCCGGCCCCATCAGCGAAAATAACTTCTTCAACAAAGTAGAATGTGAACTATTATGGTTTTGGACAAACAAAACTATATTGTAAAATTTGTTTTTTAAATAAAAACCTTACCAAAATGCTATATAAAAATAAAGATTTTTGTTATTTGTATATTTTGATTGTGTCGAGTTGTGTTACGTAACACCAGGGGTCACTCCGCATACCACTGCTGGTATGCTAATGCAGTGCTGCTCAAACTGTGGGATCACAGTTTGAGCAGCACACCCAGCCATTTGGGAACCTCTGCACTTTTCTAGGTCACTTAGGATGTCCCCTATAAAGATATATTCTCTAAACCAGGGGTTCTCAACCTTTTGCAAGCTGGGCCCCCCCAAAGCTGGTTCATTGCAGTTCGGGCCCCAGTGCCCCCCACCCGCCCCATGCGTTATTGTTGTTATTATTATTATTATCGGCAGTAGCACCAGACTTCTAATGTGAGCTTGCAGGCATTATTATTATTATTATTATTATTATTATTATTATTATGAGTAGTAGTAGGCCTATCATCATTACTAGGCTATTGCTATATAATTATTTGAGGTTACATGCTTTATTGTTGTTATGATTATTATGATTATTATTATTATTATTATTATTGGCAGTAGCACCAGACTTCTAATGTGAGCTTGCAGGCATTATTATTATTATTATTATTATGAGTAGTAGTAGGCCTATCATCATTACTAGGCTATTGCTATATAATTATATGAGGTTACATGCTTTATTGTTGTTATTATTATTATTATTATTATTATTATTATTATTATTATTATCATCATCATCATCATCAGTAGGCCTGTTATCATTACTAGGCTATAATTGGGAATTGGCACCAGACCTTTGATATTAATTTATGCTTTATTATTGTTATTATTACTAGGCCTAATAGTAGGCATCATCTGCATTTTTTACAGAAGCTTGCTGGTAGGTGATGTTAATGTGAGACCTGAGCTTGCTTTGCCTTGCAAAGATCCTCAATTCTTGGCTCAATGTTTGATAAACATAGCCTCAAATCATCCTCGATTTGTGCACGATTGCGGTATTTCGTTTTGAGTGCAGTCATTTTTGAGAATCCTGCCTCACACAAATATGTCGACGCGAAAGGAAGGAGAATCTTCAAGGCAACGTCACAGAGTTCAGGGTATTCCTGCATCAATGCTGCCCAGAATGACGAAAGAGGGCAGGAGCTAAAGAGTTCCTTCAGTCTACTGTCACTCTTCAGCTCAATAAGCTGTTCCTGCATATCAATTGATAGCTCGTTTGCTGTGCACACAAACGGATCTCGAACCCACGCAAAAGAACAATAATCCTCTTTAAAGTACGTCGCAAATTGTTTTCTCATTGCTGACAGGTGCTCAGACGCTGATTGAAATGGGGAGGAGAAATCGTGTGACGTGCCTGCATCAGTGATAAAGTCTGCAAGGCTGGGGAACATGTCGCAGTTCCCTCGACTGATGCGGCCATGCCAGAGGTCTAGTTTTTGTGTGAAGGCGTGCACTTTGTCTGCAAGGAGCAAATATGAGTTTCGCGGCCTTGCAAAGACAGGTTGAAATCAAACAAATGAGCGCCGTTTTCTAAAGTCTATGAGCGCAGCTCACACAAATAAACTAAATTGACATACTGCAGTTAAATTTCAAAATGTGTTGTTTTTATATTTATAACATTTGAATACAGTTCAGCAACATACATCACACGACCTGACGACCAAGACAGCTGACAATTGACCATCACTTAATTTAGCATCCCCTCACGATTGAAAATGTGACATTGATTTCATATGACAGTCCAACAAACAAGTTAATAATATTAAGTCACTTACATTTTAGACGAAATAATGACTGTTTTGGTCTATTTTAGCAGCGAAAATAGATCCGATGAATCCAAACAAAGATCACAGCATAGCCATAGCGCATCTCACAGCAATACTCAATCGTGTTTTGAATGATTCAGTGTTGTGAACGAATCGGTTGAGTCAAAGATTCAATGACCCATTCACAAACATCTGTCTCATTCTAGATGAATCGGCCGTTTGAACGAATCATTTGAATGAACGACTCAATGACTCGCATAATGAAACCGCTTATCACTTGCATTTGCGCTCACTATCGACAAACCAATCAAATTTGTTCAAAACTTTTTTTTTTAAATCAGTCCAAACACATTTTAATTTTTATTCAGGAGTTATGTATATACAAAACTATAACTTTTTATGACAGTAGTTTAGTGATAAAAAAAATTTGCCCCCAAAAAATGTTTTTCCAGTTTTTTTTCCCCTTCCATCGTAGCCTACTCGCGCCCCCCCAACCGGTTGAGAACCACTGCTCTAAACCCATGCCCCCCACTAGCATGCCTGTTGGATCTATCGAACCTTACTGGACCCCAAGGCCCCAACGGAGCAGATGGCTCAGATTGCATTTATGATTATAAACACATTTGGAAAGACAGAGACTATTGGGGGTTGGGAAGGACTGGAGGTTTCTATTATTAATGAGCTCTGCTATCCTCCAGAGGTAGGATCTCAGGTTACAGAAATGGCCGATATTCATAAACGACTGGCACATGGCCCCCACCAGGACTGCGTGATGGATGGTCCTGTTTGCTTATTCATTTATTTTACATATTGCATTAATGGGCTGAGATAGAGAGAGGAAGAGAGAGAGGTTTATTGACTGAGAATCACACAAATAGTTTTTCCTCCCCCAATTACGTTAGTCATTTAGTTCCATCCATTCATCCTCATTCCCTGCAAACACTCCTCATTTCATTCCTTTCTTTTTCACCTGACAGAGCCGGTCGAAGAGGTGCATTTTCAGTGGTTCTCAAATGGTTTTGCTTAAGGACCTATATTTAACATTGGACATAATGCGCCAATCAATCTAGAACCAAAATGGTTTAGCGTATAAAAGGCAACAAAAATGCCCTTACAATAAAAAAATTGACATGTTTGCCATGAACTAGTCATTACCATGAACTGCATAGTGCCAACAATATGCAAATCGTTAACATGGCATAAGCTGAATAGGAAAACAGACTTTTTATTTTTACATTGTCTTAGGGCTGGGCGATATGACAATATATATTGTGATGACGATATAAAGTGACAATCAATAGAGATTTTGCTATTTCGTGTATATGTAAAATATCTATGTGGGCTTATCTATCAGTGGGCAGGGCCTCATGTGAGAGAGAATTTAAGAAACATGGACATGGTTTAAATGTTTTTTTAAAACAATCGTCAGCCACCTAAGAAAATTAATTTGCATTCATCTCATGTTTATAAGCTTTAATATGCTTCCCGTCGAACACGCGCTGCTGTGCTTCACGTGAGCGTTGTTTGAGCTATCTCTGGAGCACACAAGTGCGCGTGAGTCAAGCAGGATTCCAGTTTAAATAATTTTGGAAATTTTCTGCAAGAAGTGATTTTTTATTTTTTATTTTGTATTACCGGTATTCTCCATGTTATATCGCTTTGGGAAGATCTCGAGTTTCTTGGGGACAGTTTATAATAATATTGGTCAACAACAAACCAAATATATAGTGAAATGTGGCATAATATGAAATTTTGCATTATGGTAAGAATTATTTAAAAACAAATTGTTGTTGTTTTTTTGTACTTTTGACTATTGTCAAGCTCCAAATAAAGAGAAAATGATATGAGGAAATATTTCAAGTATTTAATTCACTGACAGAATTACCCAAAAATAGATATTACAATATGTTTAATACACAAGCCATTTTTTCACAATTTCCCCCCAAAATTACTATATTGTTATTGCGATATAAAATTACTCCGATTTTGGTCATATCGTCCACGCCTACATTGTCTTTACAATTTAAGCTGTGGCTTTCTAAATGTGTCTTGAATTCAATGATTTCATGCAGTGTACATTTTAACACACTAACATGCATATTCATACATTTTAGTCAGTTTTACTTTAAAATGGCATTTCATTTTACTCAATGAAAAATATATATAATTTAGTTAAACTTTAATCAAATATCCAAACATTTAGATAAAAGAAAATGTATTTGTATAAAACATATAAAAGACAGGTTACCGTAATTTCCGGACTATTGAGCGCACCTGAATATAAGCCGCACCCACTGATTTTTAAATAAAATATTATTTTGAACATAAATAAGCCGCACCTGTCTATAAGCCGCAGGTGCCTACCGGTACATTGAAACAAATGAACTTTACTCAGGCTTTAACGAAACACGGTGTGGCAGCGGGGGCGTGGTCAAGCGCCCGTCCGGGAGAGAAAAGCGGTAAGGGCACTGGTGCCCGTGTGACAGTTTTCCCAAGAAGGACACGTGAAGCAGGGCACTTGAAATTAGACACCGGTGTTAGACATAATTTAGCGCAGGTGTAAGCGCCCTTACAGTTTTCTCTCCCGGACAGGCGCTTGACCACGCCCCCGCTGCGACACACGGCTTGTAATAAAACATTTGCATGTAACAGTAGCCTACCAATAAAGTCACTGGTCACTATCTTCCTCGTCCTGTGCACTGAAACCACTGAAGTCATCTCTTTCGGTGTCGGAGTTAAATAGCCTCAGCTTAGTTGTCTTTTTGCACTGAGTCAATTCCTCACGCTGCTGTTTCCAACGTCTTATCATCGACTCATTAAGACCAAGCTCCCGTTCAGCAGCTCTATTTACTTTTCCAACAGCCAGATCAATCGCCTTCAACTTGAAAGCAGCATCATATGCGTTTCTCCATGTCTTTGCCATGGTGAGGGTGACAAAATTACTACCGTAATCAGAATGATGGGAAGTTTGAGTGCGCTCGATTTAATCTAAACAGTAAACAAAAAAAGTTGTTTTGCCGAACGGGTTAAGGTCAATTTCATTGGTCTAATGAAAGCTTCACGCCGCCAAAAAACTGAGCACGTCACAGAATGTTTTTTTTTTTTTATTTTTTATAAAATTTGAAAGCGGGAAAAATCCATATGTTAGCCGCGTCATTGTATAAGCCGCGAGGTTCAAAGCGTGGGAAAAAAGTTGCGGCTTATAGTCCGGAAATTACGGTAATTATAAAATACTGAACAACTTTCTTGATGTTAAAAATTAAAACTTCTGAAATGATAGACTATAAAGAATATACTGTACTAATAACTCTTTAGAAGTTAGTCTACATTATACTAAATTCTTCATGCTTTAGAGACTGTTTATTCATTTTCAGTCTTTAACCAGTTGAGGATGTTGCATTGCATGTAGTGGGTTATTTACGGAAACAGCATTCACAAGGCAAGTTATTGCAATGCAAGTAACGTATATTATGACTAGCGCGTAACCTAGTTCAAATTCCCACCCGTTCATTCGAGTCATTATCTTTGCAGAAGTTAATCCATTCGTAATATCTTCTATAAACAAATGTTTCTCTAGCGGTTTCTTTTTCAGTATCTTGCGCTGTTAATATCTTGCGGTGTTATTTAAAAAAAAAGTTAAAAAGCCTATTTATTATGCTATGCAAACTATATATGATTACAGGGTTCATTGTATTTATTTTATTTGCATTTTTTGGGCATTGCTGTCCAGAGTCACATCAGAACAGACCTGAGACCCACCAGTTTAGATCCACTGACATACCCCACCTGAAGGTCAATAATCCAATGAAACTCACCATGTAAAAGTACGAGAGGCAGCAGCCGATGGCCCAGAACACTGAGCCAGTTTTTACCGACTTCACCTGTGTGGAGAGGACACAATTAAGTTAATTCCGCTAATCCCAAACAAAGAGTCTGATTCCATCACCTCAAACAAAGCCAAGACGAGGAACACTTGGTGATAAGAAATACACAGAGAAAATTCAATTGGAAAGTCTTTGCTGTCTGAGCTGAGACAGAAAACTTCAGAAAGGAGGACATGCAAAATCAAAGAGCTAAGACAAAGACTGCTGCCACTGCATCTGTTCCTGCTGTCTTAACGTCTGTGTTCAGCAAAAAGACGAGACTGATGTCGGAGTACGTTAAAAGAATAGTTCACCCATAAAATTAATTCCGTCATCATTTACTCACCCTCATGTCATTCCAAACATAGATTAATTTTTCTTCTATGGAACAAATGTTTTGTTCATATCTCTCTCTTCAATACAATCAAAGTGAATGGGGACCAGAGTGTATCAAGCTCCATAAAGCACCAACAAATGAGTACATATGACATCTGTACTACATTTCAAGTGTTCTGTAGCCATCTGATAGCTTTGCAAGAGGAGCAGACTTAAATTTAATTATTCATTCACTGAAAATCTTGTCCCTATAACCACCACTCACTTTAATTGTATTGGAAATGAGCAGCTTGGACATTCCGTTTTTGATAACTCCATGGAACACAAAATCATGGTTTTGCATCTGAACGTCAACTGTTAAAAGCACATCTCAAAACACTTGTATTATGTTCTATTCATTGCAACGTGTCTTGTGTTATTTAGCACAAGAATGTGTTGGTCTGAAGTCAGGTTTCGAGGGACAGTAAAAGATGACAGAATTTTAATTTTTATGTGAACCATTTCTTAACTCATTTCAACTGGGTGGGAATGTGTTGGAAAGCTTCTGCAATGATTTTCAGTCATTACTCTGCTTTGAAAGCAGTCCTCAATGTGCATCTTAGGTCAAACAGTAAGGGAAAAATTATCCAATAGATATGCAAGACTTGCAGTGTGTAAAGATGTAAAACATCTGAGTTTTGATGAAGAGGAAAAAAAAAAAAAAAGATTATTACAGTATATAAACAAACAGTCACATATTTTAATAATCCCATGAAATAACTTGCCCAGCACAATTTTCTTTCTTGTATTGATGAAGTTCCTATGGAAAAAGAAAGTCTGGACAGGACATTTCGAAGGACTTGTCTCTATTTTCAAATGGCCAATAGGATGTACTTGCATCACAGCCATTAACCCCTGACTTGATACTTCCTGGTTTGTGACAGGTCCAATTCAAGAAAGTATCTGATTGGACAACAAAAGCTGTTGTGCGAAGTGTGCAATGACCTCAATGTTAACAAAGTAAAAGCCACAAACTCATGGGGTCTTTAAATCTAACTCACCCAGAGGTAGTAGGTGAACTGCAAGGCAAAAATGGCGATGCCCTCATTGTCGAACGAGCCGGCCACAGAGCGGGAGATGTAGCCAGGCACGATTGCGATGAAACATGCCGCTAGCAGACCGGCACCCTGGTTCCACAGCTCCCGTGTCAACAGGAAGGTGGATATGGCGGTCAGGCCGCTGAAGATGGGGGCCAGGAATACGCAAACATCACGGATGTGAACCGTAACATGGAGTAGGTTCAGTATGTAGTGGATGAGGCCTGCAGTCATCATCAGACCAGGATACACCTGTAAAATATGAGAAAGGTGTGGAAACAAATGAGAAGAGGAAGGGGTGTTAGAAATAACCAGGCTCAGATGACATCTGCAGAATAATTTTTTTTTGGTTAGGACTGCCACGATTATGAAGATTGGCTGACGATTAATTGTCTCTTTTAGGGCTTTCACGATTAAATGTCATAAAAGTTGTCATATAGCATGTGTGCTTCCATTCACCTTAAGAATAATTTTTAACTGCATTATATATATATATATATATATTAGGGCTGTCGATTTAATGCGTTAATAACGTGCAATTCATTTTACCAAAAATAATGGGTTAAAAAAACAATTTAATCACAATGCTTTCCTGAGAAATTCAAGCTTTTAGTACCACCTGTTTACTCCAGAGGGCAGTAAGTGAAATTTCAGCTCTGTGAGCAACATGCAGTTTATTAACTATTCCACTATGTAATGAATTTAATGTCTTGGCATTATTGTAATATATATATATCTATAGTAATGTGTACTATGTATACCCCTGGCTTGTTTCTAAAAAAACTAAAATATGTCTGATGCAGGTGTAGATTTACGGGTCCTTAAACAAGCCCTCATAATAAATCTCCAACTGATTGACAAATTCACTAGTGAAATTGATTGCTGTGAACTGTATGCTAATGATTGACTTATGATCAATAATATGGTAGTAAACAATACATTGTATTCTAAAGCCGCTTTTTGTATCATCTTATCAATGATTAACTCTTCTGCCACAAGAATGTAATGCATTTTAATTATCTGAATATATATATTATTATATATATATAAATCAAAATATAAGATTTTTACATTTATACTGTTGTTTTGGAACTCATATTTTATATTATTTTATTATATTGTAATATCCAATAGTAATATATTTCTGTCCTTATTTCTTCACTTTCACAAATTATGTTTTATCATTTTATTTTGCCACAAAAATAGACCAAGCGTCTGCTAGGACCAGAAACATTTGCCATTATACAATCGTTTAAAGTGAATCTCGAGTGCTCTGCGTTCACTATCAAAAGTTTATATTTGTTCATTTATATTTTCACGGGACTTTGGCGAGAGCCTCTGCTGAAGAACTTCACGTGCTCTTCCTGACAGGATCTGCTCTAGTTGACATACGTGGTGCGGATCTGCTCTAGTTGACATACGTGGTGTGGCTCAATGACACTTGGAGTCCTGAATGACGCAAAAACATGCCGTTGATGTAATTTATATATTTGCTTAAAATTCCCTTATTTGGGCATTAAAATGTGACTAGAAATTGAAGTGCACAATTATCAAGGTTATCTCAAATAGCTGTAATTAGATCAAAGTACTGTGATCAGACAATTATTTAATATGCCTGACAGGCCTATTTACAGTGATTTAAACACGGTAAAATTAATTCAACAAAGCTTATTGACAGCAGAAACAGGGCTCAAGACTAACATTAGAGAGCGGTGACACTGGTGCCAACAAGTTCTAGAGATGTTGGCACCAGCATCAGTGGGTTTAAGAGCTTTTAAAATGAAAAGAAAAAGAAAATCCCATTAATAGGACAGAAACCAATTATAATAGTGATATAATAATAATAATAATAATAATAATAATAATAATAATATTGCAAATGCAGTAAACAATATTAAAGCATATTTTTGTCTCAAAACGTAGACAAAAAGGATCTTGCTGCTGAACATTTTTGCCCTTATACTACTGAAACACTGGTGGATCAAATTTGTTTACTAGACAGTAGCTAAATCAAAGATATTTTTACTCGAATAGCGCAAAATGTAGTTGCATTTGGAAGTGATTTACTCACTTTGTAGGGGGATGCTGCATAGTGTCAAAGATTGATCTAAGGATTTAAGAATCAATATCAAAATCATTCAAAAGAAGATTGCGATGCAAAACAAAAAAAATTAACCCAGTCCAATCTAAGTGAATTAAATGTAGGACTCAAGACCGGACTTGACTAAGGATGCTTTCTCACATTTGGTTCGATTGCTTGGACCGAACCCTAGTTCGTTTCCGCCCCCTCCCCCCACTGGTCTATCTTTATGGTCAACCGATATGGGTTTTTTAATGACCGATGCGGATACCATATTTAGCACTTTATATACATAAAAAAATTATCTAAAAAAATATAATGTTTTAAATGGTAGATTCTTCTGATTTCGGTTTGGTCATCAAATTTTTGTTATTTTTTTTGTACATTGTTAATATATTAAGAAAAAAGAAATAACAGTTCACACAGTAGTCCAGCAACCATGGATGGCATGTTAGTCAAACCAATTGTTCATACAGTGCATAGTGAAGAAGACATTTACTTGTAGGACACGTTAAACTCTTTAGTTGCACTCAAGCGTTTGTGCGGATCCAGCAAGCAGCAGCAATCTCCTGACAGTTTAAACAGCCTGGAATGCCTGCTTGGATGGTCACGGACTGACCATCATGATTTGTGAATCAGTGGAACTTTTGATCCCGAAGTTTTGATTCTGGCTGATAGAATCAAACGAGAAGAAAGTGCTCGACGAGAAGAAAACTCTTGATTTTCGCGAGGTTTGTGAATTAAATCTGTTTAAACGAGGTATCTGCATATTTGCAAAAGGTAGAAAATAGAAGTTTTATTGATATTTTCTTTTATTATTAGAAAAGTTAAAGGTGACAGGGAACTGCTAAGGAAAGGCTGATAGAATCCGTGCTTTAGAGGTAAATAAATGACCGCTACACATGATGCTGGATCTGCTTCAGTTTTGTGAGGTTTGTTTATTACATCTGTTTCAACAAGAGATGCACATATTTACAGATGGAATATGATATTAGTTTTATCGATATTTGCAAAAAAGTTAATAATTACGAGAGAGGGAGAATGAAACAGGCGAGCACTTTAACGTTATGAGCTCAAACGCGTCTGCGACGGCTCTGATATGCAGATTGTTTAAATGAGACAGTGATGCACAGCGGTCTATTATTGTAGTAACACGATGGCATGTAACAACAAAATGAACCATGGCTGGTATTTACATGTCTCAGTCACTTCACATGCAAGCAGGTGATTTTCGGTGCCCTCAAGAAACAAATCGGCCAAAAGGGAAACTGTATTAAACATTTTTTCATAAAAAGTCAGAATATCGGCAAATTTATCGGTCAACCACCAATCGCTACATTCGTTACAATGTCCATCCCTGTCCACAACAAAGCAAATTAGCCAAAATATTTAATAAACATACAAGCTAGGGAACGTGTAGAAATTTGTGAAGGACTGCCATTTCAATTAGTCCTGCAAACAGATTACGTGTGGGACTGGCTATTAGCTGTGAATGATTATACAATTTATCAGCAACCACAAATATACCTGCAGCAATTTGAAGTAAAAAAGTACACATGAATAAACACATGATCTCTCAGTATGATAGCAAAGACTCCTAAATTTGATTCATTTATGTGCCCCAAGATGTACATTATGGATGAAATAAGAACTTAAGCCCAAGCAGACCAATGGGGGCTGCATAATCAGTCTGCTTAAGCTGAATTTAGCAACCTGACAGCAGCAAAAGAGTAAGAAAAGAAATAAACTGTCCTTTAACTACACATTTACATTCTCTCTTTATTCATGTCTCAGGCTGAGCGGCGGTCTGCAGGCTGTGCTGGGAGCTGAACAGTCTGCTCCCAAGTCAATTCTGTATAACGACTGCCCGAACCATACACAACAACAGATGCTGTTCTCTGCCTCCCGCAGCACCCCCCAGCTTCAACACCAGAGCTGTCAGAGTGAGAAAACTCACTGCTAAACGCTAGCCAAACTTTCTCCAGCCAGAAAAGGCAGCTCGTTAGCTTAGCTGCACTGTCTGTCTCCGTGAATGTGTTAAAGGTCGCGGCCTTATTGAGGGACAAGAAAGATGCTGTTCTGTGGAAGCCATCCAGAGGCTGCCTTTCCATGATGCGGCCTCGGTTGTCAAAATGCCGGCAAATCGGCTTCAGCAATTCGAGGAAGTTGTAACATTGCCAGAAAATGTCTTTATCGATGCTATGTGTGAACAAAGCCATAATAACGGAGCGCGACATAAGAAGTTAAGGAACAGACAAAATTACTCCCATTGTTGGGTCACAAGCAACTGTATAAAAGTAAACATTTGCACAAATAGCACAATAGTATTGCAAACGCTGCATTCACCTACAACTATACTGTGTCCTGCCATTTTTACTCTGGTGGAGACCAGGGCTAGTTGCCACACTGGGAAGTTGTAGGGCTTAATTTGGACAAAACAATCTTATTAACATATTTTTGAAAAATACTGCAATTTGAACAGCAATATGATTATTAACATAAAAAAAACTCAGCACTATGATAGGTGTGGGTGAGAAACAGATCATTATTAAAGTCCTTTTTACTATAAATCTCCACTTTCACTTCCACATTCTTCTTTAGTTCTTTTGGTGATTGCATTCGTCGTGCATATCACCATCTACTGGTCGGGGCTGGTGGAGACTTTTAGAAAAAAAAAGAAAAAAAAGGGACAAATATTGATCATTTCTCACCCACTTCTGAAGATATGGATTTAACCACTGGAGTCTTATGAAATAGTTTTATGTTGGCTTTATGATATTTTTGGTCACCATTCACTTGCATTGTATGGACCTATAGAGCTGAAATATTCTTCTAAATGTCTTTGTGTTCAGCAGAAGAAAGTCATACACATCTGGGATGGCATGTGGGTAAATGAAAGACTGAAATAAATTTTTTTGGGGTGAACTATCCATTTAAAGAATCCTATAAATGAGTTTAAAAAAATGCGGAATCTAATCGTTAATCGCATTGAATTTCATAGTGAATCGAATCGTCCAGACAATTGAGAGGGAGAAAGAGCAAATAAGAGAGAGACACTTTACATACCGTCCCTCCCACTATTCTGCCCAGTGGGTACCAGGCCCTCTCATCAAACCAGTTCAGGAACTCATAAAAGCCATTAGTGGTGAGATGATGAGTTGATCTGTAGTTGAACCTGTAGGACAAAGAAACAGAAGAGGACACGGTGTTATTTTTGATGGGAAAAAGCAACATTTGATCAGAACTAACATATCAGGATGCGTTTCATGGCAAGAGGAGGTCTTGATTGTCAGCACTCAGAGCAGCGTGTTAAGATGCTGTCTGAATGAGTGATGGGGTCTTTCAATCTACATAAACTCAACTGCCATTATCACCTATGACAAAACTCAACAGTCATTACAATCAATGCCAAAACTCAGACTACAAGAAGAGCATCCAATGAGAAGCATTAAAACAGTCAAACAAGTAGCATTATATGTAGCATATACTGTGGAAAATAAACATTTGGTTAAACCTTTCAATTGTTTAAATTACCAACAAGGTTACATACACACAGCTTTTAAGGATTTCAAGGACAATAATTAATTTTAATCTCTATGATTCAGTGCGCACATGAATGAATGAACATTACATTTATATAACGATTTTCTGAAACTACACTCAAGTGAACTCTCCTCAACCACCAACAGTGTGCAGCATCCACCTGGAGAAGACAGCAGCCATAGTGCGCCAATATGCTCGCCACACACTAGCTATTGGTGGAGAGGAGAGACAGCAAACCACACAGACAAACACCTGTTCAATCAGTCATGCATAGTTTGAGGACTTCTGCATGTTTTTCCTTTATTCCAGTTAATCTGAATGCCACAAGAATGAATACAGAGTTGAATTAGACACTTGCCCACAAAAACAATTCTCTCAACATTTTTTAATAAATACTTCAATTCAATCAATAGTAATAATCTCAATTATAGAGTATTGAGAGCTATATCAGATGTTAAAAATAAAGGACTGTACAATTCATTGCAGAGGAATTTTTTGCCTATTCATTTTGAATTTTGGGGGCATTTTGTCACTTTTTCAGTGGCGTATTTTCCCACGAAACACCCTTAATTATGCCCTGCCATTGAATTACTAAGCAAGATCTGGAAAATTAATGATCCTGGTCAAATAGGTTTCCAGAATAATGTCCAATCTTTCATTGGATGACCAAACAAGTAGTCCCATCTTAAACCCATGCCATTGGTTGAGCCAATGTTGCTGTCCAGCTGGTCAGGATGTTCAAACAAATAGAGCAATGTTCTAATGGCACCACAGATCCACAGTGATTACACTTCCTGGTTTACCTATAGTTGTGTCTGTGGATAGGAGAAAGCATTTTAACATTTACTAAATTAGACACTTCCACTTTAATGCACTTTTAAACTATTTCTAATGGTCTCAATTTAGAACAATTAATCTGATGCATACCAGTTAAAGTAAAACCTCAAACAAAATCCACTATGTGCACAACTGTAATTAAACAGTGTAATCCTCTCTAATGCCTTTTTACATTAGTACAGCAATCTGTTTGCCCTGCTGTGAGTGACTCACTCGTGCAGTTTTGTTGCACCTTTTCTTCACTTAAACCTCAGACCATCAGGCATCAAAAACGTATATTTTTCAGTGTCCTTACACTTAACACATCTAGTGAGGTTTATGCTTAAAACATGAAAACTTTTTGCCAAAGGGGGATGAAAAGAAAAACTTATATTAATATTTATTGGGCTATCGTGAACTCTTGTTTTAAAGAGGTTTATATATTTTTAGCAGAAAAAGATAAACAAATGGTAAGAATAGGATTTTTGCAGTGTGCCGACTACACCATCTTTATAACACTCGCTCTGCTTTTGTAAACACAAGCAAAGTCAGATGCTTTGAGTGATTGTGCATGTTTGTTCTTCAGGCAGTGCATGATAATACTCATGCAAAATTGTGTTGATAAACAGATTTAATCAAATTTGTGAAACTACAGAAAAAAAAACTATTATATGAGACTAATCTTCACCTGGAGCACTTCTCCTTTCCCAGAATTTATTGTTTGCTGTTAATAGATAATGTACAGTCAGTCTGTGTACATCCAAATGAAAACTCATAAACTGGTTATACACAGAAACAGATTATACTGAGTTCTTCTGAATTATAATACTAATTTAATCTACAAGAATCTACACAAGTAAAATACCCTCCGTCAAAAGACAGTACACAATTCAACTTCATGAGACAAAGTAAAACTTTGGCTTTTCACTGAAAACTCAAAATCTTACTGGAGCCAAGTTTGAAACTGTTGTTAAACAGCCCATGTACACACGTTGTTTAATTCAAACATTTATGAGCCAAGACTACAGAGAAAGTATCAGTTAGGCAAATAGACATACATTTTTCCATAATTCATGAAAGTTTCAACCCCTTCAAAATGTACTTGCCTATGAAAGTTTACCATTGTTTAACAGTGGCATTTGTAATGACAAGGCCATTAGGTAAGACCACAGGTGGCTTCACATTACTGTGGCTACGTTAATATTTATAATATTTATAGCTAATAGTCTAAACATATTCAGAAACCTTTAACTACGACTTTCACAGTCGAAGCCTAATAAAAAGTCTTATAGATTTTCTCTAATTGATTTAATATGAATCTATCCAAGTTACCTTGGGCAGCTGCATAAACACAAATATATTAGTGCTGTCAGCGTTAAAGCATTAACGCATGCGATTAATTAAAAATGTTTAACACATTCATTTTTCTTAAATCACGATTAAGGAAACAAAACACAAAACAGCAAGTCCGTGACAATGATCAAGTGCTGGAGAAAGAATCTCTTATAAAACGAATGATGAAGGGACTTCGCAGGACTTCACTCAAGTCCTTCACGCATCTTTTGAAAGTCAGCATTTTACCACATAAGCATGTCAATACTTACAGGCCCGCTGTGCAGCTAGTTTTTCTCCTTGTTGATGCTCTAATTTAATATAATTTCAACTTTGTACCATTGCTGCTGAGCTTTTGAAGTGTCAGCTAATGATCACCGGACAGTTCGGATGAATATCTTTACATTGGAAGTGCCACTGCTAAAAGCAGAACAAGACGCTCTTTTCATATGAAGTTCAACGTGGCACTGGACGCACATTAAACTGAGGGTTTAATGCGCATTGCAATAAATACTAGTTCTTTCAATCAGTCAACATCCTAGTTAGAATTAAGGAAATGTTTAAAGTTACTCGATTTGGAGCTATTTTAGTGAATTTCTATCTTTATACTGTGGAGTTTGGAAAATGTTAATAAAGCATTTTTGTTACATACTGTATTGTTCTATTGTGTTGTTTTTTTTTTTTTACAAAGAACAAATAAATGTATTCTGAAAGGAAATAAGTATATATAGTCAAATTTTACTACTTTTACAATCTGAGATTAATCGTGATCAACTATTAAAAATTATTGAGATTAATCACATTTAAAATTTGTATCTACCGACAGCCCTAATAAATATTTTAAGTAAGGATGATGTGTATTTTAAACCGCTTCTGTATTTGTCTCCTCTTTGCCTCGTGCCCGTTGTAATGTATGTGCTGCCTAGCAGTTTGAGAGGTTTGTCTTCCTCCATATAGTGTTTTATACTAGAATGTTCTGTATAGAATTCAAATGGGTCACATAAATTGTGTTTTCTACCGGCCACTGCAATATTGAGTGAAGTGCGACTGAATCATGCAAGTTTTGCTCTGCGCTGTTCCAGAGCTCTGGCGATCTTCTCTCATCTCTGGAGCGCTGTGGTGTGCACTGCGGTAGTTCACAAGGCGGCACGCTTCATTCTACCTGCACAGATGCGTGTAAGGAAAGAGAGGCATGAATACCATTAAATTCGGCACCAGCAGCAAGTCGCCAGACAGTCACCAAATGTTCAATGTAGGAAAAACCCTGAAAAAAAACATGACCCATCAAAGTGGCTAGCAAGAGCATCAGATACCCTCCATGGCCGATTTCAAACCCTGGCTGATTGGTTTGGATCATGGCTTAGAACTCTTTAAGGAAGGATTTTATGAAATACCTTTGGGGAAAAAAAAAATAAGGGAAAAATATTTCTGGAACGAAGATTGAGAGAGAAAAATAATTGGAGAGGCACTGGTACACTCAATAGAGGTTGGTGGGAGAGGGCAGATGAACGATTCCTCCTTATCTCAAAGTTGGCCGAACACCTCACTTTTTTCATCTCTAGCTCAGAAAACCCCCAGCACTAATCAAAGTTCAATTTATGCTCAATAGTTTGTGTGAGAACATCAAAATGCCCAGCTGAAAAAATCTGCATAACACTCATTCAATATTTTAACGACTATGGCAAATAAAACAAGTGAGAGACAAACACTGGCTGATGTGATTTGACAATTTATTTACTGAATTAAAAATTAAGCCATAGACTTTCAATAAGAGCAGTATTCAATGCTCTGTGGATTCTTGGTTGATGCTTAGTTAATGCAAGTTTATTTCAACTGTCCACAGAGACAGAAATATATTAAGCCTTAATTTAATCAGTATATATTTAATCAGTAAACTGTTGCACTTGTGTATATGTTTGAGTGTCAAAGGGATTTGATAGTTGTAGATCTGTGTGACTTTTTTTAATAGTCAATTTCACGGTTTAATATTCTAAACAGGACATCAACCCGGCTCTTGAGTGGGAGGAACAAAGCTGTTAATTATGTACATTTGAACGACCCCTTTATAGCATACACACAAACTGTCCATCAGCGACCTTGGCTGCTAACTGACACTGCAACCTGTACCTCCTTTTCCAACCCTTCAATCTCTATAGAGAAGCAGCTTTCCTGGCATAATAAAACTCCATGCTTTTCATTACTCCACATTCTGATACCTGCACTGCATCCTTGGCATTGATTTATTGCAATATCCTTCAGCAAGGCACCAAAACTCCAAATAATACATGAGCCATTCCACCGAAAGGGTGACATTTGCCTGTTGTAACTTTAAAAAATGTAACTAATTTTTTATCTTTTTTCAACACTGAATCTAATAACACACATATTTCACTATTCAAAATGTATATTGGTCAATCTCAGGTAACTTTATTTCATTTTTTACAAGGTTTCAAAGTGGGAGATGGATGCATTTTTCTCAGTCGTTACCAAAATCGTGTGTCTTTTAAAAACCATGTTTAAAAAAAATGCAACTAATTTCTTTGTTTTCC
This sequence comes from Xyrauchen texanus, assembly GCF_025860055.1. Classification (NCBI taxonomy): domain Eukaryota; kingdom Metazoa; phylum Chordata; class Actinopteri; order Cypriniformes; family Catostomidae; genus Xyrauchen; species Xyrauchen texanus. Next base: position 35,579,238 of record NC_068292.1, read on the forward strand.
TCTCACAAAATTGTTTATTTTAAATAAATGGTAGGTTGCATGTTTAAATAATTGACATATGTCACAAAAAAAATCACTATATATGCACACAAGGTGTATAAAAAAAAAAATGCAAAGCCATTTTTTAATTTTAAAGGAGACCCAAACCTTACATTTATAAATATTTTTATCATGTAATTAATTAAACTATTGGATAAATGATGAACATAACACAATTGAGAAAATCAGTGGTTTAATTTCATTTTTTAGAGAAAAACAATTTAATAACAGGAATGAACGTAACAGGAATGTATCCGGACTGAGTGAGTGAGAGATTTCTGAAGGATTGTGCTGGTTTGTCAGCAAAGATGATGAAGAGAACAAAGGAGTGAAAGACAGAGAGAAAGAGAACGGAGATAGAGAGTGTGGTGGGTGTATCTCTTTCCCCATCAGCATGCCATGGTGGGCGTTTCTGGCCCCTGGGTCCTCTCCATCTTCATGTACAAAACAAAACATGTTCAGTTGCAAAAACTACATCCAACAGTGTTTTAGCTAGAACTGCGCTAAATTAAAGAACACAAACTTGCCTGGCCCTTTCTAAAAAGTATTTAGTTTGGCCCAGACTTCGCTCTCGATTTCCATGTGACGACCTGTGACTGGCCTCGGGGGTGGGATAATACACACAATGTCCTCAAACAAGTACCAAAGGATGTCTTCACGGGCTGGCCAGAAAAAACGGTTGACCCCAATCTTTTGCATACAACGGACCTCAACATGTTATTCACTTGTATCAGTGATGACACCAGGGAAAAGATCACCATCGTACTTCAGCACACACCATTTGCCAACAACCTCAAGACTTTGCCACTGAACTTCTGTCTCTGTGGGGGCCATGGGAGCTGTCTGCTGATTGCTAAACTTGAAATGCTTTGCATTCAAGCACCCACAGTTCAGATTTTGTGTTGTCGTGCACAAGCAGCTGACGTCCCTGTATATCAATTCTCCATGGGCTAGGGACACTATCCTCATAATGGACAGAACTGGTGGCACATCATTGGGCATCCAGATTGAGGGTGCTGATTACTTTCAAGTAGTGCAGCTTCTGGACAAGAAAACCCAGATTCTCATGCATCTTGCACATGCATGTTTCCCGATCACTCAGAGTTGGATGAACAACCCAAAAAGGTCTGAGCTTACAGAAGAGTGAGTACGAGATGGAGCTTTGTTCTTCAGCTAAAAGCTTTGTGTGGACATTTTTTATGGTATCCAAAAGGAACCGTTTTTGCTTTTTGTTTTTCTTCTGAGTGAGGGTCTGCCTCTTTCCAGTTGTGATGCGACTCACATCATCCCTTGAGTAAAAAGCCCTCACTCTGCTTATCAGAACATCTGCAACTCGGTTGTTCTGCTTTCGTTGGTAGGTGTAGTTAACCTTCAAATTTTTCTCATTTTTGCATCTTTTAGTTGAAAAGCCCAGTGAGTTCAGAGCAATCCGTTGCATTCTGTACTTTTTCAGAACTTTTCCTGTTATCACTTTTGAAATGATTTGCTTTTCCCTCTCCCCCCGTGCATTTTTTGTACTTGTTTCGAATATCCTCCACCAGAGCTTCATGAAACAAAAGAGTCCTCCGAATGGCGCCACACTTGGAAGCTGTCTCAACTGTTTTTTTTACCTTTGTGCGTGGAGATGCATTTTTATTTTTAAAGCGCTGGAGTCTTTTCTTGTACTTTTGTGTTTTATCGATAATAAATCCGGAGTATGCTACTCACTACTGTTACTGTTACTCAGTCCTGTTATGGTTTATATGAGTAACAGGACTGAAGGTAACAGGACTGAGTTTTTAGCATAGAATTAGCAAACACATGAAATATAGCCACATAGCATGCTAATAGCATGAGGATACTTAGCAAATTCTAGTGATTTACCAAAAATTTGTATCTTAAAAATAAATTAATAACATCTTACAAATAATTTAGGTAACAGGACAGTATGTTGAGATTGACCTTCTCGGAAATATCTGCAATATCATCAAATATACAGAAAATAAAATGAGAGGACTTACTTTTTGTCTTCCCATTGCCTTCAGAAGATCTAGATGATGCAACTTCCTGTTGAAAATGTGTCTTGTGGAATGTTCCAAGTTTTTTAGAGGGGGGAATGTGTTAGCGTAACAGGACTGAGTGAAAACCCGGGGACATGACTAAAATGTTTATTTTATTTAAAATATTAGATAAAATATTGTTTTATCAGGATTTTATTTTTAATAAAAGCATAGATTGGATATAAAGTCACACAACAATGCAAAAGAAATAAGATTTCTGAAGGATTTTAATCATTGTATTTCATGGTAAAATATAGACATAGAGAGTGGGGACATGCAACAAATGCAATATTTGTAGTGTTCTAGGTAGGTTTTATTAATGTTTTTAATTAAAATTTTAAATTTGCATTTAGCTTAATGTGCGGGACACTTTGCTTAATAATAAAATGGATTTTAGAGTTAATTTTCATGCATTTTTATACATATAATGTCCTGGGGACAGAAATGTCACCCATTCGGTGGAATGGCTCACATGCACAGATGTCCGCAACAAGGGGTCTGGTCTGGCTAACACTTTAGCTGGTTAGCATGATCATGTTAGGCCCTGGTGATAAATGCCATAACTACACCATCTGGGTTTACATTTAAAAAATACATTTCCTATAGCTCCACCTAGTGCTCTGCACATGTGTCAAGTACTAGGAAGTGTAATTAAGCTTTAAACCATGATCATGCCTACTGAATGCAATAGCAAGATGTACATTGCAAAAAGTTACATTTTCATCTGCTCACACCCAAAACCAACTGGATCACTTCAGAAGATATGGATTAGAAAAATGTAAGTCATACACATCTTGGATGGCATGAGGGTGAGTAAATAATAAGAGCATTTCATTTTTGGGTGAACTCTCCCTTAAAGGTTAAAGCTCTATCAAGATTGAAATCATCAAAACCTACCTCCCTACCCTAAACCTAACCGACAAAAAGCAAAGGTGAGCTGAAAATACGCAATTGCTGAAGCAACCATGTCACTTTGAGGTGCTTCAATGACACTTTCGGCCCACGTGTCGACTTGCATGCGCTTCAGTTGTACCGCCTGTCCTTTGCATAACAAGTGCAACGCTGTCAGTTGAGCTACTGCACAATTTGATTGCACAAGCTTGTAAATGTAGTTGGCTATATAATACAAATGTTAAAATGTATCTCCTTACAAGTCATGCGCTACAGTAAAATTGTTTTGATGTAATAAGACAGCATTGTTGAAGAACAGGCCATATGAACTCATAAGCGGTTTACATATGATTTGTGTGAAAGGGAATAAAAGTAATTTTTGTTATAAGTCCTCCAGTGTTTATTTCACGAGGAGACTGCTGTGATAAGTACAACCTACGTAAAATCATTAGGCTTATATTCAGTAACATGCTTCTGTAGACCAAGTTGAAAGTAACTGTGTATTCTGACAGATTTATTTTATGCAAGCAACATACAAAATGGCAAATATTTCATTATATTATTAAAGTATATGTTTTACATGTGCACAATCTTTTGAGAGGGCCCTTAAAAGCATCGATTTTTTTGTTGATGCCTTAGTTCATAGCTCACAATAGTGCTTTCCATTAGCCAGTCAGTGGTGTCATTGTCATTCTTCTGTAGTTCTTCAGCGATTTACATCTCAGGTGATTGGCCAAAAAAAAAAAAAAAAAAAAAAAAAAAACAACCCTGGATGTGGAACAGAGCACCTTCTGGAGGATCCTGCAACAGCCAAACAACTGCTATCGAGATTAATGGGAATGCTAACGGATAGCTTTCTCCAGATATTACAGTCCTCTTTGGTCCACACAAGGTTTGGATCATACACAACAGAAATGTACTTGCTTTTTAACAACTTTTCCCTATTACTTTTGTTTTTGTAATAGCATAGTCTTCTTAAAGAAATATTGGCAGCAACCACAAGGCGACACTCACTCAAGGAAGTGACCCAGAAATGGCCCCGGGAAGTACGAAGTCATGTCGTTTCAAGGTAGACTGATCTCTGCCTACAATGTGGAGGACCATCAGATTTTGTGACCGTAGAATCGGCTGAGTAGGTAGAGACCGTCTTGATGCAAGCATCACAAACTGTGATTCTTTCTCATGCAGTTTAACCTCTTTGACACGCGTTCCAATCAACGCTCCCACCAACACTGAACTCGCCAAGAAAACTCAATTTCACACCGAGTGGATATACACGGAAAGCTTTGAAAAGGTCACATTCAGTGGCGTGCAGCAACCTTACATTTATTAACAGTCACAGAAGAGGGGACGGAAAAGATTGGTGCTTAAATAGTGAAAGAAAAACTACAAAAGCTTGAATAAACCCCAATGCTACTCGTAGACAGAGTGGCTAAAGTCCAATGTTGAGAGCGAAGCGCTAACATACTAATAGGAAGTAGAAATGTTGTCCAGGTTTAAGCAATTAAATGGTATCTGAATTAGTTCTTTAAAGTTAATTTAAGATAGTACACACACGGTCAAGTAATTACATCTCGTTAATACGGAGTCTAAAAATAGTCTGTAGAACCTGATATCGAGTAGAAACCTCAACCTTGTAACATAAAGAGGCATTTCACACCATCAGCGGTTTAATCGCAAGAGGTCAGCAATTTTCTGTACTGTTGGTTGCTAGGGGGATATTCCAACTCAACTGCAGTATCTGTTTCAGGCAGCGGATAAAGGAAGCATTACTGTTTGCACTCATATTAGTAGCTGCTGCTTTGCATTTCTGTGTATAAAGTTAAAGTCTGCACAACTCTATATTCCCGGAAAATAAATTGCAATATATTGTCAGAACTAGGGATGCATATTGTTAAGTAATCTTGTAGTAGAGTACTCTAACAAACAAAAGCAATTGATTACTTGTGAAGTATGCCTTTGTGTAAGCTTGAGTATGCTTTCCTTTTATTGGAAGAAAATAATAAAATCCAATAAGGATTCGCAAGTCAAGTTTATTTCCAACCTTACAAGCCTGGTGCTGTACGCTTCAGGATTGTACATTAGACGGGGAAAAACGTGTCAGTTTCATGCTTTTAGGAGCCAGACTGCCATCCAGCCAATAAGAAGAAAAAAAATGGTCACCTGAAAAATAAGTAGGGCAATATAATGAAATGTATGCGATCTAAATATTTCTTGTAAAAAAGGTATTCCTTCAGAATACATGGTTGTTTTTTTTAATAGGCTGACAATAAGGAGTGTAGTTCCTGCATCTAGTTCTGGCAGGGACAAGCTGGGACCCGCTAAACAGCCAATTCCTGACCCCCTGGACGTAATTTATATTATGGACATAATCATAATTCTTCTCTCATCCAACACAACCACACATATCCACAGCGGCAATATATATATATATTTTTTGATAAAAATACCACGTACTGTTTTATGGCCAATAGGAAATACAGTATTTATGGCCAGTAATCTTCTCAATTCACCCACCATCAACAAGTGTGCCAAAAAGTTAATAATCCTGATCCAGTCACAGCCATAGCCCAGTGGGCTGCTCTCTTGACATGTGGTGCTAATGCATCACGGGTGACCAGATTTTGACTCCCGCTCTTGAGGTCCTTTCCCGATCCATTACCACTCTTCTACCCCTGTCATGTTCTGTCCCCTCCCCACTAACTCTAACATTAAAAAGCCAAAAAAAGGCCAAAAAAATAATAGTCCTGATTATTTAAGTTAAGATATATATATATATTTTTTTTATTTTATAAAGATTTAAAAAAAAAAAAAAAAAAAAACTTACCCAGTTCTGACTATTCAAGCTACAAGCCCATGCACTTTAGTAAGTGTTGTTTATTCTTCTAGTAGACTAAAATAGATGTATCCTCAAGAGAAACAGTCTTGGCAGTCTTGAGGATATTTCTTGGCTTTTTGTTCCTGCGCTAACCTCTCTTTTCTTCAAAAAGCCAATTACTTTGATCTAATAAGGCTCTAATCCATCCCTCCCAACATTAAAGAAATGGTCTGATGGTTAGTTCTCTGCAGGTCAGCATAGGGCCAACGTATCGGACCTTAAAATCAACAATCCCCACACACACACACATCAATATCTTATTACAACATCAGGTTCAGACTAGGGATGTATGGAATGACTAATTTCACTGAAGTTTGAAAGAAAACCTTTGGAGTAGACTAGTTTAAATAGAAAGAAACCTTCAGAAAACATTGTGTGGTTATGCAACCTAATTAAAATACTTCCGACAGCCAAATCCAATGCTAAATGCCACTGAAAAATGGACAATTATATGCGACATGCTTGCTTTGCATTATCGTCTTTGTAGGCTACATAAAATTTGGAACATTACATGCATTTAATGAATCGACTTAAACAAATACAGGCATATACATTGAAAACAACTGAATGAATAGTGCAGGACAAATAGCAACTCTAATGTAAGTAAAAAGTGGGTCAGTTCACCCAAAACTTAAAATTATCCCATAATTTACTCACCCTCAAGCCATCCTAGGTGTATATGACTTTCTTCTTTCAGCATTGCTTTTTTTTAACCCCCTGGAGCCGAATGGATTACTTTTTTGATGGATGGATGCGCTTTTTTGGGCTTCAAAATCGAAGGTACCATTCACTCCCATTATAAAGCTTGGAAGAGTTGTTACCTAATATTACATATTTATACACATCACACAAGGAAATGCTCCTCATTACCATGGTTAGGTCAGTGTGCTAGTCTTAAATAATAGTAATAGTGCATTTAATATATTTATGAAAAATAAATACTAGCTGAAACTAATCTTGAAACATTAACTACAACTGTTGATATAAAATGAGGTCTAATAGAATCTACCTTTAGATTATTTCATATGAAACTATAACATTTTGTCAAAATATAACAGTTACTTTTACTCATGTAAAATCCTGAAGCAAATTTGTAAAGGTGATGGTGTGTAATTATAATTTTTTATTTGGCACATTTGCTCTTTTCCTCAGTGCTGTTTGGCATGACAGGCTTGCTACTGTTTGAGAGGTTCAACTTGACTTCCTCTGTAATGCTTTAAACTAGAAGTTTCACTAGAATTGAAATTGGTCACATCAGTTTTGATGTCTGCGCTCCGCAATATCGAGGGAAGCCTGGTTGTTGCATGCGCGCGCCAGAGAGAAGAGCAGATCATTAGCGCGAACTGGTTCCGTTACACACATGCAAAAGTGCAGATGAGAAGCCTTTAGCTAAGGGGTGGACAACTATTTTGGTAAAGGGGCCACATCGGGCTTTAAATAGTGCATATGGGGCCACATTGTATTACATTTGAGATACAATGTTCTGCACTGATTTGGCTTTTGTATCTTTTAAGCCCAGAAATAGTAGTGTACTCAATTTTCTGAAGTGGATCTGTGACTAGTGAGACTATTCTGCAATTGCCAAGTATTGCTCTACAAAGATAAAAAAAACTAACGGAATAAAGGCGAAACTTATAAATGTATTTTACCATCTCTACTTGTTAATTTATTATCAATTTAACACTCTACATCAGGGGTCTGTTTTAATAAAAAAATAAAGAAATTTATAGAACTTTTAATGTTAGTCACAAAGCGGGCGATTTTACTTGCTAAAAGCGTCATGATGCAGGTCTCCTCGATGGTTTGACTTTCAGCACTCATCTGAATAACACAGGCTGCATGACTATGATACGTGATTACTGCAAGAGTTAGATTAACATACAGGTGCAAAGAGACTTCAACATTTCTAAATTGCACAAATAAAAAATACATATATACATTACATATCATATATATATATATATATATATATATATATATATATATATATTCATCTCTGGCTTGCTTTTGCTCGCATGTCAATGATAACCCCTCCATGTGTCAATGATGCCGAGATCTACTTTTATATTTAATTTAATCACCGAGAAGGTTTACCTGCAAAATTAGTAGCACCAAACATCACAAGCTGCCTCAAGAATGGACACAGAGTAGCCGTATAACACTTTTCCTTGAGCAGAATATTGCACTACAGATCGCCAAGTTTGTTCAAAGGGGAAAGCAAGAGACAGAAAAAGCACATTCAAGTGCATGGTTGCCAGATTGCACAAGTAAACGCTTGTGGAGACGCATTAGGTCCCAATGCAAGTTAACTGAAATATCCAATGAAAAATTCAAACACTTTTACGATAAATGAGCCGCGAGACACATTAAACCATGTGGAGGGCCTGATCCAGCCCGCGGGCCGTAAATTGCCCATGTCTGCTTTAGCTGTTTGTGAGATTATTGTTAAATCTGCCTCGGCAGTTCTAAATAGTCTATCACTTGGGTGGCCGCTGAAATATCTTCAATGGAATTGTTCTTTCCCTGCTGTTCAGTCCAAATAGACCAGTTAAGAACCACTGCTTTAACTCACACACACACACACACACACACACACACACACACACACACACACACACACACACACCACACACACACACACACACACCCACACACCCCACACACACCCTCGCCTCTCTCTGACATTAGCTAAAAAAAAAAATTGTTATTGAAAATGTATTGTTACATTTTATTTGATTAACATTTTAATTAACTCATTTGAAGATAACATTAAATTAAAACTGAATACAGAATTCAGAAAAAATAAAACTGAAAACAGAATTTGGGAAAACAATTTTATAGGTTGTTATACACTTATCTTATAATAGTAATTTACCAATGACACACATAAAAACTTATATTTCTAAACAATTAACCCAAAAACAAAAATTTAAGTCAAGGCACATACCAGCACTTCCACAATAAAAACCACAGAAAAGCTCACATACTTGACAAAAATAAGCATACAAAAAAAAATAACAAAAGTGCCCACTAAACTATGCACAGGAGATGGTGTGCTACTTAAGCACAGCACTTCACCCGACAAGAAACTTGAAGGGAAGGTGTACTATAGCATTCTTCAAAGAGCCAGTGTAAAACAGGCATCAATGGCCATTTGCAAAGACCTGATCTTAACAATACAGGCACTTCGTGAATCCATGAAAAGTTGCTTAGCAGTGAAGAATTGGAGTTAGAGCCAGTTCGGAGGCTTTTACTGCCTTCGAGGAGTGACGTGGGTTCAGCCAAATTTGCTCTTTTTACCTGCTCCATTAAAAATGGGTCTAAGCAAGACTGCTCGAGGCATAACGACTCAGCAGAAAGAGGTCTGATAGCTGAATAATATATAGGAGAGTTATGGTTTATAAAATGAGATGTGCCGTCCTCAGTGCATTAAATATGTCAGGAGTAAAATGTAGTGCCAGTGCATCGTGGAATACTCATTTGCATGAAAGAAAAGAAAGGATTTTAATCCAAGACCTTTGTTAACGTTTTTCAGACTGAAAACTCAATTGTCATAGGGGTAAAATAAAACCATCTATAAAAAGTATGGAAAGTAGATATTTGAATATTCTGCCAAAAACCTTTTTGTGGCTTATGTTGAAAAATAAATCATAAGTGTTGGAACGATGCTTGAACTAGGAGCCACTTAAGTCAGGGACCAAGGGGTGTGATAATATCTGCCCCACATAAACTTTTCAAAACAACAACTTTCATTGTTTTAAAAAGCAACTGATATTCTGGCTGATGCAACAAATCTAGATTGCTCCCATTATATTCAATAAAGCCATCTATACTGGAAACGGCAAAAGCAGCATGTCACGACTTGCCAGATACACGTTCCAATTCTTGTTGCGCTGCAGAGCTAACTCCAACCACTTTGTATCCCTGTCCTAAAAAGTGCCATTACGATTATTTATAAAAAACATTGCGATTGTGATTTGAACTATGATATGATAAACAAAACTATTACGTGATTTCTTTTAAACCAAAATTTCATATTTTTCATATGTTCCTCTGCTAATAAAAACACAAATTATTCTTTGAGGGTTCACAAATAATTAAGGTGTTCAGTATTAGTTTCCTAAGTGAAAAAGTTACTCCTATGAGATGTCATTTTGAAACGTATGTATAAAATTAGGAGCACTCACGTGAGATGAAAACTCTAGTTATATCAATAACCTTATAAAAGCCATTGAAATCTACATTGGCAGGGTCCCTTCATGGGGGCTGCCATGTTAGGATCACATGACCAGCCAAATACTACTCAATCTCAGTATCCACTCTTCTATTGGTCACTTTCACTTATAGATTAAATTAATGATGGATGACTGTGAATAGTACATTTCTACAATGGCATCGGGAACTGAAAACTATTGTTTGAATGATGCTGCATCCACACCAGTAGGTGTCATTGTCCAAGACAACAAACTAAAAAATATTTTATTTTGAATAATTGTGCAGCCCCACAACAAAAGACACAAAACATTCATTTAGAAATGAATCAAACTGAACTATGGAATCACTGGTGTTTTACCGAAAATGAGACCAATAATGATGTATGCATGAAGCAGCCAATGGGAAATTCAAGTAAAAGATGTCCCACAGTGGACACCATGAGGAGGACGACAAATAGCTTGATAAAATTTGAACATTTTTCTATTAATGTATGCACAACTTTTATGCCGTTTGCCGTAAATCGATGGTGCCTAGCATATATTATAATGTCAAGATATAAGAGATATATATATATAAATAAATAAATAAATATCTTGACATTTTTCAGCCTATTGACGATATTAAATATATATCTCAATAATTATGTATTTGCTCTGTAATAGACAAAAAGGGATTTTTTTTTTTTAATCAGAGGATCCATAATTTCATCAAAACTACCAGTGTAGCAAAGTAGATTCAATATTTTAAAGGCCTTGAATAAAAATCTGTTTAAAAAGAATAGTCATGCTTCCCCACATTTTTCCACATATTGAACACAAGGATTTATTATTTTGAGGATTAGATTTGTTTTATATACAAGTAATATATTTCTGTCCTATTTCACCTTCACCTGGAGCTTTAATTTTGACACTTCACCCGGAGCTTTTAATTTGTCATTTCACCTAGATCTTTAATCTTTACAATGAAAGAGCAGTGTGTAGTTTACAATGTTTCGTATCTGGTGAAAAGCAGTCATCTTTTCTTTTATTCTGTGCCATCTTTGTAAATGTTTGGTTAATAGTGTTTGGAATTGTGTGCTTGAACCTGCAATAGTTTTCTTTTACAATGTAAGTGAACTGCTCTGAAAGCGCCAATAACAAAAGTTCATGAGCCCTGCGTGTGCACAGAACATCGCCATCACCAGTTAATTGTGAAGCGCACACAGACTGTTTTAATTGGTCTTAAATCACAGCCTTTTGCAGTTTTAGAATCACATAAATGACCATACACCAATCTGCCACAATATTAAAACCACCTGTCTAATATTGTGTAGGTCCCCCTCGTGCCGCCAAAACAGCTCTATCCCATCGAGTCATGGACACCACAAGACCTCTGAAGGTGTCCTGTGGTATCTGCCACCAAGATGTTAGCAGCAGATCCTTCAAGTCCTGTAAGTTGTGAGGTGGAGCCTCCATGGATCGGACTTGTTGGTCCTGCACATTCCATTTGGAATTTAGAGGCCAAGTTAACACCTTGAACTCTTTGTCATGTTCCTCAAACCATTCCTGAACAATTTTTGCAGTGTGGCAGGGCACATTACCCTGCTGAAAGAGGCCACTGCCATCAGGGAACACCATTCCCATGAAGGGGTGTTCGTGGTCTGCATCAACCTTAGGTAGGTGGTACGTGTCAAAGTAACAACCACGTGAATGCCAGGACCCAAGGTTTCCCAGCAGAACATTGCCCAGAGCATCACACTGTCTACGCCGGCCTGCCTTTTTCCCATAGTGCACCATGCTGCCATCTCTTCTCCAAGTAAATGACGCACAAGCACCCGGCCGTCCACGTGATCTAAAAGAAATGGTGATTTCTCACCTTCTTCATTGCTCCATGGTCCAGTTCTGACACTCAAGTGACCATTGTAGGCACTTTCAGCGGTTGACAGGGGTCAGCATGGGCACTCTGACCATTCTGCAGCTACGCAGCCCCATACGCTGCAAGCTGCGATGCACTGTGTGTTCTGACACCTTTCTACCATGGTCAGCATTAAGTTTTTCAGCAATTTGTGCTACAGTAGCTCTTCTGTGGGATTGGACCAGATGAGCTAGACTAGCTCCCAACGTACATCAATGAGCCTTGGGTGCCCATGACCCTGTCACCGGTTGTCCTTCCTTGGACCACTTTTGTTAGGAACTACTAACCACTGCATACCAGGAACACCACACAAGACCTGCCATTTAGGAGATGCTCTGACCCAGTCATCAAGCAATCACAATTTGGCACTTGTCAAAGTCGCTCAGATCCTTACACATGCCCATTTGTCCTGCTTCCAACACATGCCATTCAAGAATTGACTGTTCACTTGCTGCCTAATATATTCCAACCCTTGACAGATTGTAATAAGATAATCAATGTTATTCACTTCCCTCATTTAAATTAGCTTAAATGAACATTGTTCATGAGAAACCCAATTATTGCGTCAAGCACGTCAGATCAGTCTGAATGATTTAAGCATCGATCAAGCCACATACTGGAAGAAAAAAAAAATGATGGGAGGAAACCATACAGTCAATGGCAAACTCACATCTCACTTCCTTTGTGTTAATTTCCTGGCAATTTAATCCAACATAAAAGAACCGATTAAGTTTGAGGAACAATCTGGAAGTTTTTGCGGATGAGGACCAGGAGTAGGTCACGCCTGACACAAGCACATCAAAGCGACGCTCTTCAAATCACTTTGAGGGCCCATAATTGACAAGGGGAAAAGCTTGCACTGTGAATGCAAAGCAGATCAGCAAAGTGAGCACATCCTAATTAAACCTATTCCACTTCAGCACACAAAGATGCTGACAACTCATTGTGCTCCACACACAGAACAAACAACTTGGGGCAAAAACCCATCGCAAATAATATTTGGCATATCACTGTTTGAGGACGAATTAGAAAACCTCCTTCAGCTATAATTAGGCAATCAGTGCCACTTTGAATTGTACATTTCAATAACTAGACACGGCAACTGATATGTTTGTCATGAACTACATTTCTCTTTTGTAGCAATTATAATGTTATGCGAGTTACTAGGAGTGGAAGAAAAAAAAAGATTCTTAAGCACAGTTAATTACCTAGACTGTTTTTACAAATTCTCATAATAACCTAAAAGATCTCTAACGTTGTGTTATGTGCCGTTGCTTCGGCAGAGCATCTCTCACTCCTAGTTAGTCAAAATATAAATGTAAACTAATAGACCTGCTGCTGTCTAGAGAGTGTCATTATAATATAACAACCATAACAAGAAAATGAGAAAACCACTCACTGCTCTTGATTGAGTAATTTTAGTAGCTTTTAAAAAGTATTAAAGTATTATAATCATACAGTGAAGACCAGTAGTAGTTTTATATTGCATTTCATTCTGAATGTTTACTTGAATACTTGATAGCCTACCGCTGTTAAATAAAAACGTTTAAAAGCTGTTAAAAAAAAGCATTGAAGCATTACTGGCTGTTTACTAGTCTAATTATTTATGAACTTGAAACCATTCTCCCACAATTAACATATTAGTTAGTGTTCTAATTTGTTGTGGTTTTGAAGCTGGTATTGAGAATCGTCAAATTTCACAACAGATTACAACAATTTTGGTACTGTGATAATCTATAAAGCCTATATTGTACATGGTAGATCTTGCTGCAATAACATGATGATAGAGTAGATCTCATTCCATAAAAGTGTGAGCACCCCTGCTGTATATGGTGGTGATGGAGCCTTTTCTTTATTTGTAATATAATAATTACCATATGAAAATAGCCTCCTCCCCTACCCAGTGCAGTTTACATTTCTGTCACAGAGAACTTAAATGCATAGATGCACTATTAGGTTGGGCATCAGTCATAATTTTAGGAAAAGTTCAACAGAAAATTTGACATGTTACTTAAGCGTGTGACTTAAATCTCCTTTTTTCTCTCTCTCCTGACAAGTAACTTTTAGACTCAGATAAGTGAATGACCAATTTTTCAAGAAGAGTGTGAAATCCACCACCAGATGAGGAAGGAACCTCTACAGAGGTAGCTAGCTAGGATACCTAGCATAGTTAGATGGCAAGTCAATAGCCAAACAGATTATTCATAGGCTTTTGTCAAGAAATAAACTGGAGTAACAGTGTAATTTTAACATTACTTGTTTCTTTGTAGCAGAAGAGACTGCAGGGGCAGCAGGAGAGACAGCCTCAGCTGATGCTCATAGAGGGACAGACATTCAGAGAGACTTTTTCCATTTCGCTCGTCACTAACGAGTGGAACTTCTGCACCTCGTTTATCGACCACGGCGTGGTTTTGTGAACAGCCATTTCTTTTTTCACAATTCGAAAGTCACGTGAACAAATGATACTGTTATCGCTGTGGCTAACTTTAAAACTAGCGGGTTGATGTCGCGTGCCGGAAATCCAGTGATGCTGGTAGTGATGATTCTCCCTGCTGGATTTTGACATCACATTTAGTATCGGCTCGGCTCGCTTGGAACCTCAAAAAAGGGGGGCCATGCCTCCTGGACCTCCCACCACAGTCTCATAAAACATGGGAAACACTTAAGCAGCAGCCCCTGCTATTTGTGTCCCTTTACTATCACCTGTCGAGTGGAAAAGAGAAGCAGATATCTCGTGTAGCCATCCTGAAAACGCAACCTATAGTTGTGGTTATAGGCTAGGGAACGATTAATTGTAAATTAATGAGTGTGGATAAAAAAAAAAATTGGGAGGACAAGATGCACAATGATGCATCAAAAAACTTTTTTAATAGAATCATTACCCTTTGAATCTTAATCGAATCATGTGCCAGTGAAGTTTCACACTTCTACAAGTTACTACTCAATAAATGCAAAACAAACTAACTATGCCACTGAAAATGGGAAAAAAAGCTTCAAAGTTTTTGGATTACTGCAGTTTTTCTTGGTTTTGTTGTGGATTCTGTAGTAATACATTTTTACAACCCATTTTCTCAGAATTTGAGCAGAATTGAGCCAAAACCTTCAGTACCAGGACAGATCATAATCTAAGAGACACAATTTTGGTCATAACTTAATTTTGGCACTGTGTTTTGCCTTTGATTTTGTATGGGATGCATTTGTATGGGATAATGCATATTATCCTCACCACCGCAAAATGTTGATTGAGGAATCCCAATGCATTTCCAATAACTTATTTGTCAGTTATTAGCACTGGCCACGTGTAATTGGATCTCTAGAGATAGATGCTAATACCAGGTGTAAACAGGTCATTAACAAAAAAATAAAGACATCATGTGTGCATCACCTTGCAACAGCAGCCTTGCATTGTGCCCTTTATTTGCACACTATAAACCAATGAGTTTGTTATATTGTTATCATGGTTCACTGCTATACAATGTGCCGGGTGCATCATTACAAGGTAAGCAACCTGATGGACCACACACTGGTTTCAATAAGCAGGAGATGCTAATGCGATACTCCAGTATGATCGAAAAAAGAACTGCCCCCTTAATGCATGTTTTCACAGTTAAATGGACTGTGTTAAACACTTCACTTCGACATAACCAGAGATGACACTGCATAACAAACTGTAAAACGTATCTCAACCATTTACAGGTGTGAATGCGATTGACACAAACCTATAGAAACCTTACAACCAAGTACCAATCACTTTACATTTTGGGAGTAAGTGAGAAAGAGCTTGTAAACAATTAATTTCAGTACTCTGTAGACTCAGTGGAATTTCATGGTTCTCGATAATTTCAATACCACAGCAAAAACAATTACTTGAATTACAATCATTAACTGAAACATTAAGGAGCCAAATCATATAACTGCTTGATTTAGAAAACATGGTAGGAAGAAATGGAAGATAACACATTAATCAGAGGTTTAATAGACATTATATATAGTTGAGATGATAAGTATGCATTCTCCTTTTGTCTCATTAATGTTCACACCACTTTCATAATTTATACAAATACAAGAGATAAAAACAATAATATTTAGTACTGCTCTTCAGAATCTACATACGCAGAGATTTACATAAACTATAGTATGCATATAGTAGTGTGTTGCCTTCTTGAGCATCAATGAATGTTTGCCCCTTGTGTAATAGTTGTGTAGGAGTCCCTCAATTGTCAAAAGCTGAATCTCATACAGTACAAGCGGTGTTACTATTTCTGAAGTGATATTTTTGAATTACTAATGGAGGCTTGGACGCATCATTGGTTTTGAACCAGCAAAGGCAGATTCTGATCCATTGCGTAAGAAAGTAGTTCCATGCACAAATGCATTTTTATGACCGTTCTCAGTTTTTGCCAATTTTTTTTAAATATACTTGTTCATTGAACTGTTGTATATAAGCAATATCACACTCGCAATCATGCAATGTAAAATGTTCTAAATTAATATTATATGTGAACCGAACTATTGAGCATCTACATCTGAGAATGTTGTTCGTGAGTAGTGCTCAAATATTGCGCAACGTGTGAAGACTAAAAATAGCCACGGGTTTGTGTGTGTAAACAGAGCAGCGCCATTCACTGATGCGTTGGCACAGCGAATACTATACATTTACTTATTAAACACAGCCTTTTGTGATTCACAGAGCTATTGCATGTCTTCAAGTGGCCGATCACTTCACTTCTGGTGAGGGGTCTTTAATGTGAAACTAGGGCAAACTAGTGAATTGCTTTTTTTTAACACTTCTGTAAGATTCAGTGACATTTTGGTTTGTTTTTGCGCTGTTACGCTTGTTTAAATTCTCAAAGAAACTCGAAAAACACACAGATCACTTGATTATTTAATCATATGACAAAAATATGTATTACTGTGAGGATAAAAAATGTATTAAAATCAGAAGCATTTCTGATTTGTTTATACATTTCTCTTGACTGCATGAAAATATTTTTCTCAAATCTCTCTCTACCTTTAAATATACAACTTAGCTGTCTAAAGCATAAATGTGACTGGATATAACTAATGCAAATAGATGGTAATAGACGTGTTTTTTTTTTTTTCACATTATTCTAACCGCTTGAGGTTAGCTTTAATATTAGCATACGCTCAGCCTTGTCTGCAAACATACTGCTGTTCTCCATTAATGCAGCATCTATTCAAGAAATGTATTACTTTATAATGATATGACAACATGTACTGTATACATACCTTTTAGTTGTTGTTTTAAATCTGCATTGTTCAGCTCAGTGCATTGTTCCGCTGCATTCAGCGTGCAGTCTCACGTGTCAAAACAACCACAATGAGGCTTCGGTGATAGTTTTTATTTTGCCTCTAGAGGTCGCTCTCATAATGTATAATGACAGCGCCCTTCACAACTACTCCAGCACCAGACACAATCAGGGAAAATTATCGGTATGGAGTTTTGCCGATAACTGATAGTTCCAGAAACTGTCATCGGTGCAGATTAATCTGCAAAACATAAACATACACACATATATATATATACTCACCTAAAGGATTATTAGGAACACCATACTAATACTGTGTTTGACCCCCTTTCGCCTTCAGAACTGCCTTAATTCTACGTGGCATTGGTTCAACAAGGTGCTGAAAGCATTCTTTAGACATGTTGGCCCATATTGATAGGATAGCATCTTGCAGTTGATGGAGATTTGTGGGACGCACATCCAGGGCACGAAGCTCCCGTTCCACCACATCCCAAAGATGCTCTATTGGGTTGAGATCTGGTGACTGTGGGGGCCATTTTAGTAGAGTGAACTCATTGTCATGTTCAAGAAACCAATTTAAAATGATTCGAGCTTTGTGACATGGTGCATTATCCTGCTGGAAGTAGCCATCAGAGGATGGGTACATGGTGGCCATAAAGGGATGGACATGGTCAGAAACTATGCTCAGGTAGGCCGTGGTATTTAAACGATGCCCAATTGGCACTAAGGGGCCTAAAGTGTGCCAAGAAAACATCCCCCACACCATTACACCACCACCACCAGCCTGCACAGTGGTAACAAGGCATGATGGATCCATGTTCTCATTCTGTTTACGCCAAATTCTGACTCTACCATCTGAATGTCTCAACAGAAATCGAGACTCATCAGACCAGGCAACATTTTTCCAGTCTTCAACTGTCCAATTTTGGTGAGCTCTTGCAAATTGTAGCCTCTTTTTCCTATTTGTAGTGGAGATGAGTGGTACCCAGTGGGGTCTTCTGCTGTTGTAGCCCATCCGCCTCAAGGTTGCGCGTGTTGTGGCTTCACAAATGCTTTGCTGCATACCTCGGTTGTAACGAGTGGTTATTTCAGGCAGGCAAAGTTGCTCTTCTATCAGCTTGAATCAGTCGGCCCATTCTCCTCTGACCTCTAGCATCAACAAGGCATTTTCGCCCACAGGACTGCCGCATACTGGATGTTTTTCCCTTTTCACACCATTCTTTGTAAACCCTAGAAATGGCTGTGCGTGAAAATCCCAGTAACTGAGCAGATTGTGAAATACTCAGACCGGCCCGTCTGGCACCAACAACCATGCCACGCTCAAAATTGCTTAAATCACCTTTCTTTCTCATTCTGATTCAGTTTGGAGTTCAGGAGATTGTCTTGACCAGGACCACACCCCTAAATGCATTGAAGCAACTGCCATGTGATTGGTTGATTAGATAATTGCATTAATGAGAAATTGAACAGGTATATATATATATATATATATATATATATATATATATATATATATATATATATATATATATATATATATTTATATATCGGGTGACCTCAACTTCAGTCTAATCCCAAAAAGTGTGCTATATACTTTCTAACTGATCAGAGTTATAATATTCCTGTATCAGACTTTTGAACATGCCTCATTTCACTTTGACCTCCATTCGATGTATATAAACTTTTCCTGTAATAAATTCTTTAGAGCATTCAAGCTACATCCTATCACTCCACCATTCATAATTTCTATCACTCCATAACTTTCTTTTTCTATTTTACATCACTCCACTATTTTTATTCTTTCATTTACTCACTCACGTTAACAACCTAGCAACCGTTTAGTGCACCTTAGCAACCAAAACCCATTGCCTGCCATTCAAAATGGCTTAAATGTATATCTTCTGATCAGAATGTCAAATGTGGCTTTTCCACTGCCCGGTACGGCTCGACACGACTCTGCTCGCTTTTTGGGGGTTTTCCAGATTGGATAGTACCTGGTACTTTTTTTAGTACCACCTCGGTCGAGGTTCCAAGCGAACCGAGCCAATAGTAAATGTGATGTCAAAACCCAGAATATCTTGGTCAGAGAGATTCATCACTACCAGCGTCACTGGATTTGCTACACGGGACATCAACCCGCTAGTTTTAATGTTAGCAACAGCAATATAGTTTGTTCACGCAACTTTCAAATTGTAAAAAGAAATGGATGTGTGCAAAACCACGCTGCGGTCAATAAATAAGTTGCAGAAGTTCCTCTCGTTAGAAGCCGAGCATAGGATCCAATGAGCTAAATGGGGCGAAGCAACTACGATGATCAAGCTATAAATCACACCCATGTTGAGGCTGCATTAAACTGCAGTGGAAAAGTATGTTAAAAAAGTAACGCGAGCAGAGTCAAGTCGAACCATAACGTGCAGTGGAAAATTGCCAATAGTCTTCAGGTTTGGATCTTTACACTCAGTCAAGCAAGCAGCCTTTTAAGGATCTCCCCGAAAAATTCCTAACCACCAGATGGATTTACCTTAGCAACCGTATAGCAATCTCTCAGCACCACAATATTGTAGAGATTTCAATTTTGGCTTATTTGATTTAAATATCACATGGACAATGCTTAGCCACACCATAGCAACCATTTAGTGAACTCTAGCTACCATAATCCAAGGACTTCCATTAAAATAAGCTTAGGTGGATATCTCCAGATTAGAATATCATAGAGACTTCAATGTTGGCTCGTATGACTCAGGACAGCAAGCAGCCTTGTTAGTATCATCCTGGAAACCGCTTAGAAACCAAATGAGCTCACCCTAGCAACCAAATAACAAAACACATCTCTCCACCAGAACATCATAGGGACTTCGGGTTTCGTTCTTTTGATTCAGGGTAGCATGAAGCCTTTTGAGTATGACGTTGGTAAATGCCTAACAACCATACAAGGTTACCCTAGCAACCAAGTAACATATCTCTGCACCAGAATATCGTAGAGATTTTCTGGTTGGGTCATTTACTCAGGCTAACAAGGAGCCTTTTGAGTACAGGGGAGCCAGACTAAAGAAATGACAGAGGAGCCATTGGCTCATAAACTAAAACATTAAGGAGCTAAATGGCTGTTTTTAGTCACCAAATCACAGAATTGCTTGATTTAGATTGCTGTTCAGAAACAAGATAGAAAGCCGAAGAAAAGGAAGACAGATGATAACCCATTAATCGGAGGTTTAATAAAAATGATAAGTTTGCATTCATTTTGTCTCAAATGTACACACCCCTTTCGTAATTTATTATTTATATGGAATGATCCATTCCCAATGCGCTCTATGTCCTCGTGGTGGCGTAGCAACTCGCCTCAATCTGGATGGCGGAGGACAAATCTCAGTTGCCTCCGCATCTGAGAGAGTCAATCCACACATCTTATCACATGGATTGTTGAGCGCATTACAGTGGAGACGTAGCGCATGTGGAGGCTTCACGCTATTCTCTGTGGCATCCACGCACAACGCGCCCCCACCGAGAGCGAGAACCACATTATGGTGACGTGGTGAAGTTAACTCTACGTGACTACCCACTCTAGCAAACAGGCTAATTTGTTGCCAAGGAAGCATGACTGGTGTCACTCAGCACACCCTGGATTCGAACTTGCGACTCCAGGTGTGGTAGTCAGCGTCTTAACTTGCTGAGCTACCCAGGCCCCCATTTATATATCATTAATATTACTACAGTGAATATTTAATTTTACCATACAGTTGTAAATTATTTATTTTGCAATTTCTTCGATTTCAGGCATCTAGATTTTGCTTTAAATCAAGCTTTTATTTTGACGTGTTTTTAACGGAAGCCTCACTTCAAACAGATAAACAGTTCGCTACATGGCCCAGTGTGATGGATAAAGCACAAATGCTGTAATTTAATTAGATAAATATATAGTCTACATGTGCTGCACACTTCAAAGTGGATTAGTGCTCTGCTCTGTCATTTCTTGATTTGAGCATTTGAACTACAGAAACACCGGTATTTTTGACACCACTAATTGTTTATATCACCCACCACTACTTCCTTTACTACCAACACAATAATTAGGCCTAGACATTTTGACTCTTCAAATTAAAAAGCGCAGATGACAAGATCAACATTCTTTGCCTTGAAAACTAGTGATAGGCCGATATATCAGCCAGGCTTATACTGTATATTGTTGTTAAATTGTATTATGATTATCAATATTTATATTGACCATCGGCCATCCAGCTCACTCGATATCAGCAACGGCCATTGAAGAAATCCATATCGGTCAACCACTACTGAAAACTTTGATCGAGACTGCCATATACTGAAATGTTAAAGACCAGGGATCTCACCTGTCAGTTGAACAGGAAGTAGTCATTTCAATTTGATGGCTTAGAAACACAGATATGAAGGGGTCACAAACCTGAATAAAGGAGCTGAGACTTCAGGGATGCTACAGCTGTAGACAGAATACAACACCCACTTTCCACTTTCAAACACCATTATTACCATGCAAGTTACCGTTGTTCTTTAACAATGCTTTGAGAAGGTGACACAAAGCCAGTAATAAGCTGACCTGTGCTTGGCCTCCACTCATCCATATTGGGACTAATTAATACGGGGGACTTATTTTCAAGGTTAGCCAGAGGCCAAAAAGCCCTGTGGTCCTTGAAACATTATAATTCTTCTCATATCCTAGAATAAAAGCAGAATCTAATTCAGAGATACAAGAGAGAGGCTCAAATTGGAGATAAGTGGCACTCAAATGCTTCTTCAGATCAGAATGCCAGTCACAGACAATAGAGTCCCGGTCAGGGAGATAAAGGATGAAAGCTCAATTAAACACAGGACTGGATGGATGATGCCAGATGGATAGAGATGGGGAAGCGGAAGATAAGAGAGGGATTCAAAGAAAATGGGGGGAGCCAAATTGGAAATGTGAGAATTGCATTTCTGCTCTTGTTTTCAGTGTGCCAACAGATTATAGCACTCTTATTTTTCTTTGAGAGTAACAAGTACAAAAGCCAGAGGAAGAGAGAGAGAAAACTCATAAGGAATACACTGGAGGAATTAAGGGTAGAAAAGAAGAAAAGGACATACAGCATCCAGATATTATAAAGGACAGAGCAGGCTTGGGGCAGTGTGCTGGTTCTAAATGAGACCCAGAGACAAAGGGTGTTTGCTCTGAAATTATCTGAACATGAAGCAATTTTTCATTTGGGCTCTTGAATCAATAAAGCCGCTGGCTGAGAATGCAGAAGAGTTGCTTGAACAAACTGTAGGAAAACGAAAAGGAGCTCTGAGAGTTATTACGATCTCCAAACTCTTAGGACGGTCGGTCAGCCACCAATCTACTTTAAATTATGTGATGCGATAGGCTGAGAGAGGATGAGTCAACTTTCAGTTTTTGTTGGTTTTCATTCTGAAAAATTGCATCACCTGGTGCCAATGGGGGTAACATCAAACTTCTAACAATTTCAAAAGCTTACCCCAACACACTTAAAGAACCCATAAAAAGGTTAGTCGAGTGCCATTTTCTTTCCTGTGTTGACATATTTTGACGTATTAAAACAAGTTAGGGTGGGTCATACGAAAAGTCAATAGCCTTTTACGACAAAAACAATGAAGACACTTTCAAAATGAAATTCCAGCCACTTCTTTTGCACCAAAAGATGATTGGGAATGGAAATAAAGTATGAGTGTAGGGCTGGGCGATATGGAGCAAAAAATATATCTCAATATATTTTGCTATATCTCGATATACGATATATATCTCGATATCTTTACAGGAAAAATAACCCCCCAAAAACTACTGCAAAAACAAATATGCCAAATACCACAGTCTTTTTTTATTAAAGTGCAAAGAGGTAGGCAGTTCATGTAAGAACAAAGTGCTTCTTATTATTTAGGCTAACTGTAAAATAAAGGAAGAAATACATATTGCCTTTTCATTCAAAAATGAAACAACTCAACTCAAGGTAGGCAGTGCATAAGAACAAAGTGCTTCTGCGACATTTAAGGAAAAAAAATCCCTGATTACATAAATAATAATAATTTAACTGTAAATTAAAATGTCCTGCTGCTCCACATGTCTGTAGTCAGGGCATAGTTAGTAACCTTCTCCAATTCAGCAGCAAGCCGCTCTCTCTCTGTAGTGTACAGTCGCGGGAGTTCTTGTCTCGCAAAGTAATGCCGACTAGGTAAACTGTATCTTGAATCAAGTGTTTTTAGCATGCGTACAAAGCCACGTTGTTCAAAGACGGCAATGGGTGCCATGTCCACCGCTATATGAAATGCCACGGACTCTGTGATGTTACACCACCTTGCGCTCTTTCTTTCATATTCTACACTCCGCATTAAAGATTTGTGGAGTGTTATTTGTGTAGTGTTTGGAGTGTTACCAGAGCTAGTGGGTTTAGTGGCCGGGATCCTTAGTCTGGTGCACTCCTCGTATGCAAGCTTGTGCCTTGTCTGTAAATGTAGGAAAAGGTTTGTGGTGCTAGAAGCTTTGGTTGGCACCAACTTTCGGCATTCACGGCAGTAGACATCTGTCTGCTGTTCATCCGATGTTGAATGAGACAACACGCGAAGGGAGGGGAGCAAAAGCAAGGACGCGGGAGCGAGCACAGCACAGCACAGAAAGCAAACGAGCAAAGTGGCGAAATCAGAATTGAATATAAACAATAATCGATATATACGATATGTCAAAATTCATATCGTGTTTAAAAAATATCTCGATATATTTTAAATATCGAGATATCGCCCACCCCTATGAGTGTTTATGCAGTTAAAGAAACTATGATGTGCTATTTGCTAGTTGGTAGTTCGCAGCAATTTTAAAGACCAAAACATAATCTATGCCAGGCAGAACATGACCAGGCAGTTCTAGCTACGCAAGCTCGATTTCATGCTTGAACTTAGGAGCTCAGGTTAGTTTGAATCACATTCACTTTCTCAGCAGTCACTTAGCTCACAACTGGGGGCACAGATATTTCAAAATAAGAGTCCCATGTGTATTTTGGGCTTCTTTATAATTATAAGTCCTGTTTTGTGTACCACTTAATATCTTCTGGTAATTATTGGTTGGGATTGGTGTAGTGTAACGGTAGACAGCTGGTCCGTGCTGTGCAGTGTGTGTAAACTTCCCTCCCCTGACCTTAAGAGGCGCACCAGCAACTGGCGCTAGAGGCTGTATGCTTTAGCCTCCTTGTTAGTGTGCCCGCCTCCCCTGCTGGCTGACCCCGGTTCGAATGCAGATTGGAGAAGGTTGAGCAGTGCCAGTTATAGTAGCACAATAAACTGCATTTGGGATTTTGTTCAATTGGACACTAGTAAACACAGACCAAGTCAATATTTAAAAAAATATATATTATTTATATATGTATTTTGAGATCAAGCTTTTGAAACTTAGGACAATTGAGGTACTTGTACACAACTATTACACATGGTGAAAACATTAATTGATGCTCAAGAAGGCAGCACACTACTATATGCATACCATAGTTTATGTAATTATCTGTATTGTAGATTCTGAAGAGCAGAACTAAATTCAACATATCTTTTACCACTTTTATTTGTATAAATTATGTAAGGGGTGTGAACATTTATGAGACAAAAGGGAATGTAAACTTATCTTCTCAATTATATATACACTGTTTATTAAACCTTGGATTAATGGGTTGTCAGCTGTATTACTTTTATTCGGCTTTCTATCTTGTTTCTGAACAGCAATCTAAATAGAGCAATTCTGTGGTTTGGTGACTAAAAACAGCCATTTGGCTCCTTAATGTTTCTGTTTAGGAGCCAATGGCTCCAAAGTAATTTTATTAGTCTGGAGCCATGGTTGTTGCATTCCAAAATGTGTCAGACCACAATTAATAATGCCAGTAAATGTTGCAGTCTCAATGCTGACGCAAGGGTGTTATAGTGGACATTAGTGTGAAGTGTCTGCTTCAATGGGGAGCTCTTTTTAAGCTAACTAGTCCTCATCGAGCAACAAAAAAAGTGAATATATTTATTGCAACTAACCTGTATTACAACATCCAGTTTAAATGGCACAAACTTTTGAAAATAACTATCGCCCCCTTAAGTAGTAAGGTTCGTTACCGCCACAGTGACGCACGTTAAGCATATTCAACTGGACCGTGTACTGGCAATGCATTACCCATGAGCTTTCATCTGTGTATGCACAATTATGTTATGTTTCCACCCGTAGGGGGAGGGGACACATTTCACAGAAAGCATTTTGATGGACAAAAACTTAGGTTAATATATGCCTATGGGTGCACAAGACAAGGTGCCTGAGATGAAATAAAAATGTTTTGTGATTTTCAACATTTTCATTGGTTTCAAGTCTGGACCTCAAAGACTTACGGACAAACGATTGACAGTTGTCCTCCAGTGTAACATGTTCTGTTCGAATGATGTTTGAAATTAGGAAATAAACTGGCCTTGTTTGCCTTCAAATATTTCTAAAGATTAGGCCTACTTAAATCACCAAGAGCCTTATATCACAGTCCCAACTGAAGTCATCTACTGATGGGTACAGTCAGGTTCTTAGAGGAGATTAAAATAATGTTTATCTAATTAATGCAATTAAGAAGTTACATATTAATTAACTGCAGTTATTAATAAACCTACTTCTGAGTGTGTGAATGACTGTATTTGTCAGCCACCACCAAAGACCATTTTTGACAAAGGAAAAACCACGCTTCCATGGATAAAGTTCTGTGTACACCATGTACCAACATAAAAAATAAAAAAAAGGACCGAATGTCAGTGGTCTAAATTCATGTCTAAACTCAATCTGTGTCCATCAAACCAACTACCCAGAGGGAACAGCAACCCAACCTCTGCAAAGGGACTTGAGAGCTCACATTCACAGTTAAAAGCTTCTCAACATTCGTATGACTAACAGAGCTTGAAAATCAATCTTGGGCAAGGCATGCCTGCAAGTAAAAAAGAAAAACTCCTTCTGCATGTCAAGCTAGATCACTGAAATAGCACACAATAGCTTGAGTAGTGTCAATGGCACACTCGAGAGCACACAACAAAGATAAACACAATGAATCAGTCTGAGAGTGCAAAATAAAGGGCAAGAACAAACACTGTTTTAATTCTTCTATAAATCAACCAATAAGATACATCAGAGACTGTAGTTTGAACAGAGTCCAATCACCCAATATGGCAGAAAAGGCTATGAAAAGGATTATCAGAGATTATGTAATCACAATCAGACTGATGACACTTAAAAAAAAAACAGGGCTCTCAGAAATAGCATAGACAAATGTTATACACTGATGAGCCACAACATTAAAACCACCTGTTAGTGCCAGATGGGCTGGTTTGAGTATTTCTGTAACTGCTGATCTCCTGTGATTTTCACACACCACAGTCTCTAGAATTTACGCCGACTGGTGCCAAAAAAAATAAAGAAATAAATATACAGTGAGCGGCAGTTCTGTGGACGGAAATGCTTTGTTGATGAGAAAGGTCAACGGGGAATGGCCAGACTGGTTTGAACTGACAAATTCTACGATAACTCATATAACTGCTCTGTACAATTGTGGTGAGAAGAATAGCATTTCAGAATGCTATTCTGAGATGCGGGTTGGCACCGTTTTGGTGGAACAAAGGGAATTTACATAATATTAGGCAGGTGGTTTTAATGTTGTTGCTGATCGGTGTACACACCTTTGTGTAAATGTGAATTGTGGCATCATCTTCCTAACAGTATGACATCTCAAACTTGCAGCAGGACATTAATCGACAAAGAGATTCAAATATACTTGCTTCATTGAGTATCAGCACAACAGAAAAAAGTCAAGGTAGCATTGCACTAAATAAATTATCATACCATTTCAGGATATGCTGCATGTATTACGAATTATCTGAATGGAAATTAGGCTAATGACAAAGACATTGCTGGCAGTACCATTACATGTAAATGGTTTAGAAAATCATCCAAATAAATTCAGAGGGCCATTAGCAAATAGCAATGCCTCGTTTGCTAATTAATGTACTCACCCAATTTGTGTAGCCCATTTCTGGCTTTACAGCACTAGTAGCCTACATACAAAAAACCCTGTTTGGAACAGGATTGTAATCTTATGGCAAAAGCACACGTCTGTTTTCTGCACGCTGTCAAATCTCGCATGAACATTTAGTCTTCAGCACAGTCTGCTTCTTTGCATGCATTGACTATGCATAAAGAGTATCAAAGCAGTCGTAGTGTGCATCCATCGAACGCATCAGTATGTGTATATTGCACAGTATTCAGTAGGTAGTAAGCTAGTACTCCATTCCTAACATAGCAAATGAGATACGGTTCATGAACATCTACAGTAGAAAAATGACAAAGAGACTAAGACCCTGTTTACAGATGGTATCCTGTCCCCTGTGACCACTAGTGTTCGGATTTCATGGGGAGGATCTGTTTTATGATGATATACATAAATCAGTATATCAGTGTGTTACTGCATGACATTAAAGTGCAGCAAAATCATAAACGACAATGTTAAAAAAAACTGCACGCTGTTACTCCCAGATGCATCTGAAATTTGATTCAAGCGAAATCTGAAAATTTCAAGCAGAATTATCCATTATTTCAGTGGATTACCTGTACTAAATGAGCGTTAGATGTTCGTGCTTCTCATCTGTGTTGACATCAGACACACTGAAGGAGATGCGTGAAGTTCTCGAGTTTGTGTATGTAATTGCTTATTTTTTTATTTTATTTTTTACAAGCCACTCGAAACCAGCACAGTTGACACTGTTTTAGCACAGTGGTTGATTGACAAGTGAGGGGTGGTGCTTCACTGTTGTCCAGGATGCATAAAAGGAAGGATTAGCATTTACACTTCAAATGCCATGTGGTCTTGTGCGTTATTGACCATATTCGTATGCAGTTTTAAAGGTTTTAGACATCGTTAAGACCTGTATTTAGTGCTGACATATGTCATCGGATCACTAAAAATGCATCTTAATATCAGGAGTAAACAGAGTCTATGGCCGAACATATATGTGGTGACACCTTTTACCATGTGCAGCTTTAGACAAGCAAACTTCTATCATTTAAATCAATAGATCAGTTTTGTTAAGTGTCTAATCACTCATAATTCGAAAAAGCTACCGAGACATGCTAATGAGTAATGCAAGCAGGGGTTAAAAGGCACAGTAACAAGATGATATGAAAGGGAGAGAAGCAGGAAAAAATATTCACTTTTTTGCACAATAACAAACTGTGTGAGTTGTACTGTAGGCTTTGTATACTGGTTATACCTGCGCAACTATCTGTTGCCTTTGATAAAGAAAAACTTCTCATTTGACCAGATATTCGACTTAATCTGCCTATCCTGTAAAACAAAGCAACAAACCCTGGATCAAGCTTAGCATTTATATGATTCATAGTATTTTATCAATTAAAAAATACAAGAATCACTAAACAGTTTACTAAGCTAATGAAATTACACTGATCAAAAAAAAAAACTGAATCAAATCAAAAACCTGAATGGTGGCAAGAACTCTGAAGGTCAAAATATCATATAAAGGCATCATAAAAGTAATCCATTCGACTCCAATCAATGTCTTCTGAAGCGATCCAATCGGCTTTGGGTGAGAACAGACCAAAATGTCATTCCTAATTCACTATAAATCTTGACGGCAGTCTCCTGATTTCAAGCTTGTGCCTAGGATGGCAAGATGTTCAGTGAAAAAAAGTGTTACATTTTGGTTTGTCCTCACCTAAATTCGATTCAAAAGAAATGGATTAAACCACCGGAGTAGTCTGGATTACTGTTATACTGTGCACTACACGAAGACTTGAGGTTAATTCAAACCAAAAAATCATAAATAGACAACATGTGATTGCCAAAAATACACTAAAGCAGTTAAAAGCTAGTGCGCGACAACTACTTTGTGTGTCAAATACCGAATACGAGACACTAAATTTCGCGCGAACATTCCAATACTTTGTCACGTGCAAAAAACACACATTTGGCTTTCAATGTGAATAGTTTTGTAGTGGAGGATAAATACGAGCATAATTATAGATCCTTTGGTTAATACTGTATAATAACTTGAATACAAGTCATCAATAAACATAGAAGATCTCTGGCTGATGTACATTCAAATATTAATCAAATATTTATAACCTCGCTATTTAAATGTAATTGTAGACACCAACGTTTCTTCGTGAGTTGGAGTTGCTTTATCCCTTGCCATTTCCTCGTTGTTTTCTAATGGTACCTTGCGCTTCAGTTAATCAGAAGGCAACTGATAGTAAACATGATGATTGTATGCTGCTATCACATTCAGTAAAGAGAAATAATTTTGTTCACCGTGCATATCCAAAAGCAGCAACTGCCATCATAGACGTGTTGAAGACAATACGATTCCTAAGACAATTACACCGAGATGAATGAAGCATCATCACACACACTGACTGCTACCGCTGACACATGGAACCGCGCTCACGAATTCCATTCATTCTCTTGCATTACATCCAAAAACGTCAGTTTCTAAATGCGACACGAAGTTTAAACGCAGAGTTTTTACTCACCATGGGTCAAACTCGTGAATGATGCTCTCGAAACGAATAACTGCGAAAAGTCGAGAGCTGAACCCTGCCAACCAGGCCAGAAAGAGAATGGTGAACGACAGCAACGACTGCCATCCCGCCGGCTGCGTCAGTCCCCCGGACAGGCCTCCGCCGCCGCTACATCCAGCTGGGGAATTGGTCCGCCCGTTGCCCGATACCGAACCTCCGGCGTTGGAGCTCGCTTTGTGCTTACAGTCAGAGGCAGTGTGGTGTTCCGCCATGTTCTGAGCGAGCCGTGCTGGTGGAGGATTTGGTTAGGAAAGCACTTCCCACCGACACGCACCCCTCTATCCACCAACCCGCTCCCTCCTCGTCTCCAATATTACTCCGCAAGCAGGGCTTTGTTCCAGCTGCTGCTATTTGGCTTTTAATATGTACTATTTGTATTTATTTGCACTAGATTTCGCGTCTGCGTAGCATGCTAACCGGCTTGCAGCATTCGGAACACGAGATCCACCAGTAAGTGGGGGCGAACAGGGCGTATCAACTCGGAAGAACAGCATGAAGAATCTTTCAGCCTCTCATAGCGAGACAGGTAGAACAAGGCGGTTCCGCCGCTGTAGACTTTCAGCCAATCCGCTGAAAGTCGATGACTGACAGAGGCTCCTTCAGCCAATCCGCTGCAAGTCGATGACTGACAGAAGTGACCTCAGCCAATCCGCTGCAAGTCGATGACTGACAGAAGCAATCGACCAGCCAATGGGAGCTTCACACACTGAATCGTTGATTAACTGAAACGGAACAACGCTCACTGGAAAATGGCCAATCTTGTGCCTGGATTACTGTGCGTGAAAGCTTTTTGGAGCCAATGAGCATGGATTGATGTCGAAGCATTGACCAATAAAATAAATGAGTTTTTGCAAATGAGAGAGAAAAAAAAAAACTTCTGCCAATGGCCACAACGCATAGACGTCAAACGATAGATTTTGCGTACTGTCTGAGCTCGCCATTTAAAACGTTTTGCATACAAACATTGAAATAAAAAGAGCACTTTAAATATGTAAGTCTATTTTGGCGTCTTGTAATAAGAGAAATGCATAAAGATAACTGAAGATCTGGCAATTGAGAGGTTTCATGTTGTTACTTTAAACACAAAGAGCTGTAAAAACCTGCTGGGCATTATTGCCTGCCGCACATTCACCTGTGCCTTAAGCCCAGCTGGACTTCTCCCTCCCATCACCTGCGTAGACACCGGATCTCATCCAACGCCTCTCATCCTTGCCTTCCCATCCACACATCCTTCCTTTACGAATTACTTGGGTTCTATATGTATATATTAACAGTATATTTATAAATGTTTTATATGTTTTATGACAGCTATTCATGGCGCCTAATTAATAAAACTGTCTTACATTTTGGTTGCTTGCTAGTTTAGTATTTGATGAGGCCTTTTATTGTAACGTCAAAGATACAATATGCCCCTCTTATTGCACAATAAACCTTTGATGGACTGAGTTGCTGCAGAAGAGGAAAGGTACATCAAACTGAATTGGATTTTCACTGATCAAGAAAGCTATTTTCAAGCATCTACAATACTTCAAGCATTACTCCCTTCTAAACCACCTTTATATATAATCTAGGGTCACGGTCTGCTTAATGCATGTTATACTATAATAAAAGCTTAATAACATTTTTTCATGCATATGTCTTGGAAGAATTGGTAGATTCCATAGTAAAATATTGGAAAAACTTTCCACTGCCCTATCCGTGCCACATGATAGTTATCTGAAATTTACAGTGAATTATTTGCCTTTGCCAGACTGAGAGCGATAACCACTAATCGCGACCACGAAGAGGTTACCTCATGTGAATCTAGGGCCAATTTGGTTGATTAGAAGACCTGGCTGGAGTTACTCAGCACACCCTGGATTCGAACTCGCGACTCCAGGGGTGGTAGTCAGCTTCAATACTCACTGAACTACCCAGGCCCGAACAGCCACTGACAGTGCTCAAAACGTCACTCAAATATCTCTTGGATCTTAACACAAGCCCAAAAGACATGGGATGTGTCTCCAACTTCTGATTGGCATCGCCATCAGGTGGGTGTGTCTTAAAACCAAGCCTATATAATCTAGAGGGGGTCCAAAAAAATCTATGTAAAATCTTGAATTGCATAAGATACACCCTTGCATCTCTAGATGTAGACTTGACATTTTTTTTAATCCTAGCCCACACAACCTCCTCCAATACCAAATTTAAATCTTTCTCCCATAATCTCTTGAGAGAAGTTGAAGCTTCATCCCCCAGACTCTGAATTAGTTAGAATATTCCCATTCATAGATAAATGTAATGAAGCCCACCTGCTCACATCGCTCGAAAACCAGTGAAGATCTAATGGAGTCATAGAGGAATAATAAAATACCATCTGTGTAAAGCAAAAGCTTATGCGCCATACCTCTTGAAAATAATCTTCCCATCTTATCGTGGCTGCTAATGGTTCCAGGGCAAGAAAGAACAATAATGGGGAAAGAGGGCAAACCTGCTGGGTGCCCCTATCCAGAGTAAAATAATTAGAAATTAATCCATTTGGTGGTACCGCCGCAACCAGGTGTCTATAAAGTAACTTAATCACTGCCCACTTCGGCATATCGCGGCACCATTTTGTGGCCCTTTCTGCATAATGTGGCAGTTCATTTCAGCTTAAAGCGGCCCATTCGGCCCGTTTCGCGCCCGGCATGCTCAGCACTCCCGATGGCCAGTCTGCCCTTGATCGGCCCCAAAGTGCAACTGCCCACCAGGAAAATCCGGTGGTGGCTCAGTGGTTGAAGCTCAGGGTTACTGACCAGAAGGTCGGGGTTCAAGCCCCAGCACCACCAAGATGCCACTGTTGGGCCCTTGAGCAAGGCACTTAACTCCAAGTTGCTCTGGGGGGATTGTTCCTGTAATAAGTGCACTATAACTCACTTTGGATAAAAGTGTCTGCCAAATGCATAAATGTAAAATGCCTGGTATGCCAGTTTACCAATACAGCCCTGGCTGGATCAGGGAAATTGAATGCTAACTCTTAAACTTGCTTGGATCTTTGTCCTTTTTAGGATCAGACTGATCCGGGCATGTGTCATGGTTGGCGGAAGCTTTCCATTCTTTAAAGATTCCATACAAACTTCTAACAAACAAAGCAACAAACAGAACACTTACAGGGACAATCCCCCCAATGCAACCTGGAGTTAAGTGCCTTGCTCAAGGACACAACGGTGGTGGCTATGGGCATTGAACTGGCAACCTTTTGCTTACCAGTTCTGTGCTTTAGACCAGTGGTTTTCAACTAGTTTTGCTTCAGGACCCAGACTTTACATTGGAAATCAAATGGCCACACACCATAGTAAAATCTTAACCTGTATTTAATGTATCCTGGGTCACATTTCCTTTTATGTTGCATAGTTTTGTTCATGGTTTTCAAGTACAAATGATTTTTGTTGTTGAAAAGCGAGAGGAAGTTTCTCTCCCCCCTTTTACAAAATGAAGAGCATATTTACTTATATGAGACTCTTATTATCCCATTTGTTTCCTAATTTCAAACATAATTCAAACAGAACATACATATTACACAGGACGAAAGTCTCCTCGTTACCATGGTTAGGTCAGTCTTAAATAATAGTAATAATAATATCAAATATCTTGAAACTTTAACTACAATTGCCACTGTTGATATAAAATGAGGTCTAATAGATTCTACATTTCGATTATTTCATTTGAAACTATAACATTTTGTAAAAATATAACAGTTACTTTTACTCATGTAAAATCGTGAAACAATGTTCAAAATCCAAAATCTCTGGATCCATTTGAGCATGAAAATGATGTCTGGAAAAATCGAATTGACAGATGGTTAGAGTGTCAATGCAAATCACATATGCCGATTTTTAAAGGTGTAAAATGTTTGTTGATTAAGTCCCTTTCAGCTCTGGGAAAGCCCAGATGTAACTCTGCTGACACCCACAGTTTTCAAGTTGCCAGTGCAAAGTTATCATCTGGTTGACCGGCCCATCCTTGCATGAAAAGAGTAGAAAATAATAACTTATCCACAGGATTTTTAACATAGCTAACTATTCTGTTTTCCACAGTTACTTTTACATGTTAATGGTTTTGTTAAATATAGGGCAGCAATTTTAATACGTGAAGATTTTGCTCCAGGTGTTTGCCCGTTGTTTAGAGCCATTTTGGAAAGATTCTTGATGAAACCACAAAAAAGAACTTTTTATAACTGTTTGAAAACGGTTATTATTTTTGAAATTCCATTTAGTAACAACTTTAACGGCACTCTTCTGGTGCCATTATTTGATTTCAAAAGTAGATCTGTTCTTGCAGAGTGGCACCAAGAACGTTTGTGTAATTCCAAACGTTCTTTTCTTATTTAAATGCCAAGGCAATTACCCATTGCAGTCTGACATTAATGTCTTTTTCTAATAATCACTTCTTTTTTCCCCTCGGTGTTTTCTGTCTCAGTGGGAAAATTATTCCAGAAAGTTTATAGAAGGTATAAAAGTATATAAGGAGGTGAGAAAGATAATATAATTGGCTCATCTCCATGAGGTGATTTACCTACTGGCGACTCATTGTTGTGTAGAATAAAGTGTGATAATGAGGCTGAGTGTGTATCGTCTCAACACTATGTGGTGTTTCATTAAGTTTCATTGAGTAAAATTCTGAGAGGAAAAATGGAACCTCAAAATCGTAGGTTGTCACTCATTATGCTAATTCGGTTACTTCCTGGTATCAATGTGGGTCAGAAACCCAGGTCATGCCACTGGAGAAGGTAATCACAATAGAACCGAACCATGTCTGATGGGAGAAGGTTTTTGTCAGTATTGCTGATGCCAGAGTACTGGGACATTTGGAAGCAACATGCCGACTTCCCGTGTGTTGAAGCATCACTATTACAATTGGTCACAATTGGTCCCCAAACTCTAATTCAGGGCCCTTTCTAAAATTCTGATGGTCACCTGGTGGACAAAAAGAGTTGATGGTTTTAGGGTCATGGTAATGAAGTTATAAACTTTACAAAATGATTTTATCACTGTAAAATCATTTTTACGTGCATATTGTCTTGTGGCTATTATTTTGTAAGTGCCTCACCGTAACCTCCATTTTTTAAAAGAAAAGGAGGAATGAGTAATTTTTTTTTTTTTTTTTTTGTGGTAATAAACATTATGCCACAAATGCTGTCTATTGTGCTTAATTTGTATTGAATCTGGAACATTCCTTTAACCCTTGTACATCAATAAAAAAAAGGTCCTTAAAGGACAAAAATGTCAGCATCAATAAACTGCCATAATAATATAATTTATTAATATATCTTCCACTTTCAGTTAGTTAATTTTTTAACCAACATCAGTCCCGATCATAACTACCAAATGATCATTCATGTTCAGGATTTTAACCCTATAAATGCCAGTTTGTTTATATAATGCCACATTTTTTTCCATATACTAATGCTATTATCACAGTCTGGGATATGCCAATGAACATTGATTTTGATGCATTATTATTTTTTCTGCAGTGTCAGATGAAAAATTAAATAAAAAAAAACACACACTCAGGACCTTAGAGGACACAAATGTTTGTGTCAAAAAACTTCCATAAAAATGTTATATGTCAATATTATTTCAAACTTTCGCTGACTTATTCAACATCAGTCCTGACCATAATTTTAAGGATTTTAACCCTTTAAATGCCAGTTTGTTTACATAATGTCACTGTTGTTTCACACACACACACACACACACACACACACACACACACACACATACACACACACATACACACACACATACACACACACACACACACACATACACACACACGCGCGCACGCACACACACACACACACACACACACGCACACACACACACACACACACACACACATGTTGTGTTTCCATGTTTTATGGGGACTTTCCATAGACATAATGGTTTTTATACTGTACAAACTTTATATTCTATCCCCTAAACCTAACCCTACCCCTAAACCTAACCCTCACAGAAAACTTTCTGCATTTTTACATTTTCAAAAAACATAATTTAGTATGATTTATAAGCTGTTTTCCTCATGGGGACCGACAAAATGTCCCCACAAGGTCAAAAATTTCGGGTTTTACTATCCTTACGGGGACATTTGGTCCCCACAAAGTGATAAATACACGCTCACACACACACACACACACACACACTCACACACAAATATCTTAATACACATATACAAAACACACCCTGACATCCAAACCAGCACACATCACAATTTTAGCTGCATCATTTATTAAATTGGCCTGCAGTGCTCTGTAATACAAAAAAATACAAATAAATAAAAATAAAGAGAGGATAAACATGAGAAAAATGGTGTCATCTGGTGGAAAATATAATAAATACATTTTTTAATCCAGGGCTTCGGAATGAAAGGACAATATCATAGAATGCATGATTTTATGCTTTAATGGCACTGGGATCCAATATTGCCGTTTTAATGGGTTTCAATGGGGGACATTTTTGTCCTTAAGGTCCTGAATATAACTATTTTGTGTATACAGTGTATTATATATTTATTTTAGGAAATTAGGTTAAAATATCAAAATACACACCTTTGGCAAAATGTATGCAGTTGGCATTAACACAGCCAAAATTATCGACAAAACAAAAATTAAAAAGACAAAAATGTCCCAAAGGTCGCACAATTAGGCAACACAGTGATATACAATATACAAACATCCATTACACAATAGTATTCACTCCATGGAACTCAAAGGAATTTCAAATATATATATTTTTTAAACTGTTTTTGGCTTTTATTCTTAGAATCAGTCTAAAAGTAATATCGCCTGTTGCTTTGGAATTGCACTTAGTCTGTTGGACATGTCTTGACGTCCATGTGGTGAATATTTGGACGTTAAGATTAAATGACCAACAGAGGGCAGTGTAGTTCACGAGAGGAACTGAAGGACTTTTATTTACCCAGACACAACACTCACAGGAATAAAGCAACGCCAAAGACTCTCTCACAACAAAAGGGTTTGATTTAGTAGGATAATTAGTCTGTGAGCGGAAGAGTTTAGTAAACAAGCATATGTGTATGGAGCTCTCAACAGCTGGCCAAAGATGACAGAAATACAAAGTTTGGGATTTTGAAATAAATTGTTTGCTATCTCTTCTCCAGGTTACTGAGTTTGAACGGTGCTTACTAATACTTTGTGTTGTCTTGGTTTTAGTGGCTTGTGTTTGTTTCTACTCTTAACTTGACTTAGATGAACATATGGTATGAATTTGAATGAGATGTCTTCAGGGTTTTTTTTCTTCTGTTTTTGCTTATAACAGCATATATATATATATATTGGTAAACTTTATGTATACCCTGCTGACATTAACATATCTCAAAGCCTGTTGAAAACATTTAACCCCAAAATCAAAGAAAAAAATTAATTATATTTTGCATAAGAAAACGAGGCGTATTTCTAAGGATGATTAGCATTGTGACATTATTTCCATAAAAATTTCCTCAGGTGTTTTTACTTTTGTGAAGTTGTGAAAAAATGTAATTCATTAAATAGGTAGTACTTATTGTAAGGCCTTCAATTTATACTGACTTAATAATAATAATAAAAAAAGATTCTTATTAGATTCACATGGCTGAAAAATATTAACGACAAACATCCTGTCCAGACATTTGTTTGTTTATTTATTTTGTGTTTATTTTATTTAAGGTTTTTTTAATTAAAACTCTAAAGTAAAACATTATGATAATTAATTTAGGGGACATGTGCTTAATAAAACAATGTAACTGTAACGAGCGACAGTAAGATAAACGGACCCAAGAGAAGACACAGTTCAAAAGGATTTATTTACAATAAATGAGTAGTCACTGTGAATGTCGAGATCCCGGCACCGGCTGCAGCAGCGGGAGGGGATCTCGTAGAGACATGCGTGCAGTGGCTGCACAAGGGGCAATCCATGAAGAGTGTGTTCGTAGAATGAGTGTGTGCATTGTGGGAGTCAGGAATAGATTAGTGGAATCCTCAGTTGAAGCTTAGTGAGGTACAGAACAAAGGCCATCTGGCTAGGATGATCTAGCTCCCGACACACAGGCCAAGACAAGGTATCCTCTGTGGAAACCCAGTTGACACACAGCAAACTGAAAGGCAATTACACACCCAACACATGGGCAACCAACAAATACATGAGACAGGACCAACTAGGCAGAGAGAGAGTAAGATTAATTACTTCACACCAAACAACAATCTAGCAAAGATACTAAGAACACGAAGGGCTTAAGAAGGGAGTGAGTTAGAGGGGAACCAGGTGTTGCTCAACACACTAATTAGTGGTATGATCAGCAATATCCCATGGAAAAACTGATCGTGCATGCCGGCCGCAACCTGCGAGACACGAAGGAGAGAAAATAACAAAACAAACCGACAAACTCAACAAATCTTAGTGATCTTAAAACAGGCTTCATTTTCTTTTAGCAAAATATTAGTATAATAATAAGTACTGTATTATTATTAAAATGATTATTGTTACCATCATTATTGGTATATATAATAATATACTGCAATATATCATATAAAATATATTATTAATAATAATAATAATAATTTATTTTGAATTTTTTTATTTTGGGGTTAAATATGACTCAGTCTTGTCAGGCTTTGTTAGTCACTCTTAATGTACAACAGTGGATTTGCTTCTTGGTTTCGTTTGTTCTTTTAGGGCCCAAAGATTATTGTCTAACCTGATGTTATCCTGCTCCCTCTATGTGTCTTTGTGTTCAGAATTTTTTTTGTGTTTGTAGCATGCACCTCTTTCTTCCCTTTGCAGTGTCTGCCTCGTATCTGTTGTTTGATCACCGTGCCCTCCAGTGGCGCCAGCGATCAAAGCGCATATGATGAAGAGCAGCCTGATGGTGGCTGATGGTGGCTGGCTACTAGAAGTGCAGGGAAAGGTGAGCTTCTTCAAACAGATACTTATCAGTCCTCAGGTCAGACAGTGGAATGTTGACTTGGATAAAATCCACTCTCTGGGGTTTGAAACACCTTTGAATGTGGACGGCAGACGCAATTGAAAAATGTACAGGAGCTTAACTGAACTAGATATAGACCCTCAGATAAAGACCTTCATGACCTTTGATACTAGCCCAACATTCTAAGTCATGAAAGCAAAACTAACCCTATTTAATTTCTTAAAAGTTCCTGGTCTTACTGTAAACATTTCATGTGTGCATGTCATTCAAAAGAAAAAAGTTGGTCTTTGTAATGCTTTATCAAAATGTAATCACTTGCTCTGATTTTTTAATGTATTCCCTCTTTGGCTGACTTCTCCAAGCCCTCTTGTGTCACAAGCCCTCCCCTATAACCAACATAAGGACCAATCTTCCCAATCCAATCCAAAATTCCTGATGGATAAAATTGTTGCATCCTATTTTTATTTTTTATTTTTTATTTTTTATTTAAATATCCTGTTTCACCCAACACAGAAACAAAGTGATCTAGGATTGAAGACTAAACAAAGTAAGATAAATCTTTAAAGATGATTTTTTTTTTTTTTTCACTTACAATTCTAAATAAAAATGCTGTGTTCGAAAACTTGACATACGAAAATGCCTTGCACACTTGTTATGAATTACCAACCTTGCCTGAAAGGACATTTCTTTCACAAGCTCATTTTTGTGGTCTCATAAATCTCATGTTTAGTGTATGTACATTTTTAGTACTCAAGCTATTTAGAAACATTTCTTAAAATGGAAACTAAACAGTTTACTCCATCTCTACCTGAATGAAAAATGTGTATGCTCTATGGTTTCCTCTTGTCAGCTTTGCTTTTTCGAGGACAAAACAACAACAACAACAAATGTCAGGACTCAGTGCAGGCCCATAAATCCTATTCTGAGATCAGATACCAGTTTATTCCCTTGTCTGGTTACTCCCCCTAGATGTTCCAGAAGTTAATGTCTAAAATAGTAAAGAAATAATAGAGACTGGGGAAAGGAGGGATGGTGAGGGTAGGGTGAAGGAACAGAGGTGAGCACGACTGCTGGGTATAAAAATGACCAGTCTGAGGGACTCGCTCAATGTTCTTTCTCTGTTATTATGGTCATGGCTGTTCCTGGATAGGAATTTCAAAACTCTCACTCCCAAATGAAGGCGAGACAAGCCACTACAGACTCCAAAGTTGAATTCAAAACAGTGTCATACCACAAAAAACAGAGTGAAAGGGGAAGATTATTTCGCTCAGTTTGGTGGTCATCGGCCTAAACTCATACCGGTCAGCCACTGTGCATGCTCAGTACAAGACTCTTTGAATTTACAGAGGAGACACTACACATTTGAAAAAGTCAAGGAAGCATTTCTTACACAGTTATTTGTTGCTATGGTAAGACATTTCCATACAGTGAGCAGGAAACAACACAACTACTGTAGATTTTTCTAAAAAATAAAATATATTTATAGCTGGGGTGGGCCAGAAGGGTGGCACAGAAGGGTGGCACAGGGTGGCATCTGCCACCATAAAAATGAGCTTTGCCAACCCACTTGCCAATTTAAATTGAAAATAAAAAAAAACTTAAAAATAGGGATGGTAATGATTAATCGAAAATGTGTTCATTGTCGTTAATTCTTTGATTGATTAAGCTTATCGATCCTCAATTAATTATTTTGAGCACAAAGTCGTTCTGAAATCATGACAGCAACGTTGATAAGGCTGTCTGTACCATAGAAATACATACGTAGATTCCTCTTTCAGCTGGTTTGGACATGTCAACCATGGCGCCATCTTGGAATGGTCAACAAGAAGAGTTGTTTGAATGCAAGTGAATGGAGAAGAAGTCTCAGACCATTGCATAAACTGCTTTTGTGTGGAAACAGTTCATCATATAATAAATTGACAGACCGGAAGGTAATTTTCAGTATTTTTGCCATGATATATTCATTTGAAGAGGACATAATTTGTAGTTTGCTATAAAAAAAACAGTTTGTGAAGTCAGGAATTGTTCTATAATTTAAAATATTGCCCAATGTTTATGGAAAATCAAATACACTGAAATTTGGCTGGAAAAGACACCAGACTGTTACAGACCGTATCTGTCAATTTACTTTCATGTGTTGACAGTCGGCTCTTGACTGTTCCAATATGGTGGACGTGCCGACTTATCATGGCCCATCTAGTGTAGATGTCTATGGCCTATGCAGTCATCTGCCACTAGAGGGCGCTTTTAGAAGAAGTATGTTATCCAAATCACAAAAGAAGAAGACGCACAGATGAAGATGAAGTGGGCTCAATGTAATCAGTTGAAATTTTCTCTGTAAATTTAAATTAATGCTTTATGCACACACCTTGATGGTGTGTTAAAGTACAACGTGACAACAATCACTGTTGATCTCCTTTTTTCATCCCAACCTACAATCACATCAGCATTTTTCGGG
Organism: Xyrauchen texanus; assembly: GCF_025860055.1. Taxonomy (NCBI): domain Eukaryota; kingdom Metazoa; phylum Chordata; class Actinopteri; order Cypriniformes; family Catostomidae; genus Xyrauchen; species Xyrauchen texanus. The sequence continues at coordinate 35,620,459 of NC_068292.1, forward strand.
AAAGCACAAAGGCACATTAAGCTGATATCTCACCATCATCTTAGAAATGGTATGTTAAGTACTGTTTTTATGCAGCATGCTATGATTTGACTGAATTTCAAATAAAAATGTAAGTCCAAAGGTCCGAAATATCCCACAATCCACAATGTGAAGTTTTAATGAACTCAAATATGTATACAAGTGATATATCTTGTATAACAATTTTTTTTAACAGTAGCCTAGTAATCAAACTCACAAATTTGTACTAAACATAGCCTAAATGTATTAAAATACACTGAATAAGAATATTTTACAAGAAATGCCAATGTGTATTAATAAGTGTATTAATTTAAATTCAATTTATACATTTGGCTTCATGCACATATTATTTTGAATCCTCCACGTGTGTTTTGAGGTATTAACGTTAATGATTAATCGATTAATTGATTGTTAATTTCCACTACGATCTATGATGAAAATGAATGAAAACTGACATCTCTAATTCAAAATATTAAAATATACCATCAACACACTTTCCTGCAACAATAAAAACATGCAGCTTTGAGTCACGTGATGCCATACGTGTGAACGGTGAGCTCTGCACACTTTGATAGTTTAAAATACTTTGTATGTCATAAACTGGTGAGATTTGACTCACCCTGATCTAGGAAGACAATATGTCAAAGAATTCCAAATTCTCGGGCTCTGGAGACCTTAAAAAACACTTACGTGCTCAAGCTGACACCCCTGAGCAATTGGCCGCAAGCCCCGGAGTCAGTTTGGTAGGAGAAGTGAAGGAAAGTCTGTGAGAATTGTTGAACATGTCGGCAATGCTGACAAAGGTTGTTGCTGACTTGGAGGATCTTGCTGTTATATGTTGATCGATCACTGCCATGGAGACAGAATTCACTGAGGTGGTTATAAGAGTGGGGGATGTCGACAAACTGATTGATTATCTGGAGTCATCGGAGAGGGAATTATCTGCTAATCCACTAGCAACCAAGGTGGATTTACAGCACGTCTGGGAGAAGTTGGAGGTCATGGAGAATCGTAGTCGGTGGAATAATGTCCGAATTGTTGGAATTCCTGAGGATGAAGAAGGTCGAGATATGGTGAAATTCCTGAACAGCATCTTCCAGAGTCTGCTCGACATAACAGGCCATAAACTGGAAATCGAGCAAGCTCACAGTGTTCCAGCTCAGCGTTCTGCTGAGTGAGACAGGCCCCGATCGATTCTGGCCAAATATCTGAGATCATCCGATAAACATCTCGTGTTACGGAATGCGAGAAGTAAAGGAAGGCTTTCTTGGAAAACTGCAGCATTTTCTTGTTGCCAGACTTTGCAAATTCGACAAGAGAGAAATGGAATCAATTCAAGGAATGTAAGAAACTCTTACATCAACGGAAGGTCGCTTTTGCACTGATGTTCTCTGCAAAATTGAGAATACATGCTATGGATGGCCTCAAAATATTTACATGTCCCCAGCAAGCAATGTCCTTCAAAGTCAATGTACTGAGTAAGTTATTTTGTGGTACTCAAATTGCAGTTTGACTGCCTGAGGAAACTTAACAGCATTTTTTTTTTTTTTTTTTTTTTTTGCTGGTTCCGCTAGCGGCTGGAGCTGGTTTTGTGGAGGAACACATCTTTGGGACAGTATCTGGATGAATCTACATGTTCTTTGTGATTATTCCACCTATTGGCAGGAGTTTGTTTTATAGATTATCTTCTGTTGTTTAGTTATGTTTTACAAAATTTGTTTAGAATCACCGGACTTGAGCAATCCAATGGCAAACTTGTCACAGGGGCTCTCGTAGGCATACATGGACTGTTTGAATTTAGAGGGAAGGACACCAGTTGGCACTGTTGTGCGCGGGTTAATGTGCACATTTATCTTTTTTCTGTTTGTTTGGTTCAGGGGGCAGTTTGGGGTTTAACTGTTGCTCTAATGATGGAATGTGGTCATTATATACAGTGAGGAAAATAAGTATTTGAACACCCTGCTATTTTGCAAGTTCTCCCACTTAGAAATCATGGAGGGGTCTGAAATTGTCATCGTAGGTGCATGTCCACTGTGAGAGACATAATCTAAAAAAAAAAATCCAAAAATCACAATGTATGATTTTTTTAACTATTTATTTGTATGATACAGCTGCAAATAAGTATTTGAACACCTGTCTATCAGCTAGAATTCTGACCCTCAAAGACCTTTTAGTCTGCCTTTAAAATGTCCACCTCCACTCCATTTATTATCCTAAATTAGATGCACCTGTTTGAGGTCGTTAGCTGCATAAAGACACCTGTCCACCCCATACAATCAGTAAGAATCCAACTACTAACATGGCCAAGACCAAAGAGCTGTCCAAAGACACTAGAGACAAAATTGTACACCTCCACAAGGCTGGAAAGGGCTACGGGGAAATTGCCAAGCAGCTTGGTGAAAAAAGGTCCACTGTTGGAGCAATCATTAGAAAATGGAAGAAGCTAAACATGACTGTCAATCTCCCTCGGACTGGGGCTCCATGCAAGATCTCACCTCGTGGGGTCTCAATGATCCTAAGAAAGGTGAGAAATCAGCCCAGAACTACACGGGAGGAGCTGGTCAATGACCTGAAAAGAGCTGGGACCACCGTTTCCAAGGTTACTGTTGGTAATACACTAAGACGTCATGGTTTGAAATCATGCATGGCACGGAAGGTTCCCCTGCTTAAACCAGCACATGTCAAGGCCCGTCTTAAGTTTGCCAATGACCATTTGGATGATCCAGAGGAGTCATGGGAGAAAGTCATGTGGTCAGATGAGACCAAAATAGAACTTTTTGGTCATAATTCCACTAACCGTGTTTGGAGGAAGAAGAATGATGAGTACCATCCCAAGAACACCATCCCTACTGTGAAGCATGGGGGTGGTAGCATCATGCTTTGGGGGTGTTTTTCTGCACATGGTACAGGGCGACTGCACTGTATTAAGGAGAGGATGACCGGGGCCATGTATTGCGAGATTTTGGGGAACAACCTCCTTCCCTCAGTTAGAGCATTGAAGATGGGTCGAGGCTGGGTCTTCCAACATGACAATGACCCGAAGCACACAGCCAGGATAACCAAGGAGTGGCTCTGTAAGAAGCATATCAAGGTTCTGGCGTGGCCTAGCCAGTCTCCAGACCTAAACCCAATAGAGAATCTTTGGAGGGAGCTCAAACTCCGTGTTTCTCAGCGACAGCCCAGAAACCTGACTGATCTAGAGAAGATCTGTGTGGAGGAGTGGGCCAAAATCCCTCCTGCAGTGTGTGCAAACCTGGTGAAAAACTACAGGAAACGTTTGACCTCTGTAATTGCAAACAAAGGCTACTATATCAAATATTAACATTGATTTTCTCAGGTGTTCAAATACTTATTTGCAGCTGTATCATACAAATAAATAGTTAAAAAATCATACATTGTGATTTCTGGATTTTTTTTTTTAGATTATGTCTCTCACAGTGGACATGCACCTACGATGACAATTTCAGACCCCTCCATGATTTCTAAGTGGGAGAACTTGCAAAATAGCAGGGTGTTCAAATACTTATTTTCCTCACTGTATTTCTTTATATATATGTCAAAATGTCAAATGTAAATATGAGTGGATTGTCTCTCTCCACATGGAATGTGAATGGGTTGGTGCCCCCCATAAAAAGAATGAAGCTTATTTCTCTTCTTAAACATAATAAATATTACATAGTGTTTCTTCAAGAAAGCATCTTTCCCCAAAGGAAGCTGAAAAATTTGGGAAGATATGGGGTTTACATCTTGTCTTTAGTGATGGCTCAAGTAAGAGCAGAGGAGTCATTACACTGATAAGTAAGCATCTACAATTCAAATGTCTCAAACAGATTGAGTCAATGGCAAATGATCAGACTCTGGTCGCCATCATCTCACTTGATGCCGAAAAGGCATTTGATATGGTAGAATGGAATTACCTTTTTAAGCTTTTGGAAATATACGGGTTTGGGAATACTTTTAGGATTAAGTTACTTTATAGACACCCGGTAGTGGTGGTACAAACAAATGGATACATTTCAGATTGTTTTACTCTGGATTAGGGCACACGGCAGGGTTGCCCTCTTTCCCCGTTATTGTTCTGTCTTGCCCTGGAACCATTAGCAGCCGCAATAAGTATGGAAGATGTGGGTGGTGGCGGAAGGTGTGTCGCATAAGCTTTTTCTTTATGCAAATTATATTTTATTATTCGCTCTCCGACCCCACTAGATCTATGCCATAGAATTATTAATTACTTTTCTAAATTCTCAGGATACAGAGTAAATTGGTCTAAATCCAAAGCTTTGGCTCTGACAGGGTACTGCCCAGTAACAGCTTTTCAGCCAGGGGCCTTCCAGTGGCCCAAACATGGCATTAAGTACTTGAGCATTTTAGTCCCAGCAAATTTGTGTGATTGAGTTAATTTTGACCCCTTAATAAAAAGGTTTTCATATGATGTGGACAGGTGGGCTTCATTACATTTATCTATGATTGGGCAGGTTAATGTTATTAAAATTAATGTATTGTATTCCAAAATTTAACTACCTGCTACAATCTTTCCCTGTAGATGTCCCCCTCTCTTATTTCAAACAATTTGATAGCATATTGAAGTCCTTCATTTGGAATGGTAAGCATCCCAGATTACATTTCAATAAATTATATAGGCTGATTGACAAAGGTGAACCAGGCCTACCCAAGATATGTTTTTATTATTATGCATTCCATCATTGGTCACTTCCTGGTTTTGTATTGAACAGAAAATTATTTCCCCTATTTCGCCATTGCAAAGCCATTCTATTAAACCAATCAGAGAAGTTAAGTTACACACCATTATCTTGCATTTGCACTTGGTATGGACAAAAGTGTCCAGAGTGTTTAATTCGGACATTTATTCAAACGTTGCCTCGAGCATATGGCTGAACCCAAAATTATATATTAATAAGTCCCCTTTCTGCTGGTCAGAGTGGATTGTGAGGGAGGTTAATACGCTTGGTGACCTATATGAGAGTGGAGTGTTGAGGTCCTTTAAAATTTGGTTAAACATTTTGGGATACCCAGATCTCAGTTCTTTAGGTATTTGCAGCTGTGCCATCTGCTCTGTACTATTTTTGGGAGTAGCATACACACCCCTAAAACGGCAGATACTCTGAGTGGTGATTACAGCTTTTGGAAAAGGTCATGAGGCATCAGTGTATTACTCCCTGCTAATTCAGAGTCTGGGGATGGAGCTTTAACTTCTCTCAAGAGATTATGGGAGAAAGATTTAAACTTGGTACTGGAGGAGGGAGTGTGGGCTAGGATTAAAAAAAACATCAAGTCTACATCTAAAGATGCAAGGGTGCATCTGGTGCCATTTAAGATTTTACATTGATTCTATTGGACCCCTTCTAGATTGTATAGACTTGTTCTTAACGACACACCCACCTGCTGGCGATGCCAATCAGAAGATGGAGACACAACCCATGTTTTTTGTGTTGTGTTAAGATCCAAGAATTTTGGTTGAAGGTTCAGTTTTAAGTGTGATGTATCGGGCACTAAAATTTCATTTTGCCCCAGACTCAATGCGGTGGATAAAAACATAACAAATATTGTCCTGACCAATGTCTTGATGGGCAGACAGATTATTTTAAGGGGATGAAAGTCAGCTGGAGAGATGTGTGTATATATATATATATATATATATATATATATATATCTTTTTCTTGTGTGTATACTTTTGACCACAGGGATGTTCGTTGTGGGTCAGGGTGGAGTTGGTGATTGAGGAGGGGTAATAGTGAGGGTTGAATATTGATTCAGTGTATATATATATATATATTTTTTTTTTTGTTATATGTACAAATCTATATAAAATGTTAATCGGAAAAAACCTGCAGTCCGTTCACTTACAGAGTCAAAGTTCTGGCTACATGAGACTGTAAACTTTTATTCAAAGCGGAATGCAAAATGTATTTGCGTGAGTTGCATTTCCGGTCTCCTGCATTCGGATGCATTTGAATGGGAGTAAATGGAGCACAAAGTGTAGTGTGATTGCACCTTTAGAAAATTAATAACAGACCTCTTTTCAACAAGTCGCACAATTTGAGTTATCATTCATGTCCGTAGACATCTGTGGTGACAAATTTAAGTGACAAGCCATAGTTTAATGCAATAATTATAAACACTAGTAATAGTGACACTTGCCTCTGCCAGTACCACTATTAACATCTTCATTTATCAATGACTAAAATTGTTTTTGATGCTTGAAGTTGTTGAAGCAGAATCCCTGCGAGGCTTATGCACAGAAATGCATGTAAAAGCATGTGACAGGTCTCTGAGGCCTATTTGACTGATTATCAGAACACTGAAACAGAGGAGGCGTGTGACAACTGATAAGTGGAATGTTCTTTTAAGACTAAATGAAAACACCATGGGAACCATCAACAGTATTCCTGTAATATCAAACTGTCAATCATCTTTGATTTTTGAAAAGGCCTTGACAAATTTCCCTGGCTGAAAGATGACATTGTTTGTCTGTCCGTCCGTCCGTCCATCCATCCGATCCGTCCGTCCGTCCATCCATCCATCCATCCATCCATCCATCCATCCATCCATCCACTGATTAATACATGCTAAATTCTTACCATTCATTAGTGATAATAATGTACATAAATGTATTTTAATCATCAAAGATTTACAATATATTTAATAAAAATTTGTAAAAAAAAAAAAAAGAGAGGCACAATTCTTTCAACATCCAAGATACGTGTACACATTAGAGGCACTTTGTGAGACTAAAAATACTGTTTTTTTTTTACACATCTTATTATGTGCAGCATTCTCTTCACTTTTTTGGCTCTCTCAATAGTGATGGCTGATGTATACTGTATTTGAAAAGCTGTATTTACAATAAACTTTGGCTGAAAAACACAAACTTCTCTGTAAAAGAAATATCAAACACACACACACAAACACACACACACATGCACATACTCCATTATTCTTAGACTGTCACACACACAATCCTGCACATAACATACACACTCTCAAACATAATATCTTACGATCTAATTAACAAACATTCTTCCATAAATCCAGAAAATCCTGAATTGATCTGTAGAAATTAAAAATCTTATACAATCTCCTATGAATCTTTAGTGTTGAGGCAAAACATTTTCCTGATTACATTTGGCTCTTGGTCAGCTTCAAGAGGAGAATATGTGTGTCCATCCAGCTCCTCTAGCATGACCTTCCTCAGTGTGAGCTATGCATAAGTAATCTGATAAAGTGCATGAAATCTTTGGTTATGAAACATAAAGCTTTATGAAAAGGCCACATTGCTCCACTCCACCCTATGAGGCCTGAGAAACACCATTGCAAGGATCCAAACATTCAGATTCTGCTGTTCTTGGCAAAATGTATTCTTAAGCAAATCACCAGCAGCTGGTGGCAACGAGAGATGGTGTGAAGTTGATGAGACCTTTCTCTCATTTGTCATCGCTCACGCTCACAGAGCAATCTTCTGGAATCTTCTCTTCAGAGCTGCTACAGGTGGACAACTTATCTAGGTCATCCTCAATCTCGTTGAAGCGCTCTGCCACACAGTGTGCTGTGAGCCGGGCCTCGGGGTCATGGTCCCAGCACTCGTTGATGGTGGCACACACCATGGCCACACCCTGGAGTCAAAGGAGAAGTATTTCAGCTCAATGTTGCTTCTGGAAATCCAAACCAGCTAAACTAGCTAATCAACATCTTTTGGTTCAAATTGGTGTCTTAGAGCAGATTTGGAAGTAAACACTAAATCCCTGGAGTGTTTTCTCTTTTAATGTCTTATTTGGTCAGTATACAGTACGTCACTGAAACTATTTTATAGCTAGTTCATACTGCCATACAAAGGCAACTTGCAGTAACTATGCAAACAGTGAGAAAAATGGCTTTAAAGTATAATTTTGCCTTGGTTTTTGTGTGAATTTGGTACTTATTACAATTGAGTCAATGTCAAACCTGTCTGTTCTAGGACAGATGACAGTTTCAGCTACCCTATTTCTGTTTTTGACAAAATGCGTCATTATTAGTGATGGGACAATATATCGAATTTACATATATCGCGAACCAAATAAAATGACGAACCATACTGAGGCAAAACTAGATACTTCGAAATTTGCAACATTGTTCTCTCTTATTAGTTAACAGGAACAATGTGTGTAGCCCACTATTTTTGAAGGCTTATTTGATTGTGATCTTTTCTAATAGAGAAAGGTATATGAGAAACTCTTTTTATTTAAAGTTTTATCATTTATAATGTGTATTAAAGAAATTTGATGAGAAATGATATGTACATTTTGCTCAAACAATTAAAAAAAATAAAAATACATTTCTGTTATATTTTGCAATTTAAAGGTTTTTATATCGAATCGAGATTATATCGAATCATGAATCTCATATCATATATAAAACCAAATTGTAAGAGAACATATCATCCCATCCCCAGAGTAGTTGTTACTGCATTTTGCCTTTGCCAAACCAGCCTTCATTGGTTTATCAGCCTGGTTAGAAGATCAACTTGGCTAGGCAGAGAGACCAGCTTAAATCAGCTAAGACTGATTTGATAAGATTCAAACCAGGGATCAAATTCTGACCTCTGTAAATAGATGCTTAAATGTTTTTTATTTCTTTTACCTGGTGCTTCATCCAGCTGTTGGGGATCTCCGGCCGTCCCCTGTCTCTCAGCACGTTGTCCTTCATGCTCTCCACACAGGGGTGCTCTCGAACTTTAGAGCCGAACGGAGGTTCGTAGTCCTTCACCTCTGTGAAGACAGTCAGATAATCAGACACTCATTACTGAATCAGGAACCTCTGTAAGATTCTAACCACTTACAACATTCAGGGAGTTTTAAGCATTTTAAGGGAGGTTTGGTTGTAAGCCTTGAAGTACTCAATGAGAAGAATTGAGGTTGGAAAATCTTAAAGCTGGAAGCAAGCCCTCATTGGAAAAATAAAGCATGTTTCATATGCTCTATTTATTCTATCTGTAATGGGAAACCAAACTGTACATGCGACAACTGCAGAGAAACTGGATGGAATCAGTTGCTACATCAGAATGCCAACACTAAACAATAATGAGAGCCTGTTTGCGAGTCATTTGTTTTGTTCATAAAAACAAATTGGTGAAATATGGAGCTAATCACTGGACTGTGCCAGGGAGCTACACAAACAGAGCTGCAGCATAATTTTCCAGACCTTGTGAAACGGAGCTCTGTGTAGCTGTGGAGGCCCATTCATATATCTGTCTTCAGCACTCATAGCCAAATACTTCAAAAACACACACACTTGACCAGAGACAGCTATAGATAACATACACACACGCACACAGGGAGAATCAGCAAAAATATCTAAATCTCAGTTTTCGCAAAAGAACCTGAGATATCATAAAACAGTGGTTTGTGTCAGCTTCTACATACTTAGCCAACAAACTGTAAAATCCATGACAGCAAATGATGTTAGATGAGTAAGTTTACTTTGGAGTAGCATGTTCTTAATTAGAGAGGGTGTTTTGTGGTTCTGCCCAGCACTCTAGGCCCACAGGAAGGGGCTAGACCAGTATGCAGCCAGGAACAGGAAGTGGAGGACTGTGATTGGGCCCCTGCGGAGAAGCTGACTCCACACGCGGACACATCCTGTTTTTGACAAGTGGTTTTTCCCTATTTCAGCTCTTTAACAAAATACTCTCACCTCTGTGGTGCTATTTCTGCTGTCCTTAGTGCCCTAAATCTCATTCCCACGTCGGTATCTGGCGTTACCATATTGGAGCAGGTCACAGATGCAGTCCACATTTCAGGATTTATAGGTCAATGTCATATAAGGGTGTCACACAAAATGAAAAAAGAGATGTATGTCCGTCCGTCTGTCCGTTTTTTTTTTTTCAATATTTCATTTTTATAAACTTCATGATAATAGGTTATTCCAAACTACGGTACTACTTGTGCCAAATATTTCAGCTTTTAATGGGACATTTATTTATTTATCATTGCATCCTCTGGATGGTTATGCCATTTAGAATTTTTTTTAATTTAAAAACAGTATATATATATATATATATATATATATATATATATATATATATATATATACCAATATCAAAATGACTTTTAACTCAGAAATAATACAAAAAAGAGTGTCTTTTTATTGACTCAGGTCCTGCTAAAGTGCAAGGGTCTATTCCAGTAGAAGACGTAGTTGTTTACAACATAAAAGTCACCTACCGGCAACAAAGTTTCCTTTTTTTTCTTTCATTCTTTTTGGTCTGTCTCTTTGTTAACCTCTCTTTTTCTGTATTTCTTGCTTTGCTCAAGGGGCTCTCACCAAGGCTCTACAAATACTCTCGCTATGTGAAGAATGCCATGGTTTTGGGAACAGATGTCCTGCTGACTGAGGCCTCCCTCACTAGGCCCAGCCAGCACTATCCAGGGAAGCACTTTTTTACTACAGCTTCCCCTTCAGATTAACCATCTGCTACCTCCACAGATCTGCCTGTCTGACTCTCTGTCTGGGAAAGAGTATATAAAGAAAAACAACAAGTTAAATCACTGGGAGTGAAGCAGTCAGTCATGGCAGACAGAGGTAAGTTTCCTGCTGAAATACTTTGACCTATTTAAAAAGTCTGAGGCTGAGTAGGGAGCAGTGCAGCAACATTGTTGCCTGACTGGAGGATTTTTTACAGTCTAAAAGTATTTGAGTGGACTGTGAGAAGAGTTTGAGTCTGTGAGAGGCGTGACAACAGCGAATATGAGACTCTAGTGATGGATGGCCACCCTGCATGGGGTACTGCCACCTGCTAACCAGCTGTTGTCCTCCATTTCTCTCTGTTTATGCTCTGTTCTATTACTCTATCCCAGGCCGTGCCCAATGCTAATTCATTCTAGCAACACACTTTCTTCAGCCACTGTCTGCAAAGTGTGTTATGCAGACATTTGTATTTGTATTAGATTGATTCTAAAAAGATAAGTTCACTGAAAATGTTTTTTCTGCCATTATTTACTAACTGTCATGTTGTTCCAAACCCATATGACTTGCTTTCTTCCGTGGAACAAAAGAGTAGATTTTTTTTATTTATCTTATCCCATTGGAAAATACTGAACATGCGCAGTGCAGCTGTTTTTCTTGCCAGAGCAGGAAAACACTGGAGAAAACAAAAACTGCAACAGGTCTAATCCGGAGCTCGCGAGAAGGAAAAGTGTCTTTGTTCGTATAATAAAGAATGGGAGAAAATATATACATGGTTAAAACCAGTTACAGGTGACCCTAAAAAAAGAGAGTGCCGGGTATGCCACCGAAGTTTCACGGACAGCTTTGCTGAAGCTTTTCAGTGCCCAGCTCATGGTCTGGTATCTTTGGCTTTGAGCATTCCTGTCACCAACATGTTCGTGGAGAGGGTGTTTTCTCTGATGACCGCAGCTCACAATAGGGCTTATTCTCACTAAATTCAGTCTGTTTATCCCACAGAACAACCATATGGCTTTAGAAGGCTTGGAATATAATGCACAAGTTGTATGGACTAGGTGTATTCAATTTTTATATATATGTGGCTGTGACAGGAGCGAAAACAACAGCAAGGGCTTAGAGAACTCTACTTGTCGTAGATATACTTGTAGACCCTAGGACGTCTGTACCTACCCCAGTCCTCAATTTCGTCCCCAACAGAACACCCACTGGAATGAGTCAGTTTGTTTGGCTCAAAACATCTCCAAGCACCATGACAGAGGGACTCCTGCAAACCCTCTGAGCCACAAAGGAGGCATGTCAGGGCATGTGGCACAACTGCTTAGGTACAGTGTAATAACAATATACACATGCAAATACAATGCAAACATACTCTTATACACCTTATATTCCATGAATACTATTAATCAATTGTCTTGAAATTTACACAGTATTCAGTAGTCACATCATCTATTCAAAGATAGAACATGACACAACATCACTCACACAATAGGCCTATGTGCATTTGCCAAGTTCATGCTAGCAACTACCTTCCCACCTGACCAAAGAAGGGAAAGTTCTAAGGATCCACTAAACATTTTGCACATTCCTTGCATTCCCTGAGTCGAGTGAGAAGAGTTGCTGGCCGTACCATCTCCTCCAATAACAGGAAACAGCGAATCGGTCAAAACACAGTGTAGGCTGCAATGGGCAAATAGAATGCAATGTATCAACAATGCAATAGTCCAACAATGCTGGAAAAAAAACAAAATGCCACATGGAATTGGACAAAGATCAAGTCTATTTTCATCCCTGCTCACCTTAAGGGACAATTATGGAATCATTGGAAACAGAATCACATTGTCTCAAATTTACCAACTTTATTTATTTGGAAACTTGCCAACCCAAATGTCTTTTCATTTCAGTGAATGCCAAAAATTGCCTTGGCAGCATTGAGATCCAGGTTGACAAGAGATATGCGTTGTAATTTGTGTTTGAATACTCACCTCCTATGGCGTTACACCTAGAAGTTATCTCCCAAAGTACCAGGGCCATGGAGTAGACGTCAGTTTGCTTGAAGGACTCAATGTTTTCCAGGTTGATCCTCGATTCCAGCACTTCTGGGGCCATGTACCTTGCTGTACCAACCTGGAAATGGAATATGTAGGATACTTTTGAAATTAACAGAAGAAATAAATTCATGACGGTTCCATAAGACATGAGGGTGACTAAATGATAACAGAACTATCACTTTGGGGGCGAACTGTTTAATTAAAAATGTCATGTACAGCTCTATCTTCATACTTGACATCACTTTGACATCAAGAGTTCAAAAGGTCATACAGACAAACAACAAAAATAAAACACAAACTAAACGCAACCTCAACACTTAAGTCTAAACTCAGTCTGAATGTATTGAGGGTCACTGTCTGGGACAAACCAAATATTTACATACATCAAAGCTCTCTGTGTGTGAAGAGACGTTGCTTTCAGAGGCGGCAGAGCATATTCAGGTGACTGTTTTATTACTGATTCACTCAGCGCCTCTTGTCTTTGCATTTTCAGCCCATGAATCATATATTTGAGCAGAAAGCCTGAACAAAGAGCATGCATGCATACAAATACACCTCTACACCATAAGATACCTGAGCAGGCTTTCCCTATAAGTTGTGACACAATGTCCCCACTTCTGAAAATATGCTAAATTGAAGCTAAAGAATATGCCAACACTTTACCTGTCACTTTTAAAGCTATTAGACATATATTTTCAGTTAAGCTGCTTGAGGGGATGAACTGACAATAGCAAATGAACTAGATTCATAATTAGAATATAAAAGAGGGGTCAATTTAACTTTTGAAAGATTTAAGTCTGAGTTTTAAACAACCAAAAATTTTGCTATTTGAAATAAGCATACTTGCATGATAATTGTATTAAATCTAAAGAAATATGGTTTGATATGGTCTTACATACTAGGCATATGAGCATTTTCAGTAGTGATAAATGATATTAGCAGAATACAGACAGGCTGAGGCAGGGGTGTTCTACACTACAAAGGCAAAGAACAGTAACTACACCTTCACTGAAACTTAAGTGGAAATTTTATAGTCACTGTGATTTTCTTTGAATCTTAGCATGATTAAACCAGACCTGTTGGTCACAGGACAGATCTTAATCTAATGATAACTCAGTTTTGACTAAATCTGTTCCCATAGTGTAGATCTGCATGATTTTGACAAAAAACACAATTGATTATTTCCCTTGATATTGTAATTGTGATTAATTTTGATTAATAGAATTTACATTAATGTATTAAAAACTGATTTTGTGTTGGGCATCTGCATGCCATACAGTATCCTTATGTAGGCTACACAACCAAAAGAATTTGAGAACTGTGAACTGAACTACTTTATAGTTGTTTTTTACTTTACTTTCTAAATTGTGAACATTGCACCTCTTAGCAGCATGATAAACAAAGCTTTTCAAATTTGGAATAAATTATTCACAGAAAGCATGACACAGACTATCTATAATTGGTTACAATGCTCAGATGGTGCAAAATAAATAAAAATTAAAAGTTTTGACGCAACTGGAGACCTAAATGGAATGCTACATTTGATACTTTTCACAATTAGTAAATTGTGGCAGCTGTAATTGTAATCTCTATTATTTTTTCGATTAATTGTGCAGCCCTACCATAGTACAATGTTTTTGTTTGGCTTAATGCACCTATAAAGATAAGAATATTGCTGCATGCCTCACCTGTCCACTGTTGGCCAAGTCATCTACCGAGAGCGAGTTGTCCAGACGGAGACCAAGCCCAAAGTCACAAAGGCAGCAGGAAAGATCATTCTTCACCAGTATGTTGGAACTCTTTAGATCTCGGTGGACGATGGGCACTTTGGGCCTCCCACAGGGTGTGTGGTCACTATGCAAATGAGCCACGCCCAGAGCCAGAGAGCCCCCGAGCAGCCGCAGGTCCTCCCAGCTGATTAGATGGCGTGTGAGGTACTCCTGCAGGTTACCACGCTGGTGATAGGCGGTGATTAGCCAATACTGTTTCTCTACCTTTCTCTCTTCAGCCGTTAAGAAGTGTAGAATGTTCTCATGCTTCAGATCGATGTCAGAGAAGATGTCCTTCTCGTTCTTCCAAGACGCATACTCTTCGTAGGGGAAGATCTTTACCGCGACTGTCTCAAACTGCTCTGAGGGACTTTGCCTAAGTTTGGCCTTATAGACCTCTGCAAAGCGGCCCTTGCCTACTTGAAGGTCCAGCTCGATGGGCAGAGGTTCTGTGTTGTGGTTGAGGTTATTGGCATGCGTGGAGCTGCTGTCGGATCGGTCGTCGTCCATCATAATGGCACAAGCGTCACTGCAGTCCAGAGGGCCTTTGGGTCCTTTGCGTTTGGATGGCTTCTTGGTCTGCCACTCATCAAGTTTCCGTCGATGGTAGATCCGATACCAGTAGAAAGAGGCGATGACAAACACAGCCAGAACGAGCAGGGGCAGTAAACTGACTAGGATCACTGACACCACCTGGTTATTTGTGGGGTCTGTACCTACAGCTGAAGACAAAAACAAAGAATGTGGATATTTATTTAAACCTCTAAAATACCAATGCACTAAAACACCAACGCATCTTACAGTGGCTCCAACGATTATTGAACAATAAAGTCACACTTAGTCTGAATTAATCTCATTGCATTACATAACAAAATATCAAACAAGTGGCATCTGCAAACTAATTATGCTAGACCTATTTTCAGAACTAACTTGTCCCAAGGTAATTCAAGAGGAAGTATGAAGTCAGTTACCATCAAGTTCACACAGGTGTTCGCTCTCTAGCAGAATAACCACATAGTTCACTACTTTACTTACGGGGATGTTCAAATAAGTTTTACCACAAGAAAATGTCCAAATACTTTTTGTCTTAATTTTGAACAGTATACATATTGTTTTATCATAAATACCCAACTAGCATCTTTTTATATAATGCTTGGCTTGAAAACAGTTCTCGTGTTATCTTTCTTAGTATTAGCTACATGTTATCTAATGCAATGACATACCTTCATTTTTGTTACATTTTAGTGCTTCTGTTTGTGCCTATGTTCTGTATATCCTTATGCCCATACAACCTGTCATTTTTTGTGTTTTTTGACAAATTACAAATTTGATATTATCTTATAAGGGGGTGGGGTGGTGTAGTGGTTAAGGCTGGTAACCAAAAGGTTGCTAAAAAAGCATCTCCAAAAGAAATGTTCAAGGTTTATGACAGTTTTATCACTACTAGCTACCTACCAGTGGCAATTGTTTTAAGACTGCACAGGGAGCATAGCTTCCCCTAAAATTTCATAAGATATGCTGCAATGTTCATGACTTGTTTATTGACCAATGTACCATCTGACATATATACTTTAATCAATTTTGTTCTATGTAAGAATATATTAGTGACCAAACGATTGTTCTGAACGATTGTATGTTGTTGTGGCTGTTTTTTTTTTTTTCAAAAGGAAAAAGAATAAAAAAAATTAAGTTGAAAAAAAAAAGATATGCTGCAATGATTATTTTGATATACAGGTATGTACAAATAATCTATATAAATTACAAATGAATCTGTATATTTTTTGGAATAAATGTGTAAAATATCACATCACTCGTTCGTTTGAAATATCGCAATCTGCTTCTTTCTAAATTAATATGTCCATAGAAGACAGTGGACACACAGCCCATACTGTTATAGCAGACAATTGTTCCTTTCAAGTTAATGGTGCAAAATATCGCTGTTCATTGGACAAGAGCGTCTAAATATGTCACTTCGAGTTCGCTGAGAGTTTATGGGAGGTTCATGAGCACAATTTGCATTATATCTGCAGCTGATTGCCTATTGAACATTGGGCTTTCAATCAATGTGTTGTTGTCCTGCCTGGAAGGCAAGCTTCTCTATATTATGATTGGTTGAGCTCTCAAATCGGAAGGACTTTGCAACAAATGGCCAATAATTAAAACAGTGATGCACAAAGTGTAAAAGCAGTGCTGTGGAGCGCATTGTTCGACAGCTCAGAGATAATGTACACACGCAGTTATTTGCAATCTAACATTAGACTGCACTTTTATTTCACCTTTTAAATCTAAAATTTTGCCTGCTTTGTTGCAAACATTTTGCTTAGAGCTTAGCTGATTATTTACATAAAAAATTTCACTGCTTGAGTAGTAGTTTGAGAAGCTTTTTGGAGCAACCCTGCAGACGCCACAGACCATAGTGTGTGCTTCTCCACTTTTCCAAAGCACCAAATGCCACTGCTAATTACTTACTACATAACAATATATTGCAGGAGAGTGTCTGACTGAAGTTCTAATCATTAACGCTCTATGTGTGCGGACAGTTTTCTCTGTCACACCAGGGAGAGTGGGTGAGGCTTGCAAAGTGGAAGCCTGTTTTATGACCGTGTCCAGGGAAAGTTACCTTGCTGCTATATGCATTTGCCAACCCAGAGACAAGATCGATCCAGATACAAAGTGAGACCTGCCAGCTACGTAGGCAGAGAGTGGAGTCAGTGTTTAGCCTGTCTGCATTCTTCCATCAAACACACAGACACACCATATCATCCAGAACCAGACATGAAAAGACCAGAAATTCAAACACGACTCTGTGGCAGGGAGGATACCAATAAAAGCCAAACCTTATGGCAGACTGAAGACCCAGCAAACACATGCATAAGGCACTGACCTGTAGTTGGTGCACAGAGGGAACATTCAAGACTTTTTACAAGGAAAAACCTTTCCTTGAGCCAAACATCCAATATAAACATGCATGAAATCACGCTGCATTTTCCAGCCACATAAAGCAGGATGCCAACCACACTGTTGTAGGCCAATGACATTATCAACTAAGAAGCATTTTTCTTCAGGCTCTGCCATTTAAGGGATAGTTTCCTAAAAAATAAATAAAGAGTTTGTCATTTAACCTTATGTTGTTGCAAACTTGTCTGACGTTTTTCTTCATATTCGTGTTGTAGAAGATTGAATGGGGTGGATGTTTGCCAAAGTGGTAGGCAAATAAATGTTGATTTCCATAACGTAATTGCTACACTCACATCAGATGTCAATTATCTTTACCGATGTAATGTAGACAGGCCAATTCTCTCCACTCATCTCTATTACTAATGATAAATGGTGAGCCAGCTTCAGCCTGCTTTCATTTGCTGGCTGGGCATGTTGTGTGTTTGCATTACTTTTCCAAATGTCAGAATTCAAAGTGGAGATTCCCAGATGTATGAGTTATTGCTTTTTAGATCCCCATCCTGGTGTGGGTTTTGAGTACCCATGAGGATTGCCAGACTGAAATTGGTAACATGCTCTACATGAGAAAAACAGGCCTGTTACTGTTTGTTTGTTATGGCTACGACTTGTTTTATAGCATTGCTTAAACCACAAACAAGTCTGATTTCTCTTTTTGTTTTCACTTACACCGTCTTGGTCTATCGCTGTGACTCAGATGTTTTTCAAGTATGTACTCTACAATCGGAGGCCAAGATTCCTCAACATGTTAATGTGAGTGTGTTTGTGAAAGAGAGAGCATATACGAGCAGGTCAGAGATGGCTTGAAAATAAAATCTGCACAGACAGTCAGACAGGTTCTCATAATGCACTCTTCCTTCTTTCCTTATATGTTCTTCTTTTCATCAAAATAGCTTATGATAAAAGATCCACTGAGTAGAAGAATATTGTCAGCTTGGAAATATTCCAGTGAGACAGACACATGCCCCATTTGTCCTATCTAACACACAGACTGGATAGACTTATAATGAAAGAATAATGATTATTTCCCACAAGGTCAGAGATATTATTGGCTATTATATATAATTATATTTTGGCATTTGTTGTTTTTTGTTCACTAACATGATGCAATGTCCACATATGTGGACAGGAGGACTAAGTCGTGAAATTTTATATAATACCATGCTATAGAAAGTCCGATTTTTTTTCATCAAATTATTTATGTTTCCAAGAGTGTTGGTTATTTGTGTTTTTGAGACGTTGACACTGTTGTGTGGGTAAGTGAGGACCCAAAAGCGAATTAACAAAAGGAGTCTTTTAATGTAGGTTCAAGTTGCCAATAATGAAAAACATAAATCTCTCCTTGAGAGAATAAAAGTGAACATAAACAACCCGCAGAGTGGGCGATGCAAAAAACAGAAAACTTCTTAATACGCTGAGAGGCGAAACAATGTAGCAGCCGAGGGTAGCAGTGAGCGGCAACTGGCTGTAGGTTTCCCCCAGGGTTGACAAGGGTCGAGGAAGCAATAGTGGTAGTCCGCTTCTCTCGCAGCGCCAGGCGAGCTGGACAGAATACAAATAACGGGTGTTAGGAGTGAACAGGTAGTTATGTGAGGCGGAAGCCTACAGGACAGGACTGGACAGCGACAAACCGGACACAGCATGTATTCCTAGGAGAGAGAAACTCAAGTGAGAATTCGACAAAGGAAGCAGCGAAAACAGAGAAAGAAGTAGAGAAGACAATCAGAGGAAAACGGGAACAGGTGGGAAGAGAATTAGCGGAGTATTCAGGGAAGATAGGGAACAGCTGGAGAAGGAGAGAAGAGGGAAAGGAGAGGTAACAAAAGAGGGCAGCAGAGGGCGACAGAGTAAAGAGAAAGAACAGGGACAAGACATACCATGACAAAACATAACACGACATAACAGTACCCCCTCAACGAGCGCTCCAGGTGCTCCCGAGGAAGAACCCTGGCAGCTCCGGAGGAAATCATCGATGAGCGAGCGGTCCAGCACGCCCCGAGAGGGAACCCAACTTCTCTCCTCGGACCGTATCCCTCCCAGTCAACCAGATACTGATGCCCACGACCCCGAGAACGCATATCCAGGATCCTGCGGACCCTGTAGATTGGAGCCCTCAACCAGAATAGGGGGGGAAACAGGACGAGTGGAAGAACGCACAGCGGGTTTCATGGAAGACCGGGTGAATGCGTCGGAGGTGGCGGGGAAGGAGGAGTCGTACCGCAACGGGGCTGATGATTTGAGAGATACGGAACGGACCGATGAAGCGCGGGGTCAATTTACGAGAGGCGGATTTGAGGGGAAGGTTGAGAGTGGAGAGCCATACCTTCTGGCCGCGGCAATATCGAGGGCTCTTAGTTCTACGCTTGTTGACAGCTCTCACGGTCTGATCTCTATAGCGGCAAAGGGCAGACCGCACACCCCTCCAAGTGCACTCGCAACGGTGGACAAAAGCTTGGGCGGACGGAACGCAGGAATCTGCAAGTTGGGACGAGAAGAGCGGTGGTTGGTACCCGAGGCTACACTGAAAGGGAGACAAACCGGTGGCGGATGAAGGCAACGAGTTGTGGGCGTACTCCGCCCAGGGGAGGTTCTCGGCCCAGGACGCGGGATTGCGGAACGAAAGACTGTGCAAAATGCGACCAACAGTCTGATTGGCCCGTTCGGCTTGACCGTTAGATTGAGGGTGGAAGCCGGACGAGAGACTGACGGAAGCACCAATCAAACGACAAAACTCCTTCCAAAACTGAGACATGAATTGCGGACCTCTGTCGGAGACGATGTCGGATGGGAGGCCATGAATTCTGAAAATATTCTCGACGATGATTTGCGCCGTCTCCTTAGCAGAGGGAAGTTTGGCGAGGGGAATAAAATGAGCCGCCTTAGAAAACCGGTCGATGACCGTGAGAATAACGGTCTTACCCGCCGACGAAGGGAGCCCGGTAACAAAGTCTAAGGCGATGTGCGACCAAGGTCGAGAGGGGATGGGGAGCGGTCTGAGAAGTCCAGAAGGAGGAGAGTTCCCAGACTTAGTCTGCGCGCAAACGGAGCAAGCAGCCACGAAACGACACGTGTCACGTTCCCGAGAGGACCACCAAAAATGCTGGCGAATGGAAGCAAGCGTGCCCCGAACGCCGGGGTGACCAGCCAGATTGGCTGAGTGGGCCCACTGAAGAACGGCCAGGCGAGTGGGGACAGGGACAAAAAGAAGGTGTTTGGGGCAGGTGCGTGGCGCGGGGGCGCGGGCGAGTGCTTGTTTAACCTGCCTCTCAATACCTCAGACAGCCGATCCGAGGATGCGTCCCTCAGGGAGAATCCCCTCGGGATCCGCGGGGACTTCTGAGGAATTAAAGAGGCGCGATAACGCATCAGGCTTGGTGTTCTTGGATCCAGGGCAGTAAGAAATAATAAATTCAAAACGGGCGAAAAACAGGGCCCAACGGGACTGACGGGCGTTAAGATGCTTGGCGGAACGAATATACTCAAGGTTTCTATGGTCGGTCCAAACAACAAACGGAACGGTAGCGCCCTCCAACCACTGGCGCCACTCGCCTAGAGCTAAGCGGATGGCGAGCAGCTCGCGGTCTCCCACATCATAGTTACGTTCAGACGGCGATAAGCGATGAGAAAAGTACGCGCAAGGGAACGATAGTACCGGCAGCGAGAGAAAAAGGTAAATAATCCTCTAGGGCCTTACGTTCAGGAGCCGACAGCGAGTAAAGTCTACCCCGAGGCGGAGTGGTACCCGGAAAAAGCTCAATCTTACAGTCATACGAACGGTGCGGCGGAAGAGAAGTGGCCCGGGACCGACAGAACACCGCCCGCAGATCGTGATACTCCCCCGGCACTCCCGTCAAATCACCAGGATCCTCCTGTGAAGAAGAGACAGAGGAAAAGGGGGGAACAGCAGACATTAAACAATTCACATGACACGACACGTTCCAAGAAAGGATGGTATTCCTAGACCAATTAATAGTGGGGTTATGCAGAACTAGCCAGGGATGGCCTAAAACTATAGGGGTGAAAGGGGACTGAAAAATAAAAAAAGAAATAGTCTCGTTATGATTACCAGAAACAGTGAGAGTTAAAGGTAGCGTTTCACGCCGAACCTTGGGAAGAGGACTACCGTCTAAGGCAAACAGGACCGTGGGCTCATCTAACCTCTTTAGAGGGATATCATGCTCTCGTGCCCAAGTCTCGTCCATAAAGCAGCCCTCGGCCCCAGAGTCAATCAAAGCGCTACAGGAGGCAGAAGCGCCGGGCCAACGGAGATGGACAGGTAGGGTAGTGCAAGACCTCGAAGGAGAGACCATAGTAGTAGCGCTCACCAGTAGCTCTCCCTTTACTGGTGAGCACTGGCTTTTACCGGGCAAGAGGAAACAAAGTGGACAGCAGAACCGCAGTAGAGACAGAGGCGCTTGATAATTCTTCGCTCCCTCTCCTTAGCGGATATGCGGATGCCCCCCAGCTGCATGGGCTCGGAAGCCACGGTGCCGGAGGAGGATGGTAGCACTGAGAAGGGGGGAAATAGTGGTAAAAGCGAAGTCCTTTCCACGAGTCCGGTGAAGCAGGTCGAGCCTTCTCTCAATCCGGATGGCGAGCTCGATCACAGAGTCAACACTCGAGGGAACCTCTCGGAGAGAATCTCATCCTTAACCTCCGCGCAGAGTCCCTCCAAAAAACGAGCGAGTAAGGCCGGCTCGTTCCAATCACAGGAGGCAGCAAGGGTGCGAAACTCAATGGAGTAATCGGTGACGGATCGCATACCCTGACGAAGTGAAGACAAGACCCGTGAAGCTTCCTCACCGAAAACAGAGCGGTCGAAGACCCTTATCATCTCCTCCTTAAAGTCCGAATAACGGTTGGTGCATTCAGCCTCCGCCTCCCAGATCGCTGTTCCCCACTCGCGAGCCCGTCCGGAGAGGAGAGATATCACATAGGCGATGCGTGCTCTGCACTGTGAGTAAGTAGAGGGCTGAAGAGAAAACACAACGTCACACTGAGTGAAGAACGCGCGGCATTCTTCATTCGACATAACAGACACAGATGAGACAGACATTACATCTGATTTTCTCTAAAGCTGAATAAATTATTCTTATTCAAGGTAATGTCCCAAAATCCATGTATGTGGACATGATATTTAACAGCATGCTGATGTGCAAAAAATTTATGAATTTTTTAAAGCGGCATATCAAACAAAACTAGAGATGCTACCCTTTATACCCACGCAGGTTTAAATGAAAAAACATAGTTTTTTGAGGGCACTTTTAGTGGCTCTGTACCCGCAGAAGCGTTTCACTCAGCACGCCCTGGAATTCGAACTCACAAACTGCAGGTGTGGTAGTCAGTGTCTTTACACACTGAGCTACCCACGCCCCAAGACATTGTCTATTAAACACATCTACATATTCTAAAAGTTCCTAAACTTCACATATAGAACAGGCAATCTGGATAAGTGTCACCACCTTATGCAGAACAAATGTTTTATTTTGTTAAGTGTACACATGGATGGAAAATGCGCATATCTCATGTTATTCTGCTAATAAAGTTCCGTAGGCCTATCACATTTGTAACAGCTGGAGTTATTTGAAGAAGTCATTTAGAAAAAGTTAGCTCTAAATAAAATTAACTGTACAGAATATTGGACTGTGTGGGGCAGTGCTGCAAAATTCATGAATATGAATTATGCTATGCACAGTAAAATATTATTTTAAATAGGGATGCACCGAAATTTCGGCACTTTCAGTTTTTGGCCGAAAGAGAAAAAAACAAACACAGATGAAATAGAAACTCCTAGTCAAGAGCTGGAGATGTTTTATCTGGATTGTACACATACCTGACGAAAGCTATTTCAAAAAGTGGTGAAGACATGTCTCATCCATCTCAACCCATAATTGTCAGTAATGTATCTAATAAACATTGAGTGAATACTTGGAAACAACTGAGAAATTAATCTTTTACCTAATTTTTTTCCATGTATTTGTTCATGTGTCATAGTTGTTGAGGAAATAAGCTCATCAAGCCGAGAGCACAAACACTGTACATGCGCTGCTGCAGTCAACAATCACGGGATTGGTCGCTGCTGGAATCAATCACGCTATGCGTCTGTAGTCATTTGAGCATTTGGTGAGAGATTGGGCAGTTTGACATGAATAAATCCCTACACAATGTCAACATCAACTATAATATACTTATATTTATATTTAATACATTTTGATAGTTTCGTTGGGGTGGCAGATGGGGTGGCAATGATTTATTTTAAGGTGGCATTTGCCACCCTATTCCACCCCAGTAGATCCGCCCATGTTTCCTATTGAGCCAATCAAATTTACAAGTTGAAAAACAGAAAAACGTGTTCAAACCACAATGAAAAGTGCAACACACTCCGTCTGACAAGCTTTATAAGTTGCTTATTAGAAACAAATGTTTCTAATAAGCTGGAGTTCTCAGGCAATGGCAGCCATTGCTGTGCAGATCACAGACCCAAAAGTGTCTGCTTCTATCAGTGTCATCAATCTGTCTTCATATCTTGCAATTGTCACATTTCAGAGCCCGGCTTAAACAAACTGTCTGGAACATTAGGTTTAAGGTAAAAAAAAAGTAAATTAAAGCATTAGTGGAACTGTTTCCTTGGTTTGCACTTTGACACTCTAGCTGCTTCCCGTAATGTTTGCACAAACTACATTTTGAAGAATATTACATATTCATAAGTCAAAATTGAATGTAATAAATACAAAAATAATAATAATTAAATATTCTTTATTCAAAGTAGATAAATATTATACTGAAATAATAACTGTAATCGGTCTCTGACCAATTTCAATTTTTTTTTGTCTTTCATAATTTGTTTGCCTGGCACTTTGTCTGAGACATGGTGATGTCATCATGCTGCTGATCATAATGATTCTGATGCAACATTCAAAACAGTAATGACTTTAAATGTGGAATTAACATCTTGCAGAACAACAAGCCCATTGGCTAAAATCTTGAGATAGACAAATATATCAACTAGGCCAATATTTATCCATATTTAGATCAAATGGTTATTTTGCCTCAGTTCCAAATCTACCAGCCTTGTAAATGGATAGGTCAATAGATTTTCTGTTTTCAAATATGTTTTATGTGTAAACGTGAATTTTGAGTTAATATTGTGTATAGACTGTTCATTTGAGTGAATTATTTTTATGTATGCCTTATTAGCTATAATTTGTTTTATATTTTTACATTATATCAATGTTGGCCACCATACTCTCTAGATATCAGTATCAGCCATTAAATACCCATATTGATCAACCACAGAGGACAAGACAGTCTTATTACAATAAAACGTTGTAAAAATGAAAACACTTTTGAGACACCCTTTCCATGGCGGATCTCCCTGGATTCAATCTGGAAACCCTTTAATACCTTATTACCCATATTAAACCCATTTTAAAATGGTTCCTTTTTGAGGAACCCTTGACTCCTGAACCTGAAGCTAACTGTTTAATGCAGCCCATAATTTCCTTCCAGAATATTTAAGACTTTCCACAGTTCCTCAAATAACCCATTTGACAGGAAAAGGTTGTTGAGGCAGTTGAAATATACTGTAAATAAAGTTATTTTGATGGAAAAGTTGAGGCATCTTTAAATTTTACAGTGTTTTCCACCTAAACCTAAAATAGTGTAAGCGTGACTTTGTTTATTTAATTCAGTAAAAAATATGTGTAAAATTGCTATATGGCAAAACTCTGCTGTGCAATGTATAATTATGACCTGGTGTATACGCACTACAGCTGCCATAATAAATAGCAGGGTCTTGAGTTGAATGCAGAATAAGAAGATTATCACTGTAAACGTGCAGTTTCTCAGCCACAGATTTTGTCATAAAAATTGTATAGTCCGGGAAAACAATGCCAGGCATTTCTGGAGAAATATGCCATGGAACTGTTCCAGTATGTAAACATGGACTTCCTGCAATACTTCCCTACTCAGGCAGGGAATGAGGCCTCCACCACCGGATGGAAATACAGCCACCCTGGATTGCTCCTACATTCCCAACACAACAGGCATCAAACACCTGCTCACAAGCCATATGTTTGTAACATATAAACAGAAATTACCATGCTTGGATTTGTCTACATTAGTCTACATCAGCGTTTCTCAACGGGGCGGTACCGGACAGTGTTGGGGGGCGGTGTGAACGAGGCAGCAGAGAGGGGGCGCTCAGGCACAAATGGGGGGCGTTACTCAGAGGTACTCAACAGGCGGCCTGCGCAAAAATCTTTTCAGCTCTTCTCCTTAGCCTATGTCTTCGTCTTGCTCGGATTACTGCTGCCACTTCACCAGGAGGATATACCAGGAGAGCCGCTTCCTAAGTTACACATGCTTTTAAGAGGCGGAGAATTTTCAGCGCAAAATAGAGGCGCGCTTTCACCAGCTTTTTCTGTACATAACGCGGAATACATAATTAGGTGCATAATTAGTGCTCAGGGCTCACACTAATGACCGTAATTAATTAAAAAAAGTGGCTGTTTTTGACGTCGTTTTTCTTCGGTTCAGTTCAGGTGGCCGAGCTGTTGTCGATCTTTGTTCGTCATTTGAAATCAAATGACCGTTTGTAGGCTATTCAAATTTGAAGCCTAGTATATATTGCCTAATTGAGTGCGTGAACGACCGCTGCTTTTTCATTGGCCATTTAGGTTAGTTACGTTATTGTTCCTGATTGGTTCATCTTACAAAAATTTGTGTGTGAGCCTGAATTTGTTTGAATTTCTAAATACATTTGCAATACCTTTCAAACAATCCATGTGTTTTTGCATTTTTTTCCAAACACAATATTACTCAACTTGAGGCTTTTACATGTAGTTTAAATACAATAAGAAACCTCTGTTTCAGTTTTTTTTTACCAAAAACTCAGGCTTCAGGTATCAGTGTTGCAATTGTTTGGCTGTAATAGTATTTCTGAAGTGTTTTTGTTTTTTTTAGTTTTTTTTAGGGGGGTTAAGAGGATCATGAAGAGGTCAGGGGGGCGTTTGTTCAAAAAAGGTTGAGAACCACTGGTCTACATCATAGTACTTACATTGCACTATACTGAAAGAAAGGAAATAGCCTTGCCTCAGAACACCCCACACCTTAGATATCCCCATGATTCAGGACAAACTGCTTTCATACTAGCTGCGAACTATTCCAGAGTTATCATATATTGTATACCAGACCACCTTTTCAAGTGGACTTGGGTGTGGTTCTCTAATGATTACCCAGGTTCGAAATACTGCATTTACAACAACAAATTTAACCGAATACTGACCTTGGCACCAAAAGCTCAAGTGTGAAAGCATGCTTAAAAAAAACACCAGTAATAAGCTTAAAAAAGCATTAGTAATAAGCAGACAACATTACATTAAATACATTATGTATATTCCTTCCCTAAATAAGAACAAGTTTTTTTTAACCATCAAAACATGCAATAAACTCTACTAATATTGGTAAATAAGGTTATTTTAGAGCATGCCTAGTGCACAGCTGTTTTGCCATGTGGTTGTGATGTCTCTGCTTCAAGTTACACAGACAGGAAACCACATGTCTGAGATCCTCAGCCCTCCACACAACCAATGCCAACAGAAAGTCTGCCCGAGACAACAGCCTGGCCAGCAACACTGCAGCTGCTTTAGAATGTTACGACAACGTGTAGTATGTGTTGTGCACAACCTAAGCGACATGCTATACAAGCCAGTGGTAAATAATTAGAATATTTTGCTAATGCAGTCTTCCAGTCAGACCGTTTTAGCATGTGTGTGGTAGTTTAGTTACACAACATGTTCAAAGTAGTCCAGGATGGATATATCTTTTTAAAATGAAATTAAAAAGATATTATTTAAGACCTATTTATCTAGTTTGGTGAGGTGGGCTTGCTGTTGGACTAGCTAAGCCTTCAAAACACATTTAATTGTTTATTAACTAAGACATCAATCTCTATAGTTCAACAGAAAACCTCATAACCACAGAGAGGTGAGATAGAGGCTATGTTACATGGGAGACTTCACAGGTCAGAGCTAGCTATTCTAGGTTCGCTCATCAATTAATAAGTAAGCAAGTTAATAGTTACATAGCTTTTACCTAAAGCAGCAACTTTTGGCCTTTTCACACTTGACATTGTTAACCCATGGATATTTTTAACTATTAGCATAATTGTGGGTTGGCTTGTTTATTAACTCTGGGTTAGTAATTAATACTGGATGGTCGGGTTTTGAGATTTCATGCTGTACATTTATAAGCTCCGTGGTAATGTTCTTATTTGCATATTTATGAGGTTAATAAACAACATTGATTGGACAAGTACAGGGGAAAATGATTATGCAACCTGCTTTAATGACTGTTTCTCCATCTGTGGAAATGTGACTGTAAATCTGCTCAGGTTGACTCAAATCTTCTGAGATTTACTCCAAAAAAATCCAGTGTTTTTCCCTGTTACACTAGTTAACACGTTTGCGGTTCGACATTTTTAAATGTTTCTCTTAGATGCTGAAACTAAACACAGATTGGATGTCTGTTGCTAAACTTGCTGTAACATTCTTGCACTGCATTGTTTCACACTGAATAGGCACAACAATTCTGGGTTAGCACTTCAAAACGTAGGGTTAAAAGCCTTTCAAAATCACCAGAGTGAAACTTTGCTTTACTCTGGGTTAAAAGTGGTCTTACCTCAGTTTAAAACAGACTCTAACCTAGGGTTAAGCATGATATGAAAATCCAGTTCAAGTAAACATCTTACACAGACAGTCAACTTAAGGTTCAGTCTATTGATCAAGGGGACAATAGTAATGGTTCACAGATCAACATATGGGGGATTTGAACTGCCTTTCAGTAACCAATCCTGATCTCAAACCACAATGCCACACCACCCATGTTACTATCAATAACATTTTACCATAAGTGAACTGAACAGAGTATTTACAGAGAGCAAGAAAGATGAAAGGAAAAGGAGGTAAACTAACGGAGATTGAACATCAGGTCGTCATTGCACTCCTCAGCATTGCAGGAGCAGATGTGGAAGGGCCCGCTGTTTGATATCCTCTTCTTCATCTCACAATTGGTTTTGTTGTAGTTCTCTACCATGATGCCATAGAGGGGCTTGGAGGGGTTGTGACACAATGTCTCAATCGTGTTGTTGTCATCGTTCGTCCTCCTAATAATATAGAGAGGACACACAAACATATACACGCACAATTAAAATTAAAATACCCTTATTGTTATGTCAGTAAATATGAAAAGCACTTAGATATTGTAATTACTCAACAGCTAAAGTATATTTGACTGCATTCTCTCAATAACTGAAGACAACATTAAATAGTATCATATTTGATAAATGGTTTTGGAAGTCATACCAGATAGCCACACAGATCTCATTATGGTCTGCACAGATGGATGTGATGCTGCAGTTGCTTTTACAGGTGTCAGTGCCATTACAGGTGGACGTCTCTACATCGCAGAACTTACAGAGCTGAGAAATCGGTATAGAATTGTGTATATTATACATCCCATCTAGGATAAAACAGAAACAAGACAATTCATTAAAAACTACAATGCCCAACCAGAACATTCAATCTAATTAAGTAGTGTAAAAAGAGCTAGGTTTAAGATGTGCTAAACTAATCTTTTATTTCCTACCGACTGTTTGAAGTCCAATATTAGGTTACAGAATGGCCCGAAAAACGTATTTGGATAATTTTTGACACTTACATCATATTCAAATGGCATCTGCCCAAATAAATAAATAAAATAAAATAAATAGATCTCAGAACTAAATTAACGGTTCTAAATAATTGTTTGCATAAAAATTTGGAGCAATGGTGATTTTTGGTGGATGCATGAAGTCAGTTCCCCTCAGAAGTCACACAGTGTTTTACCAGATAAACCACAGCTGTTGTTCATCACATTAACTATTGACATGTTCCACTCACATTTGAAAACCACAAAGTGTCACAACATTTTTAAATTAATTTTGAATATTATATATACACTGTTGTATAATTTCAAACCTAACAAACTTTTTTGTCAATTTTTTGCATGAATACCTAGTTTGTGCTATCTTTCTTTAAAATAAAAGTGAAAAAAGGTTTAATATTTGTTTTGAATAAATTAATAAATGAATGAACGTTACTCATATACTGTATATCACTTTTCTGACAGTACACTCAAAGCGCTTTACATAGTAAACAGGGGACTTCTCAACACCACCAGTGTGCAACATCCACCTGGCTGATGCGGCAGCAGCCATAGTGCGCCAGAACGCCTACAACACACCAGTTATCAGTGAAAAAGAGAGAATAGAGAGATAGAGCCAATTGTGGGATGGAGATGATTAGGAGGCCATGAATGATGAGGGCCATAGGGGGAATTTTACCAGGACACCAGGGTTACAGTCCTACTCTTTACCAGAAATGTCCTGGGATTTTTAATGACCACAGAGTGTCAGGACCTCGGTTTAACATCTCATCCAAAAGACGGTACCTTTTTACAGTCCCTTTCACTATACTGGGGTGTTAAGACCCACACAGGCCGCAAGGTGAGCACCTCCTGCTGGCCTCTCTAAAATCTCTTCCAGCAGCAAACATAGATTCCCCCTGGAGGTCTCCCATGCAGGTACTGAACAGGCTCAACCCTGCTTAGCTTCAATTAGTAACCAGACAAGAGCTACAGGATGATTTGGCTTTTATAATGCAAAAGGTATTGATACAGTTTTACTGTGGTTTAAATCCCTTCTAAGAAAGCAGTTTAAACCAGCCTAGGCTGGTTTGGTGGTCTTCAGTGGTTTAAGCAGGTCTCTTAGCATGACAAGCTGAAAAGTGCCCAAACCCCCCCTATAACCAACCAGAAGACCAGCATGAAAAGGCTGGCAGTCCAGCTAGGACAGCAAACCATCTTAGGCTGGTTTCAAAATTTGTTTAGACATTTCCTTTTGGGAGGCACTTTATACTGCTCTTCAATGGTGTTTTAAGTAGCCACAGCACAATGTAAGATGAAATTCCATCTGCCTCTGGTATCAGATATGCATTCTGTTCTCTGTTTTTATCTGTTTTTCTCTGCCCTGTTTGGACCTGTGTTTGTCTCCAGCACCCTTGTCAGTTTCTCAGATAATCTGACCTAAATGCACTGATGCAATCAAGCAAGCAACAGCACAACGAGAGACCAAACAGGATGTCAACTCCTGCCTCATCCTAAGAGAGTGGAGACTGAATTCATAACCTCAGATCAGTGGAAGTGTTATGCTTTTGCCATTAGTTTAGTCTGTAAATCTAGAAACCCAGAAAGATTAGTTCACGTACACAGGGTGTTAATTTGGTGTTGTGTGAGTCATTTCTAGACCTTTGCTATTCATATATGGTTTCTTAATTGCAGTGTTTTGCCCTCTTGTACATATGTGTATGTGACTGTTTTGGCAAACCCATATGAAGCCGTTAAAATGCATTACGCAATCTATTAGTTTAGCCCCTTTAGAGTACCACACATACTGTACCTCCTGTAGTAACCTTTTCCAGGGATACAGGGCCACATTTGCTCTCTGTGATCGAATGGGGCACCAGTCATTCAAAAACACTGTATAATATTGGAGCTGCTGAAATGAAAAAGAATTGGATCTGCACAGTGTCTAATTATTCCCATTTATTAATTTAAATACCACAGCAGCATTTGGATCAGAATGATCTTCGTCAGGCACACATCAATAGGCAACACATCAATTATGTACTTTTGTTACAACCAAACACATCATTATGTTTACCTGTTAATAATCAGTTTCAATTATCTCATGATCACTCAATCTCACTTGATGATGATGATGTTTATTTCAAACCTGCATTCTAGTTTTCTCACAAATCAACATAACAGGCTACCTAACAAACAAATTATACAAGTGCATGGTTTGAAAAGGAGGTGGATGAAGCAAACGCTTATATAATTCCAAACCCCCTCACATTCAACACAAAATGTAATACAAAAACAATATACAAACAAAATAATTCAAAAGCAACAGTATTCCTGTACAGTACATACAGAAGAACAATTGTTACTACATAATTGGTATAAGACAAACAAGACAAAACAACACACACACACCACACACCCTTACAAAAGACACTGGCCCAAACACTCTCTGCATCTACACCCTCTCACCACTAGCTTCATGCTGAGGGCATCATTCACTGTCCTCTCCATATTTATTTATAACATTTTTTTTAAACAAATATTTAAAATGAATTATATTAGGACAGGTTTTTAATTCATCCACCAAATCATTCCAAAGCTTCACTCCTCGCACTGAAATACACATCGATTTTAAAGTGGTTCTAAATTTAGGCAAATATTTATTTTTATTTCCTCTTAATGTGTAACTATGATGAGCATCTCTATCACGAAATAAATTTTGAACATTAGGAGGCAAGGAATTTTGAGATGCCCTAAACATAATTTGAACAGTTTTAAAATTGATCACGTCCTGCAACTTAAGTTCTTCCAGCTCTACAAACAATGGATTGGAATGATGTCTGTAATAAACACCAGAGACAATCCTAATGGCCTTTTTCTGCAGAGTGATCAAGGGCTGTAAGTGAGTTTTGTAACAATTCCCCCATATTTCAACACAATAATATAAATATGGCATAACAAATGAATGATACAGTAGAAGTCGAGCTTTAGTGTTCAGTAAATTATATGATCTTTTCATCATTCCAACACATTTAGCCACTTTTGTCCTCAGGTAGCTTATATGGGGTTTCCAAGAGATCCTCTCATCTATTATAACGCCCAAAAATGTATTTTGTTGAACCTTTTCTATTAGTATGTCATCAATAACAATTTTAACAGGTATATTACATTTACGATTACTTAACAGCATAATTTTGTCTTTTTCAAATTCAAAGACAGTTTATTAATATTGAACCAGGTTTTAAACTTTACCATTTCCACAGTTACCGAGGCCAAAAGTTGCTCCAGGTTGTCATCGGCACAAATAATATTGGTATCATCAGCAAAAAGGATAAATTTCATTTTCGTTGTTATTTTACATAATTCATTAATATACATTAGGAATAGTGTAGGTCCCAGTATTGACCCCTGCGGTACTCCACACGTTATATCCAGAAACCCTGATTTATATTGATCAATCTCAACAATTTGTCTCCTCTCACCTAGATAGCTCTCCATCATTTTTTTGCTATTCCCCTTATGCCATAGTCCTCCATCTTTTTTATTAAAATCTGGTGATCAATGGTATCAAAAGGCCTTTTGGAGATCTATAAAGATTCCCAAAACAAATTTATTTCTTTCAATACCATCTGTAATTTCTTCCAATAAATCAATTAATGCATGTGAAGTACATCTATTTTCCCTGAACCCATATTGACAATCGGATATTAATTGGTGTTTATCAATGAAGCTCCGGAGTCTTTTGTCATATAATTTTTCTAAAATTTTGGAAAACTGTGGCAGGAGGGAAACAGGCCGATAGTAATTAAAATAATGTTTGTCCCCCGACTTTAAAATTGGTATGACTTTAGCAGTTTTCATTTGCGATGGAAAATGACCAAATTGAAAGGATAAATTACAGATATATGTGAATGGATTTATAATTTCTTCTGCAACATTACGAACAATCCTCATATCGATATTATATATGTCTTGGGATATTTTGTTCTTGCAGTCCCTAATTACTTTCATAACCTCCCTCTCATCGGTTGGAGTGAGGAACATGGTATTAGAATTTATATCAATTAGTCCCTTAATCTGTTCATTAGTGGATGGAATTTTATGCGCCAGATCAGGTCCAACATTGACAAAAAAATAATTAAATCTATCCGCGATCATTGTTTTGTCTCGTATAATTTTCCACAAAATACTCCGGATAACATAAGCTGCTGGAACCACGACCAATAACTGTGTTCAACACTTTCTAAGTTGCTTTTATATCATATTTCTTATTGATCAATAAATCAGTATAATATTCTCTCCTACTTGCTCTCAATATGCTAGTTAATTTGTTTTTATATGTTTTATACTTATGTTCAGTTTCACTAATTCTATACCTAAAAAATTGCCTATATAGAAAATTTTTCTTTTTACACGAGTTTGCAAGCCCTTTTGTTATCCAGGGTGTTTTTATATGTTTTCTTATTGTACATTTTTTGATGGGACAGTGTTTATTATAAAGAGTAATAAAAATATCAAGAAAAGTATTAAATGCTTAATTAGAGATAAGTTAAAAAAACATCAGTCTCGCACGAATACAAAAAAATGCACAAACATCAGTGAATCACATGAATGAAAACGACCCAATTTAAGCAAAAACGTTTCAAACAGCAAATATCAGACACAGGTCAAAGTCAAACACCGATACAAAGGTAAACGTTATCCCAAAATGTTAAGTAGTCACAAGAACTGAAGTCACAAGATTGAAGGACAGTTCAACACCACAGACTCTAGACTCGAGAAGCATGTGGCAGGGAATTAATATCACGGACTTCAAAGGGAATAAAAACTCAGCCGTGAACACCCACTGAATTCAACCGCAACAACCACTCCACTGATGATGCCATTGCATCTACACTACACACTGCTCTCTCCCATCTGGAAAAATTTAACACATATGTGAGAATGCTGTTTGTAGACTACAGCTCAGTATTCAACACCATAGTGCCCTCCAAGCTTGATGTGAAACTCTGGGCGCTGGGCTTAAACAGATCGCTGTGCAGCTAGATCCTGGACTTCCTGTCAAGCACCCGCCAGGTGGTTAGAATGGGAAACAACATCTCCTCATCACTGACCCTCAACACTGGAGCCCTGCAGGGCTGGGATCTAAGCCCACTCCTGTATTCCCTGTACACACATGACTGTGTGGCAACACATAGCTCCAATGCCATCATTATGTTTGCTGAAGATACGACGGTGGTAGGTCTGATCACTGACAATGATGAAACAGCCTACAGAGAGGAGGTGCACACTCTGACATGCTGGTGTCAGGAGCACAACCTCTCCCTCAACGTCAGTAAGACCAATAAGCTTATGATGGACTTCAGGAGAAAAGACAGAGAACATAGCCTCATCACCATCAATAGAGCACCGGTGGAGAGTCAGCTCCGCATCACAGAGGAACTCACATGGTCCATCCACACTGAGCGCCTCTTCTTCCTGAGATGGCTGAGGAAGTTTGGAATGAACCACCACATCCTCACACGGTTCTACACCAGCACTGTAGAGAGCATCGTGACTGGCTGCATCACTGCCTGGTACTGCAATAGCACTGCCATCAACTGCAAAGCCCTGCAAAGTGTGGTGTGAGGACATATATACCAGGCGGTGTGTGAAAAAAGCTTGAAGGATCATCAGAGACTCCAGCCACCCGAACCATGGGCTGCTCTCACTGCTACCATCAGGCTGGCAGTATCGCAGAATCAGGACCCGCACCGGCCGACTACATGACAGCTTCTTCCCAAAAGCAATCAGACTTTTGAGCTCTTGATCTCTCATGATCAATATACATCAGCACTGCACTTTATTAATCTTAAACTGGACTGTCATAAATTATATTTTCCATTAACAACACACTGGCAACTGACTATCAACCGACAGCCTAAATGTCAATACAGCACAATACAACCTAATGTATATTTTACATTATTATTTGTATATTGTGTTTTGTGTAAATATGTGTATATTAGATTTGTAAATTGTGTTGGGTAAATCAGTCACTGTCATGACTGCTATGTTGCTTGGAACTGCACCCAAGACTTTCACCCACTGTTGCACTTGTGTATATGGTTAAGTGACAATAAAGGGATTTGATTTTGATTTGATGAAAGGATGGATATCAAAATCCAAGTTAAGGCCCTTAGGATATAAAGTGTTGTGTGTATAAATATAATAGACCTCTCTTTTTAATAAGATTTTATAACATCACCATCTCTTCTGGGTGATTTGACATGTTCAATACCAATGTATCTAAGAGTTGAAAGATTATGTTTTTTCAAATTAAAATGAACTGCCACAGGATTCTTTTGATCATTTGTATGTATACTACTTCCATTTTAGAGCACATTGTGTTTTTCCAATATAGGCTAATCCACAAGGACATTTAATCATGTAAACAACATTCTTTGTAGTACAAGTAATGACACCCTTGATTTTGAATTCTTTACCCAAATGGGGATGGGAAAATCATGAGTTTTAATGGTAAAATTACATTGGGTACAGTGACCACAACTATAATTTGTGAGACGGTCAATAGGCAAATCAGCTCTCATGACAAGATTATGAATGTCTTATATACAAATATACGTGAAAATATCAAGAAGAATGGGATCTGAATGTAAAATGTACCAGTGTTTGTTGACAATCTTCTTTAATTCTGTACTAATAGGGGAGTATTAGAATGAGCAAACAACTTTATTTTCTTCAGATTTAACCTGATTTGTGTTTAAGCATATGTCCTGATTTTTATTTTCAAATCTCCTAACAGCGGCTGTATCCAATTTTCGTTATAACCTCTTTCTCTAAATCTTTTTGTTAAGTCAATGCTTTGTTGTGCGTTAGACTCATTAGAGATACAAATACGACATTTCAGTGAGGTAGGATGATAACTTTGTCCATGCAGTAGTGTATTACGATCAGTCGGTTTTCTGTACAGATCTGTAGAAATCTTATCGCCATCCCTAATAATCAAAATTTCAAGAAAATTAATTTGGGACAAGTCAAAATTAGCAGTAAATCGAAGGTGTTCATCACTTGCATTAAGAAAGCGCTGAAACTGTAGAAGTTCATTTTCAGTATCATACCACAACACAAGAATGTCGTCAATGTATCTACCCCAGAGTCTTTGAAATTCTGAAAACCATTGAAAATGTGTTTTTGTTCAAAGAACCCCTATACAAATGGACATAATTTACTGCCATAGTGCTTCCCATGGCACAAAATGAAGAAAAAGGCTCCCATGGAGAAAAAAGTAATCTTTGCATCTAAAAATATTTTTTTGTTAGCACCAAATTGGTTAATGTTTTGATACAATCAATACTCTGTCTTTTGTTTTGATGTGGAATTCTTAAAAAACCATCAATAGCTTCAATGCCTCCCTCGTGTGGTATGCTAATATAAAGAGATTCAACATCAAAGGTGACAAATAATGTATCATCAGATAATAGTATAGTTTTCAAGATCTTAATCATGTCAATCGAATCCTTTGCAAAAGAGGGTAATGAAGACCCAATAGGCTTTAAAAAGTCAACATTTTCTCAGTAAGAGTCCTAATCGCAGAGATAATGGGTCTTCCTGGAAGCTTTTCAAGATTTTGATTTTTGGAAGTATATAAATAACTGGGGTAATTGGGTGATCAACCTTCATGATAGTAAACTGCTGTTTTGTGATCTCACAATGTTGCAATTATTCATGAATCTCAGTCATAAAAACTTAAGTGGGATCAGAATAAAATTTTTGATAGGAGACACTGTCACTCAATTTCATTTATTGATCATAATAAGAAAAATTCTTAACTACAATGGAGTTACCCTTATCTGCTGGTTTAACTCTAACAGCTTACATATTTTTTAGAAACGTCCACATTGGTGTTAAATTCATCATAATTTGTTGTTGGAGCAAAAGGCAAACAACTAAACCTAGGCAACTAAACCGGCAGTGGAAATGAATTTCTCCACAAATTAATTGCATTCAATATTTCTTGCTCCGAGATTGGTATCGCCTGAGTAATTTATTTTTCTTCCTTCTCCTGCATTTCCTCTTGTTCCTTCTCTTGAGCTAACATTGGAGCTGCCCCATAATGCAGAGCCAAGAATTACATTTTGACACATTAACCTAACAGAAAACTAATTTGTAAAGAAAAGTTCATGGAAAGATTAAAGATTAAAGGTAGTCTCATTCACAAAATAAATGCATTTCTCAGTTTACAGCTTTAACAGTCACAGTAGATTCTTCTGGACCATTCCACAACAAGAGCAAAACTGGACAGTTACATATAGTTCATAAAGGCGCATTCACAATGATAACGGTTTAATCGCTGGGAACAGCTAATCACTGTACTGTTGGTTGCTAGTACGTGTACCTACTCCATTGTATCCAACTGCCAGGACTTGGATCATGTGAGCTCCACTTGCTGCTTGTTGCTGCATCGCGTCGCTGCTCCTTTGCACAATTTTGTTGCATCGCCAACAGACTCCGTTGCTCATGTCACCTCAAATCTGCAACTATCATTAGCAACGGATCACTTTCGGGTTGCTTTGTCACTGTAAAGCTGTTTCAGTGTGAATGCTTCTCAACAGTGCTTCCTGAGTCACTTTAAATCTAATCCAGCAGCAAGGAGTGTTTACAATCACAATGATTTGCAGAGACAAAGCAATATTATGCCAATGTGCAGTGTGCAAATATACATTGAATCAACATTTAACCAGCACTACTGCCCCTCCCCCTCCCCAATCACCAAATCTACCCTGACCACCAACGAACACCCCTGTGGTCACAAATACACACACACACACACACACACACACACAAAAGAAGAAGAAAAAAAAGAAAATGTAATAATCATATATAAATAAAACTAAACTTCTCTCTCCACAGCCCCTCCCTGAGAGTCCCCCAAAAACACTAAATAATTGCCCCATTTCCTATTAAACAAATCCCAAAACCCCAGCCTTTTGCTTGACAACTCCTCGAAAGCTGCCACCCTCCCCATCTCCGCACACAACTCCAGAAATGAGGGCGCTCCATCCAACTTCCATCCCATTAAAATAATCTGCCTGCCAATCATAATCATGGTCAGAACCCAATTTTGTATGTGTTTATCCCCAAAATTGATGACCGCCCCATCGCCCAAAATACAAAGTCTGGGGCAAAATGAAATTTGAGTGCCCAAAACGTCACATATAAACTCTGAAACTGCAACCAAAATTCTTGGATCCTAACACACCCCCCCAAAAAATGGGTTGTGTCTCCATCTTCTAATTGGTATCACCAGCAGGCGGCTGTATCTTTAAGACAAAGCCTATACAATCTAGAGGGGGTCCAATAGAATCGATGTAAAATCTTGAATTGCATAAGGCGCACACTTTCTTCTCTTGACAGAAGTTAAAGCTCCGACCCCCAGACACTGAATTAGCAGGGAGTAATACACTGATGCCTCATGATATTTTCCAAAAGCAGTAATCACCTCTCCCAGAGTATCTGGCAATTTACGAGGGTGTGTGCTTCTCCCAAAAACAGTCAGATCATGTGGCGCAGCTGTGAATACCTATAGAACTGAGATCTGGGAATCCCAAAATGAACCAAAGAGTCACAGAGTGTAGTAACCCCCCTTCACTCTGACCAGCAGAAAGGGGACTTATTAATACACAATTTAGAGTTCAGCCATATGCTTAAGGCAACATTTAAATAAACGTCTGACTTAAACACTCTAGACACTTCTGTCCATACCAAGTGCAAATGCGAGATAACGGGGTGAAAATTAACATCTCCGATTAGTTTGATAGAAATGCTTTGCAAACCTAATGCATAATAATAAAACAAATTCACGTGTAGGCCTATCCAACCTTTGTCAATCGGCCTATGTAACTTATTAAAATGTAATATACAACACTTACCATTCCAAATGACCCAAGTACTTAATGCCCTGTTTGGGCCACTGGAAGGCACCCAGCTAAAAAGCTGTTACTGGGCAATATGCTGTCAGAGACAAAGCTTCAGATTTAGACCAATTCACTCTGTATCCTGAGAAATTAGAAAAGGAAGTAATAATTCTGTGGAGGCAAGTCATAGAACTAGTAGGGTCAGAGACAAATAATTAAATATAATTTGCGTAAATCAAAAGCTTATGCGCCATTCCTTCCACCACCACCACTGGAAAATCATCTTCCCTTCTTATTGTGGCTGCTAATGGTTCCAAGGCAAGACAAAAACTCCACCTTCCATGACAAAATAACACTTTTTATATTGCCTTCCAACTCCACAAGTTCTCGTTCATTGGATTTTTTTGATGAATGAGGCATACTGTATGATCTGACCCCTAATAACCACCTAAAGTGCCTCCCAAGCCACTCCCACAGAGGGTACTGAGGACCAGTTGGTCTCCATATAATGATTGATTTCAGTCTTTAAGATTTGTTGGAATTCAGGATTTTGCAAAAGGGATTCATTAAAGGGATTAATTTTTTTTTTCTCCATGTGTGGCAACATTTCTAAACTCACTAAAGCGTGATCTGAGACTAAGATGTTTCCAACTGAGAAATCAATAACAGATGAAATAAGGGACTTATTAAAAATCTATCCTAGAATAAATCTTATGGACTGATGAAAAGAATGTATAGTCCCTACCAGATGGGTTCAAAAGTCTCCAAATATCTGTAAGACCAAGATTTTACGCATCCTGTGAAGCGTCAATGTTGCTCTAGAGGGCTTACACACTTTTGCTTCACTATGATCTAGGATCGAGTCCATCAATAGATTAAAGTCTCCTCCTAATATTATATCATGAGGGGTGCCAGCGACTTGCAGCACCCCCTCAAGAGCTATAAAAAGCCCTGATCATCAGTGTTAGGTGCATAAATATTAGCCAAAATCAACCTTTGCCCCTGAATTTATTCTAAATCTATAATGACTATTCCTAATTTATCTTTAGCCTGTTTGAGACATTTGAATTGTAGATGCTTACTTATCAATGGAATGACTCCTCTGCTCTTACTTGAGCCAGCCGTAAAGAAACCATGTCCACCCCATATCTTCCCATATTTTTAAGCTTCCCATGATATAATATTGGGAGGAGACTCCCAATATCTCATGATATAATATTGGGAGGAAACTTTAAACTTTTGATGGACTCAGTCCGTGAGCAAAAGAACTCGTGGAATTGGAAGGGAATATTAAAAGTGCGGAGGAAATATTTTACATTGATTCTATTGGACCTCCTCTAGATTGTATAGGCTTGGCCTTAAAGGCACATCCACATCCATCAGAAGATGGGGACACAACCCATGTTTTTTGGTGGTGTGTTAAGATCCAGACATTTTGGTTGAGGGTTCAGAGTTTTATGTGTGACGATAAATGCATAAACAATTGTGTCCTAGCCAGTGTTATGATAGGTAGACAGATAATTCTTAGGGGATGGAAGTTGGCTGGAGCACCCTCATTTTAAGAGTGGTGCACAGCGATGGGCAAGGTAGTGGCATTCAAGGAGATGTTATGTAGAAGGCTACACAACTTAGATTCTTTAAATAAAAAATGGGGCTGCTATTTGGCCTTTCGGAGGACTCTCGGGGAGGGGTTGTGGAGAGAGATGTGCAATTTTAAATGTGTGTGATTATATATATATATATATATATATATATATATATATATATATATATATATATATATATATATATATATATATATATATATATATTATTATTATTATTATTTTTCCACAGGGATATTGTTGAGGGTGGGGTTGGGGATTGGGAGGGGGAAAGGGAATAATAGGGGTTATAGGTGATTCTATGAATATATGTTTTCCATTTCTGTTCAAGTGTGTGACTCAATAAAAAGTGATAATCTGAAAAAAGCAGTAAGCAATGGAACTACTCAACTTTACATGATTTAAACAACCTTAATTCTTTAGTTACTCATACTCTCTAATGATGGCAGCAAATCTTTATTCTCCAGAATAATTTCTGAAAGAGTCTATATGGAAATGTCAGTAAGAGAATATGGTAAAGAGACACTATGCTAAGACCTCTGACACCAACTTTCCCTTTACGCAGCTCTCCCTCCTCAATCTCTCTCCACTGCTCCTCTGGAAAGGATGGAACAGGTGACCCAGCCGAGGAAGGAAGCACACAGATAGAGCAGATGTGTGGCTTTCCTTCCATGGCTAGAATAACAAGACACTTCTGCTGAGATAGTTCTACTGAAGAGACTTTCAACCAATCTTTTTACACTGCAACAGCCAACATAAACCTACATTTAAAAACAATACAACATACATTTTAGCTTACAAAATCTATGCTAAAAAAGATCACAAATCTTGGTTTCTACAGAATATTTATTTTACATTCTGAGTCAAGGTCAGTATAGTTTTATAATTGTGTGCAAATCTTCATATTTCAAAATCGACTAGTCTGAGGGTTGCCTGAAAAACTAATTGGTCTTAAGGAAGAAAAGCACTGTTTAATAATTCAGGTTTTGGGTTCCCCTGGCTCAAATCGGATGCATTTCTTAGGGGGTGTTTAAATAAGATGCTTTCTTGTGTTCACGAACAGCAGGATGGAACACAATAGAATGAAACAGAATACAGAGGTCTTGAGATGCATTTTTTAAAAGTTTGACTGTTTCTTGCCATTAAATTACATGGATAACATGGATAACCCATGAGCTGTAATTATTCTAATTGGATCGCTTCAGAAGACATTGATTTAATCACTGAAGTTGTATGGAATACTTTTATGCTGCCTTTATGATTCACTTGCATTATAAGGACCAACAGAGTGGAAATATTCTTCTAAAAATCATAATTTGTGTTTTGCAGAAAAGAAAAGTCAAACAAATCTGGGATGGCATGAGGATGAGTAAATGATTCTTTCTAATCACTGCTCAGACTGTGTACTTATGATAATACTGCCAGTCAACCAGTCCAACAGGACAACTGAAATTGTTTCTAAAAGTGTCTTGAATGTTTTCTTTCTCATTAAGCCTATAAAGACAAACTCTTTATCACTGCTGCAGCTTGCAGATAAATACAATTGATTTAATTTTTCTATCTGCTTTCTTGAGAACTCGTTTATTTGTAAACTTGTCATTCTTCTTCTCATCCTGATGGGGGTGTAACGAGTAAAGTAATGCAATATTTTTATTTAAACCATAATATCGGAGTTACTTTTTAAATAAAGTAACATGTTGCTTTTGTACACCCCTACTGTCCCTATATTGCGAGAAATCATGACCAAAAGTGTGCTAACTTCGGGGAGGAGATATAGTGCATGATGGGCATAGTATTTCTATAGAGTGTGAGACCAGAGACAATTTAGCAGAGACGAGTCACTTCTATTTGTATGAATGGGACTAATTATAACACCATCCAAGAAGCACTACCACCCAACAGTCAATTGATGTAGAAAAGAAGTCCTGCCTTGCAGGTAAAAGAGCCAATCACCTTTTATATACAGATATCGCCTGTCCGTCAACATGAAGTCGCCTGTCCGTCAATGATTCATGTGCTAATACATACTGCATTATTGAAAGTATCCTAACAAACTTCATCAGTGTGGTATGGCAACTGCACTGTCTCAGACCAGAAGGCCCTCCAGCAGTGGTGAAAACTGCCCAATACTTCACTGGTGTTCAGCTACCCTCCATCAAAGACATTCACCACAAATGCTGCCTAAGGAGGGTGAGAAGCATTATCAAAGACACCTCTAACCCCAACCATGGTCTGTTTACTCCTCTCCCTTCTGGGAGACGTTATAGGTGTCTTCGCTATCGCACCAGCAGACTCAGGAACAGTTTCTTTCCCCCAGCTCTCAGCCTACGGTGGCCAAGTAGTTCACAACACAACGGAAACAAGCCACAACACAACGCAAAAAAGCCGCAACACAACGGAAACAAGCCACAACACAACGAAATAGCCACAACACAACGGAATAGCCACAACACAACGGAATAGCCACAACACAACGGAAATGCTCCCGACCACTAGGGGGACAGGTGGTCTCCGGAAATGGTAAATTGCTCTCAATCTCCCATGCGTTATCGCTGGCGGTCTGGATTAGTGATGGGCAATCCGGCTCTTTTTCGTGAGTCGGCTCGTTTGACTCAGCTCACTGAAAAGAGCCGGCTCTTTTGGCTCACAAATGGCTCTTTAAAAAAAAACGTTTTCTCTATGATAGGTGTGAAAACAATTCTAATTCAATTATTAAATGAAATCATACTCGCAATGTCTCACAATTTCTTTAAAAATGCATTGATGTGTTATGAAAAAATAATACTATTAAGCATTTGCATTAGAACTTTTTAATGTATAGAAACAACATTCAAAACAAATACAATCTGAACATAATAGAACCCATATTAAAGAAAAAGCTGTTTCTCGAAGCTCCGCTAGCTTCACAGTTGGGTGCACAGTTCGCATATGCCGGTGTAGGTTGTGCGTAGAACCGGCTTTATGCGATATTTTTTTTTGGAAAATTCTACAAATTCTGTGCTTTAACATTGTCCACATCATTAAAGTGGTTCCAAATGCTGCTGTGCTTCCGACTCATTTTCCTGCTTTTGCTTTGTTTTCACATGTGTTTTTCCTCTCCTCTCCTCTCCTCCGAGTTTGACGCTGTGTGTGTGTGTGAAATATCGGCTTTTTAGTGCCGACGCTGCCCCCTAATGTTCGGGATCATTTCCGTTGTGTTGTGGCTATTTCGTTGTGTTGTGGCTTGTTTCCGTTGTGTTGCGGCTTTTTTGTGTTGTGTTGTGGCTTGTTTCCGTTGTGTTGTGAACTTATGTTTGCTTTTTGAATTTCGTTGTGTTGTGCACTACTGGGCCACCGTACTCAGCCTACTGAACTCTAAACTTAGGTGCTGAACACTACATCCCACTCGGACTACATATTTATTTTTGCACATTCCCTTGCATATTTCTTTGCACACAATTTGTACCTCTTGATGGCACTTGCACTATAATGGTCACCTGTCATATATATATATTTACTATATTATACCTCATTCTGTACAATGCACCTTCAGTGTTTATACTTCTTCATTTGCACCTTGTACTGTATTATAGAAATTTGCATTGAGCTGGTCTCTGCTTCTCTACCTCATAACTTTGCACTCCCTAAAAATCTTTATTGTTTATATTCTGCATACATTCTGCATAAACTGGTCATGACATGATACACAGGATTAAATACTCACTCAACTCTCAAACTTATGCAGCCGAATTACTCCGTGCTAACCCGTGAGAGAATGGGATGAGAAAAGACTCTGGATCAGTCATTCCGAGCAACATTCTGCATCGATTGTGTATGCAGAGAAAATGTCTTAGTTAACTAAACTGTTTTTATGAATTTTTTTTCATTAAAAACGATTCCATTCAAGTTGCATCAACATGCACCTTTGAAGTTGTGGCGTCTGTATGCACTGTGGATCAACTCAAAATAAGCATGTACTGAGATGACTTAAGTGAAAAATATTAATTTATTCATCCAACTTATTCCTTGAACATGTTAGACTGGCATTTGCCACTGAATTTTATCCTGACTTCTGAAGAACATCTCAAGTTGACTCTGGCATTGTCAATGGGCAAAGCATATGATCACATATGATGCAGGTTCAAGTGTTGGACTTTAGGTAAGACAGTGTTTATTCTTCATTATTCATATTGGCTGCCATGTTGATGGAAAAACAAATCATGCATATTCATGTTATTGATTCTTTATTATAAATATGATGTGAAGACCTACTTTCTAAATATCTGTTTGTTTAGTATGATGTTTTGACATGAGTGTTGTACAGTAGCTAGCATGACCTGTCATGTCTCTTGTATGCAATGCATGGCTTATTTGTATGGAATGCATAGCATAACAGAAGAGAAAGTGGCTGTGAGACAAAAGTAATGAAAACTAACGCAAACATAACGTAATGCTTGAGAACCACTGGTTGAGAACCACTGACCTACCGTACCAG
The DNA here is from genome assembly GCF_025860055.1 of Xyrauchen texanus. Taxonomy (NCBI): domain Eukaryota; kingdom Metazoa; phylum Chordata; class Actinopteri; order Cypriniformes; family Catostomidae; genus Xyrauchen; species Xyrauchen texanus. Next base: position 35,665,384 of record NC_068292.1, read on the forward strand.
GGTAAAATTGCTTGTTGATTAGTGCCACCTATTGTAAAAGCATGAACGTGTTAAAGGTGATCATTCATGTCACTTTCTATCTGAAAGGGACATTCGTCTGCGATTCGCCTTTTATAAACGTGTGGCCTTTGGTGTGCCATTATGATCCAGCACACATCCACTGTAAATTTTGGCTGATTTAGCTCAGTTTTGGAACTGGACAGATAAGCAGGCCAATGTGCTCTTTTAGTCTCTGGTTCATTGGAGCGAGCCAAGAGGGGATTGTGTCCGCCACGAGGATAGGAAGACTAATATGGTCAAATCAGATGGAGTCATTTTGATGTTATGTGACCCCTCTTCTCATCCCTTGATAGCTATTTTGAGTTCTCTGCACAGAGGCCCAGGGAGGCTTTGGTAAACACAAGTTCAGATTCACAGCCTCCTTCCAATAGCCTGGGCTTTACACAGCTTATAGGGCCTACAAAGGAGCTTTTAACTTGATAAGCACTGCTTGCTCTCTTGGTATCTACTGCCTGGCCTGACTGGATAACATTGTATAATGAAGAGCCATTACCTCACTCCATTTCCTTTTGATAGTAAAGCAGCAAGACCATTATGCACTGCCATGATCCAATTCATAGAGTTTGATGAGATATCCATAATTATGACATTTTTGGAGAGCCAATCAAAATGTTCAATAAAATCAATAATAATACCTTTTATTTATAATGCTCTTTTCTTGCACTCAAAGCGTTACAAAATTGAATAAACACATAACATACAATAGCAACCACCATAACAACAAATTAAAAAAGACTAAACACAAAATTACTAACATAGAGCAGCAACCACTTATTTATTTAAGGTGGTATTTTAATATTTATTAATATTAGTTTTATGAGTCTTAAGTAACTTCTTAAAACAATCCAAGGTTGGGGTGGGAGCATTCCATAGCTTAGGGCCTCTAAAAGAGAAAGCTATTTCCCCCATAGATTTAAGTTTGCAGGAGGGCTGCTGAAGTGCAAATTAATTGGCAATAGCATGACATTCAGATTAATTAATCACATTGATTGCATATGAACGTATTTGCTGAGAAAAGCCCCCAATATCATGATCATTCCAAGACTGTTCATTATTGTAACATTTAAAGCAATGCAGTGGATTTACAAATAAAAATGTAAAAAAATATATATATATTTTTGGTTTTGTTTTATACACATATCATGTGTATTATATGATGTATTACATGTATACTGTATTGCATATAACAATTGTATTAATCAGCCTTAAGTAACAGCCCTATTTTATCTTGTCTAGAAGGAAGTAACTGACAGATGCTTTAAATGTTTTAATATCAGACTTGACAAGGCCTGTTGGCTAACTTGGAAACAAGATCTTGTTTAAGGCCCTGTACATTCCAATAACAAATGAACAACTTCAGATAAGGAGAATGTAACCCATCTGGGCCTGTCAGACAGTTGTCATCTTTATTTTGTTTTATTAAATATATGGTCAGTTACTTAAAATCTGTAAAAACTAAGTTTAGTCCACAACCACAAACGTAACCATACACCAACCACATTCAGATAAGAAAAACTAGGTCTATTTGAGCACCATAAATGGCAAAACTTTCCCTTTTTTAACATGAGGGTGGAGTGCCTGAACAGTACACAGAAAAATGTGTAAGTGTAAGTGTGAACATTTGTGTGTGTGTGTGTGTGTGTGTGTGTGTGTGATGTAAAACAGGATGAAAGCATTCATCACTTAGTGCATTTGTATTCTGTTTATGTGGGATGTCATTGCCCAAAATGACCTGTGTAGGCAGTTGAGAAATAAAAGTAACATTCTAAGTAATGACAGCAAACAGGAAGGCGAGCACTGTAGCAGTACATACAGTAAGGTTGTCTGATGCTATTTGTAAAGACTAAACAAGCAGGGCAAAAAATGTGGCCCAAACAGACACAGACCTAGTGTTTTTCACCAGAGAAGTGCGCAGAGCAACATGCAGCCAAGCAAGGCTGGAAACAGGAAGAGGCAAAGATGTAGTCTGACATCTGGAAAATATGATTTCTGTAAGAAACATCTTAGTAATACTCATCTGAACACAGCAAACGGATCTGAGAGGTCTATGTGAAAAACATATATTTCTATAGACTGCTGTATAATCACAGGTGTGAGGAAGGTAGGAGTTCACTGAGTGTAATTAGTGTCTAAAGTAACCTGTAATTACAGAGGCTGAATTAATGACAGGACAGAGAGAGATAAACCATTTACGCCAATAGGAGGAGGGATGCGGGGTTGGTTTAACCCTTTAATGCATACTTTAGGTATTTAGTGACCAGGAACCTCAATCCACCCCCTGTACCTCACCAGCCACCACCATTGTGTCCTTGAGCAAGGCACTTAACTCCAGGTTGCTCCGGGGGAATTGTCCCTGTAATAAGTGCACTGTAAGTCGCTTTGGATAAAAGCGGCTGCCAAATGCATAAATGTAAATGTACCTAATCAATTTTTTTTTTTAGTTATGCCCACGCCTCTTAAGTATTCCTCAAACTCAACAACAACAATAAAAGGCAAAATTGCAATAAAACATATATTTATTTATTTATATAACTGCCCAAAACTGTATAAGGTCATTAAAGACCCAAGATATGTAATAGTGTCGATATTTTCTCTACTTCCATAAATCATATTTTAGGATTATTTCATATCTATATCTTTTTACTATCACAGGATATGTTTTTTTTGTTTTGTTTATTACAAGACAAATGAGTACTATATTCATGCAAATGACTACTATATCACTTCGATTTTCTGTGTGACGATGGAGAATTATCAGTATCTCATATGTGTGTGCACATATATTATAAATGCTATTTCTTTCTCAAGTGGTGCTGATGTTTCAGTGATAACTTGATTTACATGTGACATTGCTATTTGAAAAAGAAGCAAAGTGGAAGTAAACTATAGCAAGTGTAACACATGGACAGTATGATTTGGCTATTGCCATCTGGGTTTACTACTGAAACGTTGTGTCTATTTAGACTCAAAAAATACCTGAAAAAAGGGCATATGTGTAACTTATGTGCATCATGTACTTCATATATGAAAAAAAAACATCAAACTATATCAGAGTACAGTAGGCCTATATTCTGTTATAATAGAATATATATCTATTATTTTCTAATTTTCTTGAAAATGTTTTCAAAATTTGACACTATCTGGGCATTTTGTAGATTCATTTGAGATAGATATACATGCCAGGTCACTAAAGACCTGAGGTATAATGTTTGGCGAAACCCCCGTGCACTTCATGGTTAAATGGAAAATGTCCAGTGTGCAATGTCAAACACTTCCACTACAGCAGAACAGACAAATTCTTAATGTTACTCAGCTTTCAGTACATAAGGGCGTTCCCTTGTCCACACACTTCTGAGAGAATAACAAACAGAAACAGCCTGATATGATAAAGTTCAAATGTCTTGTGTCTGATAAGATGAACATTTCAATTTGTTTTCTTGAATTTTAATGCTTAATGACGAGACAGAATGTCACAAAAGTACCAAAATGGTACTACCACAGTTACCAAGGCCTTTTGGACAATGTATAATATAAATTCCATGGAACATTAATATTGTAATCATGCAGTATCATGGTAAATATCAAAGTACCCTGGTATGACCATCTGATATCATCACTACCATTATACCACCAATTTATTTGTGTGTGAGAATGTACTTTCGACTAATGTTAAGTATACATACAATATGCATCTTATAACTTATAAACAATGCTAATGTTTCATAAAAGGTGATAGAAAAATAAACACAAGTGACACATGCTAAACTGTTTGTTTCCCATCAAAAGCCCATTTCATAGGTTTCATGCTGTTACAACGTCAGCTTCACGTAGAAATATAACAGCCACAACAATAACGGTTTGACACAACCACAATGACACCCCTGCATGAGTCACTCCTATCAACAACTTGGACGTTTAATGTTTAGTAGCACAATAAAAACTGCAGATGTGGGACTGATGTCATCTTGCAACACCTGAGCAAATATGTTGCCTTTCTTACAGCTCTTACGTAACTAGTGAAAACTGCAAAGAAAGAAAGAAAAAAAAGTTTGCGTTAACTGCAAGTGACCACCTGTTGCAAGTTAAATGTAAGCGGTTAAGAACAAACGCTCTTCTAACAGCATACGAGCCAAAGCGGACAATAAATATACGGGTCTTGTGTCTCAAGATGTGCGTATATACCTGACAACTCAAACCGCGCGCGAGAAGTGTCATGTAGACGTAAACTCACCGACTCCGCTCTGTTCCATGAGAACTGTAGAAATAAACACGGTGCCCCAACAGAGAAGAGAAAGCCGATATTGCTCCATTAGAAAAGTGATTTTGTCCATATCCCTCGCATTAATCTGAATAGAATAAAGCTGACGTTGATGGACAAGAAAGTGAAGTACTTTTACGGTCTATTCCGGAGAGCCGGAGAGCGTCTACTCATGCTGTTTAAGTGAACAGTCACTGTGCAGGAATCTGTGGGGTTGAGTCAAGCAGTTCTACTCGCTGAGGAAACAGGAAATCTTTCAAAAAGGGCAGGACTTTCCTCCATCTCCCTTCCTCACAACAGTTTCTACTAGAGCCTGTAAATATGTACAGTATATGCCATCACTTCAAATATTATTGTATATGACTTTAAAGCTATAGGCCTACTATGTAAAAAAAAATTTTTTTTTTTTTAAATAACTAAATGATATTAATGAGAGAGTGCAACAACATTTTTTTTTATTTTTTTTTTTTATACCCAAATACTCTTTGATAAACCTCTAATAATGATTTATATTTTAGTGCTGTTGGGACGGATTTCGCGGGAAATTCCTACGTCATTCGCCCATGCGTGTTCAATTGTTCACGCCGTATCAGAACACAGAGAAAATTAGATATGGCTACTGTAGCGCCTGTATAGTGTGAAAGTAGCGTGAAGCTGAAAGTTTGTCGTCACAATGGAGAAAAATTGGATCATGAATCATTAAAAACGGCAAACCTCAGGGGAATCACCTGTTGTCAAAACAAAGAAACCCAGAGCAGAACAGAGTCTACAAGCAATAAGTGAAAGTAACAGCTCCCCAATTCCTAATTAGAGTCCTAATTAAACCAGAATCAACATTGGCTGGGCTTTTCAGAGGTGGTGACAAAAAGTGACCCAAAGATGTTTTTTTCCTTACTCAACAGGTAAGATATTTTATTGATATGGTTTATGAATAGTTGTGTAATCACCCCCCACACACACAGTATGTGAAATTATGTGAAATACTGTAATTGGTGCAGAACTTTGCACTTGCTAGCACACAAGTGTATTTTTCTTTATAACAGTAATAATTTATATACATAAATCTTTTAGTAGGCTTGCCAAGGACATGTGAGTCTTGAAATGATCTTGACTACTGGTTGGTAACAGAGACAATTTATAAATGAGTAACTACCGTGGTTTATTTGGCCAGAATATCCTGCAGTTAAAAACGTTTTAGAACGTTTGACCTCATCAGACTAGCAATCGCTCTGTGTAATGTTAACGAACGTTGCCTAACTTGTCGTAACATTTATTTCAAAACATCAATGTTTCCAATAAGTCAAAACAACAGCATAAGATATGGCACTTACCTGCTCAGATGACATTTTTAGATATAAATTTTTTCCTTTGTTTCGTTATTTATTAGTCTTATACTGATAAGATGTCCTGTATCCATGTGTGTACCGGTGAATTCAACCACATTCATCGGTGCAGAGGAGCAGAGCCGAAGCACAACTTTTGTCATTACCAAAACAATGTTCTCCCTCAAGACGCATGCCGTTTTTTTTTGGCCGCTAGAGGGCCAAAAGTAACAAAGTGTAGCATTAAATGACATGTTGCCAATATTTTTACGGGATTCGCATTGTTTAAAAAGTTGATGGACTGCTTTAATGCGATGACTTCGCCTGGGTGATATTGGTCTGATAAGGTTAATTTCTTGAATTTTTGAGGTGGTTAGAGTGGAAATTTCTAAGTGTGCATATAGTCAGTGTTGGGAGGGTTACATTTGAAATTTATTCCACTACAGATTAGAGAATACACGCTGTAAAATGTAATTTGTAACATAGTCCGTTAGATTACTCAAGGTCAGTAACGTATTCTAAATACTTTGTATTACTTCTTTATCACTGGTAGATTTTTTCACTTGTTTTGACTATAAAAAATCTGCCAGTACAGTAAAACAAAATACACATGTTAAAAATACATTCTCTGAAAAACCTAAATATAATAATAATTATATTTTTACGTAAAAACAATACAAAAATTATCAAGAATGCGATTTTTGTACTAATATCAAAGGTCTTACTAGAAATTATGATCCAACATGAATTTTCTTGATAAAAAAAATATGATTGTGCCTGGTAACATGTGCATGTAAAATCAGAATCAGAAAAAGCTTTATTGCCAAGTACGTTTTTTACGCATACAAGGAATTTTTTGTGGTGTTGTAGGTGCGTTCACACAATCTCTAAATATATGAACAAGAATTAAAATATAAGCAATATAAATATAAATATGTCCACGCAGTATCAATTAAAATTAAGTAGAAAATAAAAGAGAGCAGAGCAGTGCAGTGAAATGTAGAGCCAGAGGTGGAGTGTGGAGAGTGTCAGGGTGGGTACCGGGCATTGTTGATAAGGCAAGTGGCGGATGGGAAGAAACTGTTCTTGTGGCGTGAGGTTTTTGTCCTGATGGACCTCGGCCTTCTGCCAGAGGGGAGTGATTCAAAGAGATTGTGGCCGGGGTGGGAGAGATCAGCCACAAGTCCTGGAGTCGTACAGGTCCTGGAGCGGTGGCTGATTGCAGCCAATCACCTTCTCTGCAGACTGGATGACACCCTGCAGTCTGCAGTCCTTGGCAGTAGTAGCAGCGTACCAGATAGTGATGGAGGAAGTGAGGATGGACTCGATGATGGCTGTGTAGAAGTGCACCATCATTGACTTTGACAGGTTGAATTTCTTCAGCTGCCGCAGGAAGTACATCCTCTGTTGTGCTTTCTTGATGAGGGCGCTGATGTTCAGCTCCCACTTGAGGTCCTGGGAGAAGATAGTTCCCAGGAAGCGGAAAGACTCCACAGTGTCAATTGTGGAGTCGCAGAGGGTGCACCATCATTGACTTTGGCAGGTTGAATTTCTTCAGCTGCCGCAGGAAGTACATCCTCTGTTGTGCTTTCTTGATGAGGGCGCTGATGTTCAGCTCCCACTTGAGGTCCTGGGAGAAGATAGTTCCCAGGAAGCGGAAAGACTCCACAGTGTCAATTGTGGAGTCGCAGAGGGTGATGGGGGCAGGTGCAGGTGGGGCTGAGTTCTTCCTGAAGTCCACAACCATCTCCACTGTCTTTAGAGCGTTGAGCTCTAGGTTGTTTTGGTTGCACCAGGTCACCAGGTGGTCAAACTCCCACCTGTAGGCGGACTCGTCACCATCAGAGATGAGTCCGATGAGGGAGGTGTCATCCCCAAACTTCAGAAGCTTGACGGACTGGTGACTGGAGGTGCAACTGTTAGTGTACAGGGAGAAGAGCAGAGGAGAAGAGCAGAGGAGAAAGAACGCAGCCCTGGAGGGGATCCAGTGCTGATGGTCTGTGAGTTGGAGACGTGTTTCCCCAGCCTCACATGCTGCTTCCTGTCAGACAGGAAGTCAGTGATCCACCTGCAGGTGGAGACAGGCACACTTAGCTGGGAGAGCTTCTCCTGGAGCAGAGCCGGGATGATGGTGTTAAAGGCAGAGCTGAAATCGACAAACAGAATCCTGGCGTAGGTTCCTGCGGAGTCCAGGTGCTGGAGGATGTAGTGGAGGGCCAAGTTGACTGCGTCGTCTACAGACCTGTTGGCTCTGTATGCAAACTGCCGGGGGTCCAGGAGGGGGTCGGTGATGACTTTGAGGTGAGAAAGCACAAGGCGCTCAAAGGACTTCATCACCACAGAGGTCAGGGCGACGGGTCTGAAGTCGTTAAGTCCTGTGGTCCTTGACTTCTTGGGAACAGGGATGATAGTTGAAGAATTGAAGCAGGCTGGCACGTAACATGTCTCCAGTGAGGTGTTGAAAATGTCTGTGAACACTGGAGACAGCAGATCAGCGCAGTGCTTCAAGCTGGATGGGGAGACAGCATCCGGTCCGGCAGCTTTCCGGGGGTTCTGTCTCCTAAAGAGTTTGTTGACGTCCCTCTCATGGATGGAAAGAGTCGTCACTGGGGTGGTTGGGGGGGTAACTTTAAGGTGGGCATTGGTGGGGGTGCCCAGGCCCCTGCTGGGGTGGGGGAGGTGGAGGTGATGCACTGTGGCTGGAGCTGTTGGGAGGTGACATGGGGGATGGTTTCAGGACTGTCCCTTTGTCTTTCAAAGCGGCAGTAGAACTCGTTCCATCTAAAATGGCTAGAAATAGCATTTTAGCTTAGCATAAAGCTGACAATTACACAAGGTTTATTTATTTTTCTACTGATAATCTCTACATTAATCAAAATACTTTTTGAAGTTAAATGTATTCTAAATACCAATTATTTAAACTGTATCTGTAGTGCAATACAGTTACTAATATTTTGTATTGTAAATAAGTAATCCCATTACATGTATTCTGTTACTCCCCAACCCTGCATAGTATATATATATATATATATATATATATATATATATATATATATATATATATATATATATTTTACAATTGAGTGTGTGTACTTGTGTTTCCAAATTTCTGAAAATATTCTCTCAAATATAAGGAAAACTCTCTAAGTACTCACTAGTAAAAAGTTAAATAAAGGCATATAATTTTATCTTATTTATTATCTTATTTTTCCATTACTAATGATAGACAAACTTAATTTAAGAGGTCAATGGGAAGTTCTGATAAAATACAAATAACACATGCGTGCATGTGTGTAGGGTCCAAAATTCCAAAATTTCGTTTTATACCCCCTTTCCATTTATTGTCATAACTCCAGAAGTTGTGTGGAGACACATTGCAACTTGGACAAAGAAATCATTTTAGTTGTGAGTTTCTTTACAACTTCACACTCACAGAGTATACAGTGCTATGTAAAAATAGAGGCTACTTGGCCAGTCATTTTTGCAGGTTTCACATGCGCTTAACATCCGCCCACGCCTTCATTGACTGGAATTTCATTGTGCATAGGTTAATTTGACCGCACCTTAACACACCATGATTTTAGTCAAAAATAAGTCAAATAATTGTCAAAAGAACAAAATAAATAATCAAATTAATAAATAGAGGTCGGTAAGAAATAATTATGGCTGGAAAACGTGTGTGTGGCCTCCAATGTCTGCCTCAATAATGTCACAGTTGCTGCCCTATAGTCATTATACCATAACATTTGCTCAAGAAGTATGACTCATGTTCACAAGCTTTATTGGGCATTAATTTTAAACCTCATCATGTTAGAATGCTCTAAATGTGATTTAAATTATACAATGTGGAGTCTCTCATTTGATTGCTATAGTTTTGCCTTTTTTATAATGATTGTTTTAGAGAGAGATGAGGAAAGACCTAACATGATGTCTTCCTCACTTTTTTGGTTAAGCAAACTTGAGACTGGTTTGCTGGATGGGCGAGGCACGCTGGAACATGCACAAATGTTCACAGCCTACCACTGCAGATATTTAGAAAGACAGCCAGAAAAGAGGGAAGGAGGTATAGCGAGAGGTGTGCTTAGAACAGTGATTTTCAAATTTTTTGTCCCTCATCATCTAAGACAATATTCAAAGGATAATATTTTATTAATTATTAGATTATTAGACCCCTATTTAATAGATTATATATTAAATGTGGTCTAATAATCTAATATTATATACAGTATATATATATATATATATATATATATATATATATATATATATATATATATATATATATATAATAATAATCAAGTGACAGAGAATGCAGCGATCAGACAGAATGTCAGTTAACTGTTGTAAACTTACATTGATTTTTAGCAATTGTAACTAAGTTAGATTGTTTTAATATAACTTTTTATAAATAATTTTAAGTAATCTTGCAGCTCCCTTTGAAGTTTGCTGAGGCCCTCTAGTGGACCCCGGCCCCCTGGTTGAAAACCACTGGCTTAGAATAAAGCATGAGCCAGCAAGCACACGGTGATAGCAGACCAACTTTGCACAGCACGTACATTTACAGCAATAGTTGCCGAGATTTATAGATGATGGATTATTATTTGTGTATGATCTTGTTGAAATATGTATCTGTATTTACATCAGTGCCAAGAGCACAGCCAGGGTCCTCCTACAAGCGGCAGCATATCATCACTTTATCCTCTCCGTCAATGTCACCACCTCTTCAAAAGCATACTCTATTTACATACAGTAGCACTCGATAATGTTAGCGCTCCTATCTTACACACATGCACACAGTCTATCATTTGACTTTGATTAATATTCCCAGCTCCTTATTCATCAAGAATCTAGCAGAACGTTTTCTGTGCAGTTCAGAAAATATAAAGTTTGTGTTGCTGAAGCACACGTCCATGTGAATTATATTGTGCATCTCTCAGAGGTCAGAAAATTCGGAACATCCTCTTGGAATGAGGAGAGGGAGTTATGAAAGCACTGGCAAGTCTTTTTGAGATCATGAGACTGTGTTTCTCCAGCACTCCTTCCAAAAGGCAGGGAGGGGCCGTAAAGGATGCCTGAGAGGTTAAAAGTATGAGAAAATGATGGAGAGAGTGAGAGAGAAATGTACTTGCACTCAGAAGAGTTGAAAATGAGATGGTAGAAAATAATTCAGTATAAAATGACCAGTCTTCACATCTGAATAGAATGTCTTAGTCCAACATGAATTCCCATCATCAAGGGTGGTTTATGCTGGTTTGGTTCTAGTCTAGCTGGAAACTTAGTATAAATTAGCTGAAGAATGTAGTCAGCATGGTCTTGAGGCCACTTTCAGACAAACAGACAGACATGTAGATACAGTAGAGACAGACATAGACAGACAGACATATAGAGACAGTAGAGACAGACAGACAGACATGTAGATACAGCAGAGACAGACAGATAGATAGATAGATAGATAGATAGATAGATAGATAGATAGATAGATAGATAGATAGATAGATAGATAGATAGATAGATAGATAGATAGATAGATAGATAGATAGATAGATATGTATATACACTAAAGACAGACACAAACAGTGTGAACAGTAGATACACTAAAAACAAACAGACACTTTATTTATCCTGTGAGGGGAATTGGGGAGCATTTGCAGCCAGACATCACATATAATAAAAAAAATACAGAAATATTCAAAAAGGTCTACATTATAAACAAGACACCAAATATACCCCATAACACAGACAAGACAAATACAGGTTTTACACAATATGCACCATGTGCACAAAAGGTTGACAGGTGTGTGGTCAGATCTCTTCCTCAGAATGACCTGAAACATCTGTTCTGTCATCCGGTGACTCCACCACAGGCCTGAAGCCATAACCACAAACAAAACTTTACCACGGTTGGATTCATCTTTTATATCAAAGCACTTAAGTGCACCGTGTGTCTTGTCGGTTGTATTCTGAGTGCACAAAGGCTGAGGAGAGGAGAGGAGTTGGGTTTCTGCTGGCATGCTTGCTATGACAGCTGTGCCATGTACCTCCTCTGTCACCTGAACCCAGTTGCTGTGGAAACCAGGGGAAATGCTATAGATGCAATAGGAGGGCTGGTGCAGTGAACCGAGGAGGGCATATTCTGAGTGTTTCATAATGAGGTGGGCAAAGATGAGAGGTGATCAGAAGAGAGTAGGCTGGTAAACTCACCACAGGCTTTCATTATGTGTAGTTTGATTTGAGCTCTGAACTATTCTATGGGTTTAGTTAAGTTATAGATTCTTATGCGTGGTTGGAAGCTTCCTGTTCATAGTTGATCTGATTCGTTTTTGAAAACCTGTCATATCCTGTGTCAGTAATGCATTACTGAGTCAAATCAGATTTTATCCAGAGTTGGATAAATGCTGATTATAAATACACATTTAATTCAAAACTGAAGGAGAAATCATAAAAAATAAATCTAGTCAAATATTTACTGTTTTACTGAATATTACTTTTCTTTCTTTCTTTCTTTCCACAGTTGTGAACACCACACCTTTCTCCACGTCAAATTACTCATAACCAAATGCTTTTTCAGACCAAATCTCATAAGTTATTCTTAACACATCAAACCATTATCCAGCTTACAGAGATGTGCTGAGTACACTAATGCACTCGGAAAGAATAACATCATTGAAAGAGGGATAGAGATAAAGGGGGCTCTTGCTGTGCATGCTTTTACATTCATATTATGAAAGATGACATTATGGTTCTCAAGGGATTATTTTGTAAAAGGAATCTCCGGTTGGTAGATGTTTTCAGTGATTTTAGATCACCACATATGTACAGGCCCTGCTGAAAAGACCAGCATAGCCAATTTGTTCTCAAAAAATATTTGAGCAAAATAAGTTTTAGAAGGCTTGTGTGTATTGCGGCAGTTTCCTGGTGAAATGAACACTAGAGGTGCAATCCTTGTTTCCATCCACATATTTTTATGTGCATTTTGGGATATTGCATAAAAACTGATGGATGGAATCACTAAAATGTAAATGAGCATTAAAAAGGTATACCCTCGCTTGAGGTGTATCATTTTTAATTAGACAAGAAATGTGCATAAACTACGATGGAAACCCATTTACAGAATAAACGGAATTAGAATTTAATTGACTTTATGAGGAATTCAGGATGCGGATCAAAAAGAGTCATGTGACTGAATGATTCGACCAATCATCGCATCTGAAATGTGCCTAGGAAATCCAAAGCCTGCAAAGAGTTTGGAGAGCAAATAAGTTGAATTAAAACTTGAAGTGTGCCAAATAGCAGGTTTATTGACACTTGAAAAATATCTTATAGATCCGCACAGTAAAGGCATAAGGAAGGAGGAACACACAAATAGTGCTCCCAGAACTGTGTGACGTGCTGTAGCTCCCAGACATGAGACAAAGTTCTTTATGAACTACATCTGATGAACTACAATGAACTACATTTAGAAGCTTGTTTAAGTGTGATCAAATTGTGTGGCAGCTCAACTGGGTGTTGTTTTTGCGATGCAAAGTACAAGGAGTCCGAAAAAGCTTGCGAGTCACATCCAAGCTGAAAGTGTCAAAGAAGCACCACAAATTAATCTTTAACTTTGTTTATTGTGTGTTTTATCTTTTTTGGCCAATGAATTACACTCAAAAGTGTAGGGAGGTGGAGAGTGAGTTTGTTACCATAACTGTACAAAAGCGTACAAAAAGAACAATTACACTTAATGGCAACCAGATGAACTGATAAACAAAAGATACACAAGGCCTAACATCTGCCATCAATACAATGTCAGCTGAAACAAAATCACTTGCGGGAAGCAGGGGACAGAGAGTTTGTATGTGAGACCACAGGATGACAACTAACCACTCTGATACTGTGATTTAGTGAAGTCCTTGTGAAGTCCTTACATAATTTTTTCCTCTTTCCATTTTTCACATTCTCTGTCTATGACAATTTTTTATGAAGGAAGACAAGCATGTTTCGTTTATCAGATTTCAAGCTGAAGCGAATCACTGTCTGAAGGTTCCCAGAAGAACTAAGAAGTCTTTCTGATGCAACACTGGCAGGAATACAAAGGACCTTCCGTGCCAATTTTGCCAAACTTGAAAAGTCCTCATTAGCTTTCCACCATTGCAGTGGGTCTTTATCTACAGGAATGGTGGGAATGGATTTGTATGTAGAAACTTCTAAGACTGCTGTTTGTTTCACCATGTCTGCTGATTGTTCCTTCTCCTGCTGTTTTCTCATTGTTATCATTTTGAAAATACCAGGCAAGCCCTTTGATGCCTCTGAGACATTGGTCCCCTCATCTTCACATTCTCCTCTGGCAGAAGACTCCTGTGAGAGAAACAAGATCTACCTTCATTGGCAGAAGACTCCTGTGTGACCTGCTGCTCTAGCTGTCTTTTGATTGCAGGGATTGAGTCAGCCTCTTCCAAGAAGTTCAACTGTGGGTCCAGTACACAGGCCAGTTTCATCACTGTAAATTAACCCAGAGTGAAATTGCATTATTACAGGAGCTCACAAAACACAAAAAAAATAAAGGGTACACAAGGTAAGTCTGATAATTTCATGATATTCACAGGTTGGAGATTAAGTACCAAATTTGGGTACCGGCCTACTCACCTGTAGCCATATCTGAATCTATATACCGCTTTTGTTGGTACGACTGTCATCTGACCAACTCTTCAATTAGATTTTCAAATGTCTGTTTAATGTTTTCCCTTGTGTGGTTATCAAGTAAAAAAAACAGTCTCTAGACATGAAGCTTTCATTTCCCATGCTGGTGTGATGAAGTGAGCTGTTAAGCTCATATAGTGGTTTCCAGTTACTGGTCCAGAGATCAGTTGTAAGTGCAAAGTGTTCAGCTTCATCCAAAGAGCTGACAATGTCAGCTTTTACTAAAAGTACATGTTTCGGATTTCTTTATCAAAAAATTGTTGTCTTCTTGGGATTTTATATATGGGAGCAACAGTTTTCATCAGTGCTTTAAACCCTGGCCTCTCTACAATTCTAAAAGACATCATGTCCTTTGCTTTGATGTAGACCAATTTAGTGATGGTTTCATCTTGACATGCACTAGCCATGTCTGCTTTTATTTTCTTATCCACTGTCACATGTAAATGTGTTTTTGTTCATGTTTTGTGTTCATGACTTTTATTTTGGAAGTTAGTTCCTGGTTCATATCATGTGATTTCCTGTTCCCTCGTGTGATCCTGTCATGTTTTTCCGTTCATGTGTCTTGTTTTCATTGGTTCATTGTTTGTTTAACTCATGATCAATCTTGTCTTGTCATTGGTTCATGTTTTAGTATCTAGTTTTCTTGTTATTAGATTAGTCTTGTTATTGGTTGTCATTGTCATGTGTTTGCCCATGTCCATGTATTTAAGCCCTATGTTTGCCATTTTCCTTTGTTGAGTATTGTTTTGTGTAGTCAAGTTGTTTATGATTATGTTGTACTCACATTTGGATAAACTGCACTTGGTTAATAAACTGCACTTGGGTTCTCACTTCATCATCTTCATCTGCTCCTGTGTCCTGTCTGCCTAAATGTTGCGGAGTACTTGACCAAACAACATGAACCCAGCAGGGAAATCATCCCCTCAAGGATTATGTTGTGTACATTTGTGGATTGTGTCATATGTTGCCTTCAAAGACTGTTTCCATTTTGGGCTAAATGCATGGATTTAGCGCTGCAACTGAGCGGTTCATCTATCACTGAAGGAGTGGCTAATGAGGAGCTATGCATTCCTACAGTGACTGCCATGTCAGAGACGTCCACTGTCATGGCCACCGAGCCAGGGTTCCCAGGGTTAGTCTCTTGAGATTAGAGATCTCTGGCCTAAATGGTAGTGTAAAATGGTTTAATCCTCAATAAATCATTCATCTAAAAAAAATTATCTCTTTGAGAGAAATTTTTACTTGCTTTTATTGCCAAATAGTGGACATTTCACTTTGGAATTGATGCTAAACATGTTATGAACAACAAAATATTTGAGTCATGTAATTTTCACCAGTTGTGCTTTGGATCCTGGCATGCTGATGTTTCCAGAAGGCTTCTTAACTAGGTTAACCAACTTCCTTGGTAAAAACTAGGCTGAGCCAGAATGGTAATTCATGCTGATCTAAGCTGGTCTTTTCAGTAATGTGCCCCCCAATGTGCACAAAGATCTTCCATAGATCATGTCAAACTCATATATACACAGGAACACACAAAAAAGGGTGTATACAAACACAGAGTAAATATGAAATACAGTCACACAGCATACAGATAAACATGCACACCCACACTAGACAAGCATTTTTTATTTTTTTTTATTTTAGCCTTTAGTCGTGTTTAAACATGCCCAAAGACACAACACAATGCTTTTTAAAAACAGGATGCAAGTCGCCATGGATAGTCAGAGTTATTGGTTAAATTATTTGCACTGAAAGGTGACCTAATCACTCTTAAAAGCCTGGATGAAATCCTAAATATCTTATGAAGAGTCTGTTTAGAGTGAATTAGACTGAGTCAGTGCATGGAGTCATTTCCAAGCTCCCAGCTTCGATGTTTTTAAGGACTTCCTGTGGTCTTAATGCCTCCGAAGGGGACCGATTTCCCACTCACTCATACTCATTTGCCAGTTGTTACATGACACTTCCTATATTCAGTGACTCATTGAACTTGGTGAAAGACATGTTGACTTAATTACATCCATAGTTCTTCATATGTATGGGCTTGTTTATAAATTTACAGCATATGCACATACAGAAAAAGAGAGTATACACACCATAAGAGATGTGTTTCCTTAGCATCAATCCCAGAGTCTACAATCTTCACCTTGTTGATTTGAAAGATCAGTCTTTTTTTAGTCTGTCAGTGTCACTGCAGCAAAGCGCAAGAAATCATCCGAGGTCAGAACTGTGTTTGGAAAGCGTGTGTCCTGTGTGTGTGAGAGAAATAGAGAGAGGGAAAGAGAGGACATGAATTGCAGTAATAATTACATTAGATTTCAATGCCTTTCCATTACACCCATTTCAAAAGGTCTTGCACAGTTGTTCACAGAATTCCTCTGGCTTATGGCTAATTCACAAAATAAATTAAAAAATAAATAAAAAGAAACCAGTGTTTCTTCACAAATTAAGAAACCACATAAAAAAGGACACGAGTAATAAGTATAAAAATAGAAGTAAACAAACAAACAAACCAAAAAAAGAAAGAAAAAGAAAACAACAAACCAAAAAATAATATAAAGATTTTAAAAAGATAAAGAGAGAAAAATTCATTTTGACTTGCCCCTTGCTTTCTTTCTTTCTTTAAAAAAAAAAAAAAAAAAAAAAAGCAGAAATCTGGGTTAGAATGAGGCTCTTACAATGGAAGTGAATGATGGCAAATTTTTTAACTTTAAAATACTCACTGTTTCAAAAGTAGCACAAGACGTAAACAGTATGCATGTTAACATGATTTTAGTGTAATGAAATCACTTTCTAAAATTTTTTGTGTAAAGTTATAGACATTTTTACAGTTTTGTTGCCATGATGATGTAATGTAAATCCTAAAATCCAACTTCACAACTCAAATAATACAAGAGTTTTAACAGAAGAATTAATGTACTTTCCATAAATTGGCCCCATTCACTTTCATTGTAAGTGTCTCACTGTAAACTTGATTTTTGCTTTTTAGGTTTTTTTTACCTCTACTGAACCTGGAATATTCCTTTAAATTTAAAAACAGTAGGTTGTCATTTCTTTAACTGAAATCAGTCTGTGCTTACCTAAATGAGAAACACTGCCCCCAGTGGCCAAAGCGGTAACTGTCGACACGTGTGCGCTCTGAAATGTCCATGGATGGGTGCCAAAAGTAAGTTGTGATTCCAATTGTTTTCAGCTTTAAAGGCTGTAACATAGTGAAGAGGAATGCATATTTTATAAACTGTACCCTCAGCCCAAATATCAATGGAGTAAAAATGTAATGTTAGAGCAAAAAATGCAACCTCTGTATCACGTTCATTACTGATTATGAATTGAATTGAAAGGGAGCCAGATCTAAAACTGTGAATATTGCCCAACCCTGCTATGAGAACATCCTCAACCGATATTCACACTGTCACACGCTGCTGATGAATTGTGGGAGCGTTCAGTGGGAAGGAGGAAAAGGAAACAAAGTATCACACACGGCAGTAGCACAAAGAGCTTCCCTGGCTCCCCTTATCCAAGCCATTGTCTTAAGTGAACTCAAAAGATCAAAAGATGCCTTATGTTTGTTATTTAAAGGTGAGAGTGTATTTTTCATGTGTTAAAGGGATAGTTCACTGTGATAGGGCGGAGGGCGGGGCCGGGTTGTGATTTTACTCACCCGGCCCCTTATCAGGCTAATAAAACCTCAGAGAGGTGTAAATGCCGACTGTGGATGGTGGTGTAACAGAGAGAGAGCGCGTTTACGGGCAACTGTCCATCCTATGTGTGTGTGTATGTCTTTTGGTTTTAGATCTTTATTAAAAATATTATTTATATTGTCAAGCCGGTTCTCGCCTCCTCCTTTCCATTGAACTGCTTTACACTGGTGCCAAAACCCAGGAAGGAGGAGGGATACACCG
The DNA here is from genome assembly GCF_025860055.1 of Xyrauchen texanus. Taxonomy (NCBI): domain Eukaryota; kingdom Metazoa; phylum Chordata; class Actinopteri; order Cypriniformes; family Catostomidae; genus Xyrauchen; species Xyrauchen texanus. The sequence continues at coordinate 35,683,602 of NC_068292.1, forward strand.
TAGTGGAAATCTCGCCGCTACCATCCCCAACGGAGCAGCCGCAGCCATCTGCCGGGGGACGGAGACACCTACCAGCCGCTTAAACGCGGCGAGGTCTGAGACCGCCGAACGCGAGCGGGGAAGGGGCTCACTGCCAACCGCCTGGAGCGGGAGAACCGCTGCCAGGGGCAGGGGAGACCCCTTCTGTTCCCCGAGAACGTGGCGGGGAGTTCCATCCGCCAGGGGCTGGAGGACTGAATCTGATCCACCCAGGGATGCATGGTTGTCATCCATTAGAGGGTGGAGGAGTGGCCGAGGACCAAGCTATGGCATATCGGAGAACCAGCGAGTAAGTGTTTTTTCTTTCACTCTCTCTCTATCTCCTCTCTCTCCCACTGCCGCTCCAAGTTAGCCTTTTCCCTCTCTTTAAAGTTTTACAGTATTAAGCACTGTTACAGGGAGTACCCCCCTATTTTTCATTATTGTTTCCCTCCCCCTGTCCCCTCCCAGATTCAGGAAGGCGGGTATGACTTACTGGCAGATGGGGCATAAAGGCACGCCCTCCCCCAGGGAAAGGAGGGGGATGGACATCATGCCAGGGGCTCCCCTGCCTGAGAGAATGAGGGAGAAATGTGACAGGGCGGAGGGCGGGGCCAGGTCGTGATTTTACACACCCGGCCCCTTATCAGGCTAATCAAGCCTACGAGAGGGCTAAAGGCCGACTGCGGACGGTGGTGCGAAAGAGAGGGCGTTTACAGGCAGCTGTTTGTCCTATGTGTGTGTTTGTGTCTTTTGGTTTTAGTTATTTATTAAAGATATTATTTATATTGTCAAGCCGGTTCTCGCCTCCTCCTTTCCATTGAACTGCTTTACATTCACCCAAAAATTTAAATTCTCTCATCATTTATTCATCCTCATACCATCCCAGATGTGTATGACTTTTTTCTTCAGCAGAACACAAATTACGATTTTTAGAAGAATATTTCAGCTTTGTAGGTCATCACAATGCAAGCGAATGGGTGCCAAAATTTTGCCTAAATTGACGCCCAAACATAAATCAGCATTAAAGTAATCCACAAGACTTCAATGGTTAAATCAATGTCTTCAGAAGTGATATAATAGGTGTGGGTGAGACAAATATATCTTTCACATTCTTCTTGTGTTTTTGGTGATTCTCATTCTTCATGCATATTGCACCCTACTGGGCAGGGAGAAGAATTTCTTGCAAAAATGACTTAAATATTGATCTTTTTCTCACCCACACCTCATCATATCACTTATGAAGATATGGATTACTTTTATGATGCCTTTATATGATTTCTGGAGCATCATCTTCATTTGTGTTCTGCAGAAGAAAGAAAGTGATTCACATCTGGGATGGCATGAGGGTGAGTAAATGATGAGAGAATTTTCAATTTTGGGTGAACTATAACTTTAAGTCACAAATTGTTCCCATAGGTCTTGAGCATTCTTTCTCTCAATCTTTCTGTCATATTTCTCACTTGCTCCTATACATACACACTGTCACCCCTCTAAGATCCCTGCTGCAGGCAGAAGTATGCTTGTCCAAACAGCAAGCACTTTAGATGACCAGAATGCTGCTTGGAATGTTGCTGAAAGGAAGGCCGGAAGAAGGGTTTCTCCACATTGTGCTAATGAAAAGGACGCCAGCATCTCTTCCTGTCTTTTAATGGAATAGATCATCCATATCCATATATACAGTGAGGAAAATAAGTATTTGAACACCCTGCTATTTTGCAAGTTCTCCCACTTAGAAATCATGGAGGGGTCTGAAATTGTCATCGTAGGTGCATGTCCACTGTGAGAGACATAATCTAATAAAAAAAAATCCAGAAATCACAATGTATGATTTTTTAACTATTTATTTGTATGATACAGCTGCAAATAAGTATTTGAACACCTGACAAAATCAATGTTAATATTTGGTACAGTAGCCTTTGTTTGCAATTACAGAGGTCAAACGTTTCCTGTAGTTTTTCACCAGGTTTGCACACACTGCAGGAGGGATTTTGGCCCACTCCTCCACACAGATCTTCTCTAGATCAGTCAGGTTTCTGGGCTGTCGCTGAGAAACACGGAGTTTGAGCTCCCTCCAAAGATTCTCTATTGGGTTTAGGTCTGGAGACTGGCTTGGCCACGCCAGAACCTTGATATGCTTCTTACAGAGCCACTCCTTGGTTATCCTGGCTGTGTGCTTCGGTCATTGTCATGTTGGAAGACCCAGCCTCGACCCATCTTCAATGCTCTAACTGAGGGAAGGAGGTTGTTCCCCAAAATCTCGCAATACATGGCCCCGGTCATCCTCTCCTTAATACAGTGCAGTCAGCCCTGTCCCATGTGCAGAAAAACACCCCCAAAGCATGATGCTACCACCCCCATGCTTCACAGTAGGGGTGGTGTTCTTGGGATGGTACTCATCATTCTTCTTCCTCCAAACACGGTTAGTGGAATTATGACCAAAAAGTTCTATTTTGGTCTCATCTGACCACATGACTTTATCCCATGACTCCTCTGGATCATCCAAATGGTCATTGGCAAACTTAAGATGGGCCTTGACATGTGCTGGTTTAAGCAGGGGAACCTTCCGTGCCATGCATGATTTCAAACCATGACGTCTTAGTGTATTACCAACAGTAACCTTGGAAATGGTGGTCCCAGCTCTTTTCAGGCCATTGACCAGCTCCTCCCGTGTAGTTCTGGGCTGATTTCTCACCTTTCTTAGGATCATTGAGACCCCACGAGGTGAGATCTTGCATGGAGCCCCAGTCCGAGGGAGATTGACAGTCATGTTTAGCTTCTTCCATTTTCTAATGATTGCTCCAACAGTGGACTTTTTTTCACCAAGCTGCTTGGCAATTTCCCGTAGCCCTTTCCAGCCTTGTGGAGGTGTACAATTTTGTCTCTAGTGTCTTTGGACAGCTCTTTGGTCTTGGCCATGTTAGTAGTTGGATTCTTACTGATTGTATGGGGTGGACAGGTGTCTTTATGCAGCTAACGACCTCAAACAGGTGCATATAATTTAGGATAATAAATGGAGTGGAGGTGGACATTTTAAAGGCAGACTAACAGGTCTTTGAGGGTCAGAATTCTAGCTGATAGACAGGTGTTCAAATACTTATTTGCAGCTGTATCATACTAATAAATAGTTAAAAAATCATATATTGTGATTTCTGGATTTTTTTTATTAGATTATGTCTCTCACAGTGGTCATGCACCTACGATGACAATTTCAGACCCCTCCATGATTTCCAACTGGGAGAACTTGCAAAATAGCAGGGTGTTCAAATACTTATTTTCCTCACTGTATATATATATACAGGTGAAACTCGAAAAATTAGAATATCGTGCAAAAGTTCATTAATTTCAGTAATTCAACTTAAAAGGTGAAACTAAAATATTATATAGACTCATTACAAGCAATGTAAGATATTTCAAGCCTTTATTTGATATAATTTTTATGATTATGCCTTACAGCTTATGAAAACCCCAAATTCAGAATCTCAGAAAATTAGAATATTGTGAAAAGGTTCAGTATTGTAGGCTCAAAGCGTCACACTCTAATCAGCTAAACACCTGCAAAGGGTTCCTGAGCCTTTAAATGGTCTCTCAGTCTGGTTCAGTTGAATTCACAATCATGGGGAAGACTGCTGACCTGACAGTTGTGCAGAAAACCATCATTGACACCCTCCACAAGGAGGGAAAGCCTCAAAAGGTAATTGCAAAAGAAGTTGGATGTTCTCAAAGTGCTGTATCAAAGCACATTAATAGAAAGTTAAGTGGAAGGGAAAAGTGTGGAAGAAAAAGGTGCACAAGCAGCAGGGATGACCGTAGCCTGGAGAGGATTGTCAGGAAAAGGCCATTCAAATGTGTGGGGGAGCTTCACAAGGAGTGGACTGAGGCTGGAGTTACTGCATCAAGAGCCACCACACACGGACGGATCCTGGACATGGGCTTCAAATGTCAAACGTCTTACCTGGGCTAAAGAAACAAAGAACTGGTCTGTTGCTCAGTGGTCCAAAGTCCTCTTTTCTGATGAGAGCAAATTTTGCATCTCATTTGGAAACCAAGGTCCCAGAGTCTGGAGGAAGAATTGGAGAGGCACACAATCCAAGATGCTTGAAGTCCAGTGTGAAGTTTCCACAGTCTGTGTTGGTTTGGGGAGCCATGTCATCGGCTGGTGTTGGTCCACTGTGCTTTATTAAGTCCAAAGTCAACGCAGCCGTCTACCGGGACATTTTAGAGCACTTCATGCTTCCTTCAGCAGACAAGCTTTATGGAGATGCTGACTTCATTTTCCAGCAGGATTTGGCACCTGCCCACACTGCCAAAAGTACCAAAACCTGGTTCAATGACCATGGTATTACTGTGCTTGATTGGCCGGCAAACTCGCCTGACCTGAACCCCATAGAGAATCTATGGGGCATTGCCAAGAGAAAGATGAAAGACATGAGACCAAACAATGCAGAAGAGCTGAAGGCCGCTATTGAAGCATCTTGGTCTTCCATAACACCTCAGCAGTGCCACAGGCTGATAGCATCCATGCCATGCCGCATTGAGGCAGTAATTAATGCAAAAGGGGCCCAAACCAAGTACTGAGTACATATGCATGATTATACTTTTCAGAGGGCCGACATTTCTGTATTTAAAATCCTTTTTTATTGATTTCATGTAATATTCTAATTTTCTGAGATTCTGAATTTGGGGTTTTCATAAGCTGTAAGCCATAATCATAAAAATTATATCAAATAAAGGCTTGAAATATCTTACTTTGCTTGTAATGAGTCTATATAATATATTAGTTTCACCTTTTAAGTTGAATTACTGAAATTAATGAACTTTTGCACGATATTCTAATTTTTCGAGTTTCACCTGTATATACATATACATATACATATACATATACATATACATATATACACAGTACTTTGCAAAAGTCTTTTGTCTTAAGATGGTCATTTATTTCTGCTACTTTAGTGTTTCAATAGGAAATATAAATGTTAGACTCCCAAACATTACTTTTGCAAATAGAAAAGATTAGAATAGAAGAACAGGGAACCCAGCAACAGATTTCATGCCCCCCACAAAGCCCCCCACTGAACATTGTGTCAGTCTGAGATTACATAAAGAGACAGAAGCAATTGAGACAGCTTAAATAGATAGAACTGTTGCGAATTCCCCAAGAAGGTTGGAACATCCTATCTGCCACCAACCAAGAAAAACTGTGTCCATGTGTACCTAGGAGAATTGGTGCTGTTTTAAAGGCAAAGTTGGTCACACCGAATATTGATTTAGCTTTTTTATGTTTACTGAACTTTGTATGACATGAAGTGATAAATGAAAACTATTTATGTTGTTATTTTTGAACACATCTCTATGCAACATTTTTCACAAGTGCCTAAAACGTTTGCACTACTATATAGTTATATATATATATATATATATATATAACTAGAGAGAGAGAGAGAGAGAGAGCGACCCTTAGTGTCACTACATCGACACAACGTCGAGAGAGTGACAGAAGGGGAATGGTACTTTAATTCATCAAAGTGGCATTCAACTGATCCCAAAGTATAGTCAGGACATTACTGATGTAAAAAAAAAAAATCATCATCACTGTTTGAAAAAAGTAATTTTTGATCAAATCTAGACAGGCCCCATTTCCAGCAGCCATCACTCCAACACCTTATCCTTGAGTAATCATGCTAAATTGCTAAATTGCAAGAAAATCACTTGCCATTATATCAAATACTGCTGAAAGCTATTTGGTTCATTAAATGAAGCTTAACGTTGTCTTTGTGTTTGTTTTTGAGTTGCCACAGTATGCAATAGACTGGCATGAGATGTGGATGGCCAGATGTACAACTAAACAAGTACATCTGAGTCAGGAAGTGTGGGGTGAAATGTCACCTGAGTATCTGGACAAACTGACAGCTAGAATGCCAAGGATCTGAAAACCTGTCATTGCTGCACATGGAGGATTTTTTGATGTGAACAATTTGAAGTAGTTTAAGAAGTTCTGAATTTTTTTTCAAATTCTAAAATAAAATGTTCACATTATTAATGTTCAGACTATACATTGTAATCAGTTGAATGCCACTTTGCCAATGAATGCAAATTTGGTGAATAAACATACTAATTTCTTTACATAAGAGCAATATCTGTACATTATTCCACACTTTTGGCCGCCGTTATATATATAAGCAAGAGAAAATATATCGCACAAACAATCACACATTGTGAGGAATGAGTGGTTTGGGTCTTGTGCATGTACTGTGTTTGAATTTAAAGGAGATTAGCCTGAGTTCACTTTCATTGCATCTTTTTTCCCCCCAAACAATGAAAGTTAACCAAGCAAGTTGACTCATTTGTTTATGATATCACCATCGCATATCGCAATATTAGCCTCAATAATCGCAATATGACATTTTCCCCAAATCGTGCAGCCCTAGGTCATTCTAACATCTCCTTTAAATTCAAACACAGTACATGCACAAGACCCAAACCACTCATTCCTCACAATGAGTGATTGTGTCAGAGGTATGTGCGATTTATTTTCTCTTGCTTATCTCTAATAGGGTCTCTGAGGTTGAGAGATCTTCATGCCACCCAGAAGTAGAAGCACTTACTCAGACTATTAAAAATAAGAAAGACAGTTATGGCCAGAATTCATCCTTAATGACACTGCACCCTTTCAACTCCACTTAACTTCAAGATGTCCACATGTTGCTTGTCTGATGGGAACTGACTGCGGCTTTATGGGAATGCTTCTCTTAGATCAGATCCATAGAATTGCCGATACAGTTCATGAAATGATGAGGCTAGTTGCTGAATACGAGTGGATCTCAGGGAGCATTGCTTGGATGTAGCGGTCTGCGTGCATCTCTTTGGCAAAACCAGCCCTCGACCACCCCATTCACTATACACAACAAAGCTTGTGAGAGCAGCTTGATTTGGGTGGAAGATGTGGTTTGTTGGGTTTTGGGTCTGGCAGTCTCTGAGATTCCATAATGAGGAGCAGGCCTGTCATTAGAGGATGAAAGGAAAAGGATGGATTTGAGGAGTGCATGCTAACTATCCTTGATTACAGGGCCCGCTGATGGTAGAGATACACAAATATCACAGTGAGACCAGAAACATACTCAACACAAGTATTTGAATTCAAATGCATCTAGCTCAAGAGGCTCCATTTTACATGTAGTTGCATTCCTTGTGTCTGAACGCAATTAATAACGCAATGCAATTATGCAAGAGTTATTGCAATTGTCATTATCGTAAACTGTCTACGGTCAGTTTTCTCTTTCACATTAACTACGAGCAGCAGTTCTTCAATAGAGAATTTAGCAGAACAGCTTACTTAAAGGAGCTGTAAACAACATTTTGGAGCCTGATCTCATGACAATTACGCCACTGTGCCAACATTTCTATAAAATTATATTATGTGGGTCCTCTGCAGTTCCAAGGTGAAATGTCCACTGAGTGGAGCTTAAAGTGAATTAAAGTTTAAAGCTCAGGTTAAAGCTCAATTGAGTTTTAAATCAACAATACCTACCTACCTCCCTATCCTAAACCTCAACCTAACCGATTGAGTCAGAAAAAGCAAATGTAAGATGAAAAATGGTTCATTAAGGTTAATGCTCTATCATGTTTTAAATGAACAAAATCTACCTCCCTACCCTAATCCTTAAACCTAAACCAAACAGATAGCATCATAATAAGCAAAAGTATCAAGAGAAATATAGGTTTAATATTACACATATTTCCACCACAATAATATAACAATGGACATTAATGCTGCATTCACGTGCCATCGGAATTATCGTAAATATGAGATAATTTTGATACCTGAGATTCTGAGTTTGGAGGACCCATACATTTTCATCATGGCTAAGGGTGGATTGTTACTGTAGTAGAGAATGATTTTGAGTATTTGTTCATTTTTCCAAATGCAGATACCTTGTTTGTGCTTGCTGTTTCGGTCAAACACATTTACGTATATAATAAGTGTGGAGCGGAGGGGGGCGGGGCCGGGCTAGAATGTCACACGCCCGGTCCCCAATCAGCCTGATGGGGCGCGCGAGGGATAAAGGCGGCCGGTGACGATGGTTTGAGAAAGAGAGAATGACAACATTCTAGCCCGGCCCCGCCCTCCACTCCACAGTAACCATGTAATGCTTATTGTACATTTTAAACACAGAGAAAATAATTCAATTATCATCAGCAAGCTGACTAACATGTATTAGGATGTCAAAATAAGAGTTCCCCAAGCAATATGCATGAATAAACCTGGCATCCTTCATTTTTCATGTTCTCTTCGCCGATAAAGCACTTGAATGTGATATACTGGTATTTATGACTTCAGAAGTTGGATAGCACGTGAATGCAGCAGAAATGTGCACAACAGGATTGTACTTGCAATGTGCTGACCAAGTATTTGTGTCTGTATTTGCTCACTTGACTACACATCTGGGCTAAGAACAAAATACTTGGATTTTATCTTACTGTAATATTTATTTACAGTACAACACTGCATATGTCCACTTTTGGCCTAGAATTTACACAACACATTTGAAAGTCATCCCTTTGATGTTTAAAAGCCTTTCAAATGTTTGTGACCACAACAGAATCAACGCTACTGTAAGATTAAATATAATTTTATATGAATGCATGTCAAATGCTGAAATAGACTATTGTATTCATTGCACAGCATGTCTCATCACAATACATGTACCCAGCAGTGAATCCACAGTCAGCCATCAGGCCATAATGATTTACTGCCTTGTGTGCAGCAGCCTTATCTTTGACACGAGAGGGAGGAAGGGACGCTAATCTCTGCCTGAAAAGAATAACAGCTGATAAGTCTTTTGGTTGAATGTTGATTGTGTGTGTAATGAGCAACTGGACACACACACACGCACACACACAAACACACACACACACACACACACACACACACACACACACACACACACACACACACACACACACACACACACACACACACACACACACACACACACAGCGAGAGAGAGAGAGGATGTTTTTCAGTACATTTCTAGGGGACAGTTCAGTAGCCACAGGAATGCACAGGAATGGGAATGCCCCCACATAAGACAGTTGGTCAGCCACATAAATCATGTGTGACATATGTGACAGTTAATAGGGTGATGTGGCATGGTGTTAATGTGAATATATAATCATTCTCACCACAGCACAGATGAGTCAACTGGGGAACTTGAAATCTAAACACCCCATGAGTTGTCATCGTGATTGGTTTAACCAAAACACCATGTCATTCGTTTTTTTCTGGAAACCAATTAGCAAGAGAAAGTGCAGATGTTTATCTGCGCTTAAGCAAAAAGCATGTTATCGTCCATTGATGAAGTGATGATTAGGAATTTATGGGATCTGTTCAAACTCATTAAGTACTTGATGTCGAATCAGTAGATGGATTGGTCGCTGTGTAGATGTTGTTAATTTTATAGTCAGTCTTTATTGCCGTAATTTCACAGTGAGATGAATGACGTGTGTTGTTAAGGCTACTGTGATGTTTGTGCCACTAGTGGCACTAAATGGAATTGCATCAATAATGAATTTTCCATACGACATTTTCTGCTATTTACAGAGCCTTTCTACATAAACACGTGCTGGGTGGACTTCTCTGACTGTTGCACCACGTCTTGCTGATTTTCCAGCATTTTGGGCAGGACAGACTAATTTTTTAGACACGTGAAAAAGAACGTCATTTTATAGACATCTCGAGACACTCGTGTTCTTTTTAATTTGTTGCGCTGCATCTACCTTTTTTTGTGCTGGTGTCACAAAGATTCAACGTTCTTAAGAAGTTCTGAATGAAAAGATTACTGATATGTGACTTGATTCCAGATTGTTCTTCACCCAGTAAAGTTTCAGTGCTTGATAAACTTAATATAGGCCAGGTTGGGACTTAAAGAGATAGTTCTCCCAAAAATGAAAATTCTCTCATCATTTACCCTCATGCCATCTCAGATGTGTATGACGTTCTGTCTTCTGCAAAGCAAAAATTAAGGTTTTAAAAAAAAAATTCAGCTCTGTTGGTCCTAACAATGCAAGGGAATGGTGACCACAACATTATACACTTTCACTTTCACATTCAGCCACCTACTGGTCGGGGCTGGTCAAAGGTGGAGATTGGTAGTAAAAAGGGACTTAAATATTGAACTGTTTCTCACACAAACCTATCATATTGCTTCAGAAGACATGGATTTAACCACTGGAGTCATATGGATTACTTTTATGCTTCCTTTATGTCATTTTTGGTCACCATTCACTTGCATTGTGAGGATCAACTGAGCTGAGATATTCTTCTAAAAATATCAATTTTTCATCTGCAGTTGAAAGAAAGTCATACGCATCTGGGATGGCATGAAGGTGAGTAAATATATAGAGTATTTTCATTTTTGGATGAACCATCCCTTTAAACTTAATCCCTGTGGAGACCTACGGCACAACACACTGGAAGTGCATACGCTAACCATTAGGCTATTACTCTAAAAGTGGTCAGGTTTTTGATTAGGTAAACAATGAGGCAATAAGTTATTATATAGGCTATAAAAATAGGAAGAAAATTTGACTTTTATTGTCACTCAGTGACACAGTAAATATACTCACATGGCGTGGACAGGAAACACTCAGTCTTGAGGGAGAATAGCAGAGCGGCTGATGTCATTATCTCTGGGGAAATATATAAACAGAATCTTATGAATATGTTTACAAGCTCAGTAGATGCAGGACCAAGTACAGAACTGCTGACACCTCTACGCAAACAAATGGAAATAACTTTACACTTGGGAGGCTAAACACATTCTTTAGTATATAATACTGTAACCCGGACACACACACACAAGATGAGACAGTCACAATGTAAGTCAAAAACTGCTTTTATTGTTAACAATAAAAGCAGGCAAAAGTACAAACGGGAAAATCCAGTGAAGAGTTGTCGAGGGAAGCGTAGGGTCAAAAGCCAGGGAATCAAAGAGAGTAAAGGGGGCAAATCCGGGACAGTAGTCGAGGGGAGCGAGGGTCAAAGCCGGGGTAAACAGGATCGAGAGGCGGTAAACTAACAAAGGGAGTAGACAGGGGTACTAGGGGAACGAGGAGCTGGCAAGCTAAGGGGGTAATCAAGAGGAGTTCAAGAGGAGATCAAAACTAGATGAGACTAGCGGGGCAAAGACACGGAAACTAAATACAATAACCAACACCCGTGAAATGGATGTGCTGTGGTATTTATAGGGAAGGTGCAGGTGTAAACAATGAAAGGTGATGAGACGAGTGCAGGTGAAACGAATAAAGGGGTGATAGAGACGAGTGCAGGTGGTCATAATGTTCTGGCCATAGGGAGCGGGCATGTGAGCCCGAGGAGGGAGACCTGCTACGAGCATGAGAGCTCGTAGGAGCAAAACGAGCGTGAGAGCTCGAGGGAGCAAAACGAGCGTGAGCTTGAGGGGGGCGGAACGAGCGTGCGAGCTCGAGGGGGCGGAACGAGCGTGCGAGCTTGAGGAGTGAGTGTGTGTGCGACGGCCGGGATGGGGCAGAGGAGCGGGGTTCGTGACAGTACTCCCCCCTCTAAAACGGACGGTTCCTGACGGCCACGCTCGGTTGCGAGGAAGTGGTGCTGGACGATCCCAACAAACAAAAAAACCCTGAACAGACAACCCACAAAACACACAAACAAAATCGAGGGCAGTCCAAGGGGCACAGAGGGAAATGAGACAGTCCATGGGGTCAATGGGCAGTTTCAAGGCAAGGTCAGGGGGAACATAGCGGACAGGCGGGTGGTCAGGAGATCTAGGGGACAGCCATAGGGCAGAGGCTGGGTCAGGGGGTCTGGAAGGCGACTGGAGGACAGGGACTGGGTCCGGGGGTCTGGAAGGTGACAACCGGACAGGAACAGGGTCAGGAGGCCAGGGAAGAGCCGTGAAAGGCGGTGCCGTCAGAGGCGGCACTGTAGGCGGCTCTGGAGGTGGGGTTCTGGAAGGCTCTGGAGGTGGAGCCGAAGGAGGCTTTAGGGGCGAAGGCCTGAAAGGCTCTGGAGGTGGAGCCAATGACGGTGGCGCCATGGGAGGCTCTAGAGGCAGAGGCCTGGAAGGCCCTGGAGGTGGAGCCAAAGGAGGCTTTAGGGGGGAAGGCCTGGAAGGCTCTGGAGGTGGAGCCAATGGAGGTGGCGCCGTGGGAGGTCCCCGAGGCGACGACCTGGCAGGCTCTGTAGTCTCGGGGGGTAGAGCCGTAGGAGGCCCGAGAGGCGGAGCCATAGAAAGCTCTGGAGTCTTTGGGAGCAGAGCCGTGAGGGGCTCGGGAGGTGGAGCCATGGGAGGCTCTGGAGGGGGAGCCGTAGGAGACTCGGGAGGCAGAGCCGTAGGAGGCTCGGGAGGCGGAGCCGTAGGAGGCTCGAGAGGTGGAGCCCTAGGAAGCTCTGGAGTCTCTGGGAGTAGAGCCGTGTGAGGCTCGGGGAAAAAGGTCGTGGAAGACTCGAGAGGCTCTAGAGGTGGGGCCCTGGAAGGCTCGAGAGGCTCGAGGGGGGGAGCCATGAAAGACTCAAGAGACGGAGCCCCGAGAGGCTCGGGAGGAGGAGGAGCCCTGGAAGACTCGAGAGACGAAGCCCTGAGAGGCTTGGAAGGGGGTGGAGCCCTGAAAGGCTCGAGAGGAGAAGCCCTGAGAGGCTTGAGGGGGGGAGGAGCCCTGAGAGACTCGAGAGGGAAGCCCTGAGAGGCTTGAGAGGGGGAGGAGCCCTGAGAGACTTGAGAGGGGGAGCCGTGAGAGGCTTGAGGGGTGGAGCCATGAAAGACTCGAGGGAAGGAGGAGCCCTGAGAGACTCGAGAGGCGAAGCCATGAGAGGCTTGAGGGGTGGAGCCATGAAAGACTCGAGGGACGGAGCCCTGAGAGGCTCAAGGGGAGGAGGAGCCCTGAAAGGTGGAGCCCTGGGAGGCTTGGGAGGAGGAGCCTTGGGAGGCTCGAGGGGTAGAGCTCTGGGAGGCTCGAGAGACTTGAAAGGCAGAACCCTGGGGGGCTTGGGAGGTAGAGCTCTGGGAGGCTCGAGAGGAGGAACCTTAGGAGGCTCGAGAGGAAGAGCCCTGGGAGGCTTGTAAGGAGCCCTGGGAGGCTTGGGAGGAGGGGCCTTGGGAGACTCGAGAGGCGGAGGCCGCGAGGGCTCTGAGGGGCGAGCAGAGGCTGGCAGAGCCGTGGAAGACTCTGAGAGCAGGGCAGAGGCTGGCAGAGCTGTGGAAGACTCTGAGAGCGGGGCAGAGGCTGGCAGAGCCGTGGAAGACTCTGGGGGCGGAGCAGAACCCGGCAGAGCCGTGGAAGACTCTGGGGGCGGAGCAGAACCCGGCAGAGCCGTGGAAGACCCTGGGGGCGGAGCAGAACAGGGCAGAGCCGTGGAAGACTCTGAGGGCGGAGCAGAGGTCGGAAGAGCTGTGGAAGACTCTGAGGGAACCTCTGCGGTCTTGAGCACAAGACGAGACTGGGGAGAAGGAGCCCTCTTCCTTCTCTTGCGTCCTCGGCCAACAGGGGACGTGGCCATGGGGACGGTCGAGGCTACAGGCGCTGGCTCGTTGGCCGTGGCGGGCATGGGCGCTGGCTCATTGGCCGTGGCGGGCATGGGCGCTGACTCTCTGGCCGTGGCAGGCATGGGCGTTGACTCGCTGACCGTGCCAGGCTTCGAGACTGGGACCGTGCCAGGCTTCGGGACTGGGGCCGTGACAGGCCTCGGGACTGGGGCCGTGTCAGGCTTCGGGACTAGGGCCGTGACCGGCTTCGGGACTAGGGCCGTGACAGGCTTCGGGACTGGGGCTGTGACAGGCTTCAGGACTGGGGCCGTGACAGGCCTCGGGACTGGGGCCGTGTCAGGCTTCGGGGCTAGGGCGGTGTAAGGCTTCGGGGCTAGGGCCATGTAAGGCTTTGGGGCTAGGGCCGTGTCAGGCTTCGGGGCTAGGGCCGTGTCAGGCTTCGGGACTGGGACCGTGACAGGCCTCGGGACTGGGACCGTGACAGGCCTCGGGACTGGGACCGTGACAGGCCTCGGGACTGGGGCCGTGTCAGGCTTCGGGACTACGGCCGTGTAAGGCTTCAAGACGGGGGCCGTGTAAGGCTTCAAGACGGGGGCCGTGGTAGGCTTCAAGACGGGGGCCGTGGTAGGCTTCAAGACGGGGGACGTGGTATGGAACGCTGGTTCAGTTTCTGCCTCCCCCACAGTAAACGAGGAACCAGCGTACAGTAGGGCGAGGTCAATAAACTGAGCCAGGTTGAGAGAGCAGCGACCACCTGGCATGAATGATGAGGTTGGCTCATTCAGTCCACATTGAAAAATGTCTTTCAGAGCCACCTCATCAAAATTCACCTGGTACGCCAGGGCACAAAAATCCATAACAAAAACCTCCAAGGGTTGACTCCCTGACGCAACCCCAAGAGTCGGGCCGCTGGCTCCTTAATGTCGAGGGCGGGTTATGAGTTACACAACCGCTGCCTCGCATAAAAACCCCTTGGTCAGCGTCCGAAGAGCCAAAAAACCTCTCCGGGGTGGAGAGTTCACGGCGCCAAATATGCATGGGAAGCATAAACGGGCTCAGGGGCAGACACAGGTGAAGCAGGGTGACAAAAATCAAAAATCGCGACGCACCTGCAGTCCCTGGGCTGTGAGCGTGCGATCATGACTCCCACCGGTAGATCCTGTGGCAGAGTGCGCTGAAAACATCCGCTCTAGTGAGCTGCGCGAATTCTCCGCGTGATGCATTGTGACTGTCTTCGGTGAGGTTGGTTATTCTGTAACCCGGACACACACACACAAGATGAGACAGTCACAATGTAAGTCAAAAACTGCTTTTATTGTTAACAATAAAAGCAGGCAAAAGTACAAACGGGCAAATCCAGTGAAGAGTTGTCGAGGGAAGCGTAGGGTCAAAAGCCGGGGAATCAAAGAGAGTAAAGGGGGCAAATCCGGGAGAGTAGTCGAGGGGAGCGAGGGTCAAAGCCGGGGTAAACAGGATTGAGAGGCGGGTAAACTAACAAAGGGAGTAGACAGCAGTGGGGATTTCTTTAAGACTGCAAGGGAAGCTCAGCTTCCCCTATAATGTCAAAAAAATAATGGTCAAATATGTACTATTGTGTAAACAATTTATTGACTAAAAATGCGTTAGAACACATTCATCTCGAAGACGAGTTCGTTCAGAATCAGCTACATTACATATAGCAGGTCGGCTGACTCGATTTACTTCTCATACATTCCCGTAGCGTCAGTGCATTTCCCTGTTGAAGCCGAGCGTCCATTGACTTCAATGGGGCTGCTATGAACAGTTTTTTTCAGTGCTCCTAAATAGACGGTCATTGGATAAATGCTGCGATTATGTCCCGCCCACGGACGCTCAGCGTCTCTGGGGGTGAATGAGGAGTGGACTGGCCCGGACTCCGGGCTTCCGCGTGATGATTGGAGGATCTGTCGAAAGACTGCATCTCCTTTTGATTGACAGCGAATCTGTACTATAAGAAGTCACTGAAGCTATTTCGCGCTCAGTCCCATTGCGGATTTCTCAAGTGTAGTCGAAAGACAAACTGCTGCAACCTATTTCTTTATATTTGTTTGGCTGAAATTGCTAGTCAATTTGCATAATACATTTCACACAATTATACACCACATTCCTTGTTTCAGTTTTACCAAGTTTAATATATTTTGTTTTAGAGCGTTCGTTCGTTCGTTCATTCATTCATTCATACAGTAGGCTAGGCTAGCGTCGTACGGGTGAAACTGCGCACGATGGCAGACGGTGCTAATATTGTCGACCTGATTTTGGCGAAGCCATTTGAAAGTCTTCCTTACGAGGAAAAAATTAGAATTAAACAGCAGGGCAGATCAACACCTAAGATTGATTTAGTGCAAAAAATAGGGTAAATGAGTTTATAATGTAGGCCGAAAATGAGCTTCCCCTCTTTGAAAGACCAGCAGCCGCCACTGGTAGACAGGGGTACTAGGGGAACGAGGAGCAGGCAAGCTAAGGGGGTAATCAAGAGGAGTTCAAGAGGAGATCAAAACTAGACGAGACTAGCGGGGGCAAAGACACGGGAAACTAAATACAATAACCAACACCCGTGAAACGGATGTGCTGTGGTATTTATAGGGGAAGGTGCAGGTGTAAACAATGAAAGGTGATGAGACGAGTGCAGGTGAAACGAATAAAGGGGTGATAGAGACGAGTGCAGGTGGTCATAATGTTCTGGCCATAGGGAGCGGGCATGTGAGCCCGAGGAGGGAGACCTGCTACGAGCATGAGAGCTCGTAGGAGCAAAACGAGCGTGAGAGCTCGAGGGAGCAAAACGAGCGTGAGCTCGAGGGGGGCGGAACGAGCGTGCGAGCTTGAGGAGTGAGTGTGTGTGCAACGAAGCGGGGATGGGGCAGAGGAGCGGGGTTCGTGACAAATACACCATGCAGATCATTTAAAACGCTTTCTTCAAGGTAACTGATGGTGAATACAATGTGTGTGTTTGCATGCAGATTTATGTGTGTATGTTTTCACACTTAAACAAATCCTTTAAATAAAGGTAAAAAGTGAACTAAGTTAAAAAAATGTTCTTTGCATTTGCATTGTCCCTGGCCTTGAAAGTGGACTAGGTCTAATTTTGGTCCACATTCCATTTGCAGGGATGTCCCATTGCCATTCAAAAAAATATATATATATATTTTTGGGAGAAAGAGGAAAATTACGAGTTTCTTTTTAGTATTTGCCAGTACTAATGAATGTATTTATTATTATTATTTTGTTTTTGTAATATTGCCATTTTCAAATACTATATTGTGAGATTGATAATTTGAGGATAGCATGTTTATTGTGCTTCAGCAACTGTTTCTTAAAAGACACCATCAAAACGTAATTTTTAGCAGTAAAAGATAATGATAGGCAGGTTCTTTTTCATGAACAGAAGCATATATGCATGTTAACATGCAGGCCCCTATGAAATCCTTTTTTTTAATTTATTCACAAATTCTGTGTCTGCCATTTAATTTTTATCTGACAGTTATTCGACAGTTTAATTTTATTTTCAAAAAGGTGTCTAAATAAATAAATTAATTAAAACATTAATTATATCCCATCCATCATCAACCGCTTGTCCTGTGTAACATTAATTATATAAAATATATAATTATATAAAAAGTTCATAACCATCCATCCATCCATCCATCGTCAACCGCTTATCCTGTGTACAGGGTCGTGGGGGGCTGGAGCCTATCCCAGCTAACATTGGGCGAAAGGCGGGGGACACCCTGGACAGGTCGAAAAGTTCATAACATTAAAGAAAATTAAAATTGTACTTTTAAAATTAATTTGTCACCCGACATTTTTAGAGGCTTAAATGTGATTAAAATAGTTGTAAACAAAATATAAAATAAAACATACACTTTCGCATGTGTATGTGTGTCTGTATGTGTGTGTGTGTGTGTGTGTGTTTGTGTATAAATATAGTTGCACCCCTCCCCCTGTCCTGGTTTAACACTCAAAAAATGTGCTCACCTTAACAATAACGTGATGGATGAATGAAATGACAAGATGGTTTGAGGCGTCGTACTAGATATTTTAAATTACTTTGTGTAGTCTCTTGGAGTTTCATGAGCACAGAGGCACAGGAGTCCATCCACAGCTTCAAGGTAAGATCTTTATTTATGAATGAAGTACTCTTGTTTTAAAATCTCCCTGCTCTGCTTCCAGCTATGACAGCCCCTGAACACTTTAAAATACTCATGATGACTTTTGACAACTCTATAACCTGTAAATCCTCCTCGCTAACTAATTGCATTTTGACATCAACACCATAAATATCTATATAGAACCGCTAGAACTGAAGTTCCGAGACAACATTTTCAAGATGGCTGCATGCTAGTTTATCTGGCGCATAAGGTGAATACAGATCCTCACAGCACAATCCAAAATACGAACGTGGGCACTGTTGGTGATGCTGTGATGTAGGAGTGCGCTGTTAGTGATGCTGCTTTACTGCACATTTTTTTACACAGATCATTTCATCAATCTCAAACCACTGGTGATCAGGAACCACCTCAACAACAACAATTATGTGAGGGATTCACAACAATCTCAAACCCCCACTGATCAACAACCACCACCACAATAACAACAAAAACAATTGCGATAAGTCATGGCATCTGCTCATATTATCGCTTTGTGCATTGCATGCCACATGTTTACTATAGCTTCATCCGTCAGCAGTGAGGGATTCATATGTGATAAATATATAAATAAATGTACACATGGAGAAAATTAACGACTTAGAGACAAGCATTCGAACGGACAGCGAGCAACACAAACACTTTGGTTCCGGCTGTAGAGCCCCTGCAGCAGGACATTTGGGTGATGTCTCAGCAGCATACTCGTAGGGCAAAGTGACACCACTCTCTCGTTCTTATTAGATTCTTTCCACACAGTGATGCACCTACTGAGAATCATGTTGAAAGCACCCTTGTTATTGGTGACTCTATTGTAAGGAATGTGGAAACAGAGAATCCAGCCACTATTGTTAAAAGTATTTTTGATGCCAGAGTGTCTGATCAGATCAAATTTACAAGTGCTGGCTAATGTTAAACTTAGATTTTTTGTTCAGATTGTTATTCATGTCAGCATTAACAATGACTGCCTTTGACAGTCGGAGATCAATAAAGATGATGTTAAAGAGGTGTGTGAACTTGCAAAACAATGTCTAACACTATAATATGCTCTGGCCCTCTCCCTGCTCTTCGTGGTGCTGAGGTTTATAGTAGATTAGTGACACTGAATGGCTGGAAGTCTGAGTGGTGTACAGAGAATAGCATTGGATTCATAGACAATTAGAAGAGCTTTTGGGGAAAACTTGACCTGTGAAAGAGAGACAGACTCCATCCCTTCAGGGAAGGGACTGCTCTCCTCTCTCGTAATATGGCTTAATAGTGAAAGAATTTGACTAACTGGGGACCCAGGTAAGGAAACAGACAAACTGGCTAAACCAAACATTTGCTAGCTGCCTTGAGACATCACACAGGCCACATAAACTACAACACATAGAGAATGAATAACCTGGATATCACATAGAGACTGTCTGTTCCCCGAACAAACAAAAAAAAAACAACAACAAAAATACAATAAGTCTTATACAAATCTGATTGATGTCAAACTTGAAAAAAAAAAAAAAACCTGAAGATAAACATCTTATAAAGGTAAGAATACTAAACATTAAAGCTGCGAGCAGCGATGACGGGCCCAAGCCGGTGGCACCGCCACCCCTGGGCCTTTAGGGTCGCCGCGCACGACGGGCAATAACGTAAGCTCGCTTCGACCGTCGAGAAGATGTGTGCAAATTCCAAGAAATCCACATTCAAACCAAAATATCTGACTTTCTGTTGGTCTGTTTGTTCACTTGAGACATAAGGGGGTGATTTAAAAGCATTTTGAAAGTGACACACTTCCTTCTGCCAGTTGGTGGCGCTATAACTGACTCACAATAGCAACATCCATGCGATCGGCCTCTTACAGCGAACACACTGCTGAAGTTTCGTCGAGATCAATTAATGTATGCAGAAGTTATAACAGACTTCCTGTTTCTCTTACTGCCTTCTGCCAGTTATTATAGGCTTTGTACTTTACTCACGCTCCAATACCGACGTAGAAAATCATCCTCTTTGCATGCTAAAAAATATGCTTGGAAACATCACAGTGAGCGGTGCTTACTGTGAATGATACTGAATTGTACTACTGACTATTTAAACAGAGTAATTTTTATATGGTAGGTTTACTATTTTATTATTATATTTTATTGCAGCTATAATGAACAGGCTGCAATGTCAAGATTGCAATGATGGAGTGTGTGTGTGTGTGTGTGTATTTGTAACCTTAAAGGGGTCATATAATGCCATTTTTGTACAAGTTAATATGAATCTTTAGGGTCTAAATGAAAACTTTGTAATATACTTTTATTAAAAATTCTCATTAGTGTTTTAAGAAAACACAAATTTTAACTGCTCAAAAACAGCTCCGTTTTCAGCACGCCGTTTCAGTGCATATGACTTTAAATGATAATGAGGTTTGGTCACCCCGCCCCTCCCTCCGTTCTGGGGGAATTGTAGTCTTGAATCATATGCATTTGCAAGATGTAAACAGTATTTTGCCAGTATTGTGTTACCATTCATCTTCATGCAGTTATAACTGTTTTTTTACATTACTTCTTAATCAGTAACATACAAGTAAACCAGGTGTAACTTAGTGTTACCATGTTAACTGTAACACCTGCGTACACAGTTTTTAATAACACAATAACCATAACGCGTTGTTCATTATAAACGTGTGATTATGAATTATATTGAGAACGTCGTAACGTTATGGAAAACATGCCGTAATGTACCCTGAGTGTAAACATTAGCCACATGCAGTTTAGCGTTGTTTTGGTTGAACTCACCTCTGAGTGCTGCTTTACCTGCAGTTGAGCGTTGTTAAACTCACCGATGAATGGTGTTGTACGCCACAATGAGCGTTGTTAAACTCACCGATGAATGCGGTTGCCTATGAACGCGCTAAACCTTTGCTGAGAGGGCACTTTGATATCAGATTGTGAGGGTTTTTAAAAATAAAAAAACTGTTGGAGGGTCAGATAAAGATGATCTGGGGGCCACCATTATACTAGCCCTGCCATAGATCATTCATTGTAGCCTATTCCTTTTTATTTGTATTTATTGCAGTCTCGACCCATTCGCAGCAGACTAAAAGCGTACGTGCAGGTCCAGCTGTTTCGTTTTGGTGGTGCGATGAAGACTTTCGTCGAACATCAGCACGAACGGTCCCGTGATTTTGGAAATTAGTCATCATCCGCTATTCCAAAGCGCGTAATGGCTGATGGCTGTAGTTTGCTGGAGACCCTTGACAGCAGTTAGATATTTTTCACTTTTTGAATGAGACTCCAGCCCCGTACACCCAACATTCCCAATTTAATAGCTTTCTTGCATAAGCAGTAGGCTTCAAATGCGTTATTTGCAACTGGGTTTAACCAAGCACGAAATTCAGATTTTTCAAGCCAAGTATCGCTAAACTTGCACTTCCTCATAGCTGAATAAAATCCTTTTAACGTCTTTCTGTTGTATCCGAGAGACTCGCGCCAATAACACGAAAGCTCAAAGCTGGCTGTTGCATGTTGGTCTATTTTGTAGTCATAATACAGCGAATTATATTTGGACTAGCGAAATAAGAAACTACAACACCACGGAAGTAAAAAAAGAAACATTCCAAAGCTGCTAGGGAGCATTTAAATGAGATTTACATGGACGTAGGAAAATTAAGACCTGTTAAAAATTATTTAAGACCTAGAACACAATACTTCAGCAAATTTAAGACTTTTTAAGGCCTTAAATTGTGATTTTGAAATTTTAGACTTTTTAAGACTTTTTAAGACCCCGTGGAAACCCTGTTTTTTTTTTTTTTAATTTTTTTTTTTTTGTAGAGTATTTTTTATTGTATCACCAAAGCAATGACGCTCACGACTCCGTTGAAGTATCCAGCATCTCTAAGGTCTGCAAATAACTCCATCCAGAACTGAGACCTATATACATTTTGAAGAGTCCTCAAGCTGATGCTTACACCGTGTACAGCGTCACGAGTGGCCCTCGTTAAAATATTGAGCGCAATGATGCAGTATGTCTTGTTTTTCCGTCTGGTCCGCGTCTTTTAAAATCTCCAAACACCGTTCTCAACAGTCAACACGTACAAGTGTTCTTCTTACGTTAAAACAACGAGAATACAGAAAATGTGCTTAGACCTCCATCTAGTGGTTATATTATAGAATTAAAGGAGAAATTACATATGAGACAGCTTTATAACTGAAATAGACAAGTTTAATATAACTATACTGATAAGTGTATATTTCCAACGTCATGTTTGTGTTATCCGTTTCTGTAAGTTTTTGTGACGTGTTTCAGAAAGATAATCGCTTAGACAGAGTAATAGTTTATTTTCATCTTAACCGGACATCACAGTTGATCAGTGAAATAATTCATAATTCAATATATTGATACCGATTTCTTTATCAACTGTTTGTTCAATTGAGACATAAGGGGTGAATTCAAAGCATTTTGAAAGTGACACACTTCCTTCTGCCAGTTGGTGGCGCTATAACTTTGACTCACAATAGTCACATCCACGCGACCGGCCTCTTCAAGTGAAGAAACTGCTTAAGTTTCATCGAGATCAAGTAATGTATGCAGAAGTTATAACACACTTCCTTGCTGTTTAAGCTTCATTTATGTGCTTTTTGAGCTTCAAAGTTCTTGTGCAATGTGTTCCACATTCAAACCAAAATATCTGACTGTAGGTCAAAGTATGAAACCAATACCCCACTTTTGTCTGAAGGTGGCGCTACTGAGCCCCTGCCCCAGGCATCAAAAAGAAAATTCAAGTTTGAAGAGCTGCCGCGACAGCAGTATTTAAGATATCAATAATTCTTTCACACGTCTACATCTGCCGTGTGTTTACATTATACACCTAAAGTTTGAAGTAAATCGTGTAACAATAAGTGGGTGATTTTAAAGCATTTTGAAAGTGACACACTTCCTTCTGCCAGTTGGTGGCGCTATAATTTTGACTCACAATAGTCACATCCATGCGATCGGCCTCTTACAGCGAACACACCGCTGAAGTTTCATCGAGATCAATTAATGTATGTAGAAGTTATAACACTCTGACTGTTTCTCGTTTCTGCCATCATTTCGTTTCCTTGCCACGGCCAAACCGTTGGAGATATCAATAATCTGCCGGCAATTTTTCATGGTCAATGTCTTGACATCATGCTGACCGAGTTTGGTGGCGATTGGTGGAGTTCTCTGGGAGGAGTATTCCAAATTCCATTGCGTGCGTTTTCAAACAACCCTAAATAGACGGTTTCCTGTTGGTCTGGGGTAAAAAGTGAAAGTATGAAGGATATATGAAATGATGAGATCTATATGTGTACCGAGTTTCATATTATTACATGCAAGCGTGTTTGAGTTATAGACCAAGTTTTCGGCCCCTGTTCCAGGGGCGCTGTCGAGCCCCTGCCACGCCCGGTACCAGCTTCAGGCCGGCCCTAATGACCGCAGGTTCTGACCCGTGTGCAAAGTTTCAAGAGTTTTTGAGCATGTTAAGAGCCCCAAAAGTGCCCCGTAAGTCGTAAAAAAAAAAAAAAAATAATAATAATAATAATAATAATAATAATAATAATCCTAACGAAAACAATAGGGTCCTACGCACTTTGTGCTTGGGCCCTAATTAGATTGCTTTCATACAAATCACTAATTGTAAATTAAATTATTACAGATCATAGTTTGTATTCACTCTGTTTGATGGAAACTTGGATTAAAACAGACTAATTTATTAGTTTAAATGAGTCTACACCCTCAGGTTGTTATAAACATGAACTTCGTCTGAAAGGTCAAGGAGGAGGTGTTGCTACAATTTACAGTGATATTTTTAGTGTTACTCAAATATCTGGATATAAGTTTAATTATTTTGGATATAAGTTTAATTATTTGAATTATTTTTAATAAATTTATATACAAGTACAGAGCCAGTGAAATGCAGTTAGCATCTAACCAGAAGTGCAAATAGCAATATATATATAAGTATATACAATATGGGTTTTTTGAGTGCAAAGTTATGATGTAGAGAAGCAGAGACCAGCTCAATGCAAATGTCTATAATACAGTACAAGATGCAAATGAAGAAGCATAAACTGAAGGTGTATTGTACAGAATGAGGTATAAATATGTAAATGTGTAAATATATGTATATGGCCGGTGGCCATAACAGTGCAAGCAGCATCAGGAGGTAGGCGTTATGTGCAAGAAATGTGCAAGGGAATGTGCAAAAAAATAAAAAATTATAATATATATATATATATATATATATATAAATTAATAAAAGAAAAATACAAATATGAAGTTCGGGTGGGATGTATTGTTCAGCGCCTGAGTTTAGAGTTCAGTAGGCTGACAGCTGAGGGAAAGATACTGTTCCTGAGTCTGCTGGTGTGACAGCGAAGACTCCTATAGCATCTCCCAGATGGGAGAGGAGTAAACAGACCGTGGTTGGGGTGAGAGTTGTCTTTGATAATACTTCTCACCCTCCTTAGGCAGCGTTTATTGTGAATGTCATTGATGGAGGGTAGCTGGACACCAGTGATGTATTGGGCAGTTTTCACCACCTGCTGGAGTGCCTTCTGATCTGAGACTGTGCAGTTGCCATACCACACTGTGATGCAGTTTGTTGACACTTTAAATAGTGCAGCGGTAAAAATTTAACAGGATATAGGGGGACAGGTGAGCTTTCCTTAGCTTCCTAAGGAAGTAAAGGCGCTGTTGCGCCTTTTTAATCAGAGTGGAGGTGTTGTAGGTCCAGGAAAGATCCTCAGAGACATGGACACCTGTGACAGGGCGGAGGGCGGGGCCGGGTCATGATCATACACACCCGGTCCCTTATCAGGCTAATCAAGCCTCCGAGAGGGATAAAGGCTGACTGCGGAGGATTGTGCGGGAGAGAGAGATAGTTACGAGACATGTCCGTAATGTGTGTGTTTGTCTGTTAAGTTTATCATTAAAACTATTATTTATATCGTCAAGCCGGTTCTCGCCTCCTCCTTTACATTGACTGCTTTACAACACCATATAAACATTAAGCATTATAATGCTTAATATGACATCGTCAGATATAAACCAAAAAATCTTTGTCGTCTTTTGTTCTTGCAACAGTATATAGACCACCAGGGCCATATTCTGATTTCCTTGGAGAATTTGCCGAATTTCTGTCAGTTCTAGTGGTTGCTGTAGATAGAGTTTTAATCGTCTGTGAATTCAATGATTCAGTGATACACTGGGATTAGCATTTATCGATATTCTCAACTCTTTTGTCCAACCCATCGCCAAAATCCTACGCTAGATCTAATTTTGTAATATGGAATTGATGTTGATAACATAAAAATTCTGCAGCAGAGTGATGATATATCAGATCATTACCTCATCTCTTGATGCTATAATCCATGGTGCTCATTATGATAACAAAACTCCTGTCTGTTAACAATACAGAGAATATCAAAATCAAGTCATTTTTATTTGTATAGTGCATTTCACTCCAAATTATCATTTCAAAGCAGCTTTACAGAACATCATGCATTAACAGAAAATGAAACTGTAATATACATAAAAACTGCAATATCTATAAAATCCACAAAAAGAGGGAGAACATTTTCATATTTGGCTCCTAAACCATAAAACAGTCTTCCTAACAGTGTTTGGACCTCAGACACACACTCTCAGTTCAGTCTAAACTAAAGACATATCTATTCAACCAGGCATACACCTTATTTTCCCTCAATTCATAGCTATGATGCTTTAGTTAGGTCTGCATCTGAATGGCATCTATGGTAATTTTATTCTATTTCTTTCACTTTCTAAACCTTAGGGTTACCAGAGCCTGCCAGATTCATCACCAGTCCTGCCTGATGTCCGATTTTCACTGTGTTGCTGGGTGATGATGACCAACTGCAGCATGTGCCAGACAGACTTAGTAGACTTCAGTCTACTAAGACAGCCTTCACAAAGGATGAATTGATGCAAACTCAAAGACAAGGAATTCTTCATTAGCCACTGTCAGAAGCATGGGATCAGGATGGAGTTCACCAAAATTACCTGCCATAAACTTCCAGCCAGACTATGATGCTCCTCTCTGAGTGATACCTATATCAACTTGGTCAAAGGAGGGACAACACTCCCTAAACATCATAGAAAATGAATTAACTACAAAAAAACTAAATCTACATGTATAACCTGGAATATATAACCTCAGTTAATTTGGGATGAATTCAAGGATTTTAACACTAAAACTTGTAGTTCATATGAAATAATTTGGTGTATTCATTGACCCACAACACTTACATAGTTTACTCATTTTAACCACTAATAGTTAATAACATAAATAACTAATTTACATAGCATTACATTCATTCATTTTCTGTTATAGCATAATTTCTTTGAAACAAAAGTATTTCACAACAATGTTGTGAAATACACATAAAGTGCTGCACAGCACAGCATCACAGATGTGAGATACTGATTAAATATAATAGAATTATGATTGATTTGATATTATTATTAGTAGTATAAATATTAATATTTCAATGAATAGAATATAACTATGCAGTAGTGATTCTAGGAACCATGCAGAGGTGAACATGGCACATATACAACCACTCGCTAATCCAAAGACACGTTCGAAAACATCCTTAAATAACCCATTAATGCTTTATGTACCGTTGTACAATTTACAGTAGGGTGGTAGTGGTTTAGCTGAACAATGACCCAATGACATTACACTTTTCCAAAGTAGCACAGCATTGGGCAAGTCAAACCAAGCATTTTTGATGCTTGAACCACAGTTCCCAATCACACGGATCCAAACAAATCACACATACAACTGGCAATGAAATAGTGCTAAGAGCTACAAGTGATGTCAGACGAGATCAGTAGTTCCCATCCCTGTTCCTGGAGGCCCCCTAACACTACACATGTTGGATATCTCCCTAATCAAACACACCTGATTCAACTCATCAGCTCGTTAGTGGAGACTCCAAGATCTGAATTGGTTGTGTCAGAAAAGTGAGATATAGAAAATGTGCAGTGTTGGGTGGCCTCCAGGAACAGGTTTGGGAACCACTGGAACAAGCATTTTCCTATTTGAAATGGGGTGCGTGCTCGATGAAACAGTAAAATAGCTGAGCAGTGCAAATATATGCCTGTTGAGCTCTTTGGAGCACCATCAAGGGAGATTTTACTGATAATGTGGTTGTTATTTGCATAGAGATTTGCAGAGATTTGAAAATGTTTTTCAGGGCAGAAAGTCAAAAACACAAGAAATGCAGACATTGGTGGGAAAATAATTGTATGTCTGCTGCAGAAGAAATCAAAGCTGATAGAGGTCTGCTCTATGATGGGATTTTATCGAACAAACAACCTCTCTGAGAATAAAAAAACAAACAAAAGAAAACAAAAACAAGCAGTAGAAGAAGCAAAAAGTAGAATAGCTACTATGTGACACTTTGAAGCAAATTGTTTTGAGCTCATACTTCTCACCTCCCATTTGAAAAAGTTATATAAGAATTTCCTTCTTGGATGTTACGAGTTATCTAAAGATCTTGTCATAATTTATCAACTTCATTAACTGAAGATTTGCTTATTTTGCCAGTAGCAGAATTTCAATATGTTCAACCACATACAGTAAAGTCCAAAAAGGGACATAACATATACTTAGGTCACATCCAAACTAAGCAGTTTGTAGATTCCAATAATTAATGTTTTCCAAAGTATGCGGTAATAGACATCATTTTGCAAATGTTTCATTTTCGGTGGAGGAAAACACAGTGCTAGTGTGGATGAGTGGCATAAACGTAGCAAAATTTATGCAAAAACATATTTGTGTTGACTATGATCAGTGTGGACATGACCTAAGAAATTCTGAAATTCATTAATAAAAATAATTCAATTCCTCACTCAAATAGTTATGTTAATCCTATAATTTGTAATACAAAAATTATTACATTTAAAAAGAATGCAAAATAGAAGAATTTTATCTTGATCAAATGTTTGGATACTGTCATATCTCATAGGCTGCTAACTGCAGGTTTAATATTATGAAAGTGTTCCATTTCATGGTATGAAACTCAACATCAACATACGTATACAGACATATATGGCCTGTAAGAGTCTTATCAGACTTTGAAAAAAGGAGTAGGTAAAGGTTTTTTTATGCTTTACTTTTATGTTTACAAGAAATATAAGCACATTCATCCAATATATCAGTTTGGATACTGGAACCCAAACATACAGGCCAGAAACTTAAATTTGTAATAAATATATGTTGTGATAAATTAGCATACAAATGTAAGGCAGAACATACAAGAATCCTGTACAGTTCTTTCAATATCGGATAGAGGTTTGAAAAATGATGTACATTTTTACTTAGCAAAACTTTTAAAAGAAAAATGAAGTTCACTGGTGTACTCGGGGTTGGGTGAAGGTCTTTAAGCCAGGCGTGGGGGGAAAAAACACAGACACAATGTAACTCTACCTTTCCTCTTAGCCACCGGTAACACAAGGGGATCTGAGTTCAGCTGTTGAAACAATCAGAGGAAAAATAGAGAGCATAAAATGCCATCTGCTGCACTGCTCCAACACTTACAGGACGTTGAATGACAAAAGAAGACCATGAGAGAAGCTTTCAAATAATTTATGTCGACTCAACAAACCCACTTGTTTAAAGGATTAAGAAATCTGAAAATCTGCATGGCCCAAAGCTTCTTGGCAGCTATATTACCAAAAATGTTAAGATGTGTAAACCATATTTGAGGGAAACATCTCTTTCCTGAGAAAGGGAATAAAGAGATGCCATGTGCCATCTTTGTTGCCCTACCATAATTGATCCAGAAGACGAAGCATAAAAGAATACACATAAGAGATATAAATAAAGATAAATACAGAAACAGAGAAATGGGGCTCTAAATAATTGTACATTTAGTGCTGGATACAGTATGTTAAAGGAATAGTTCAGACAAAAATGAAAATTCTGTCATTACATTTCAGTCTGTTTCTCAACAAAGCTATCGTTTGGCTTCAAAAGACTTTCAATATAGCACACAAGCCATACGGACCACTTTTATGATACCTTTATAGTGCTTTTGCATCTTTTTTGAAGCTTGAATGCTCTAATCTTCATTCATTGTTATTGCATTGAAAGAAGCCACCATTACATTCTCCAGAATTTCTCCATTTGTGTTTCACGGAAGAAAGAATGTCACGAAGGCTTGGAATGAAAAGAGGTTAAGTAAATAATGACAGAATGTTCATTTCTAGACAAATTGTTCCTTTAAATATATATTTAAGTTTTGGTTTAATGCATAAATAGGTGAAACAGTATAACAGAGGTGTTTATAAAGAGACAATAGAAGTTAATTAAAAACACACACACATTTCTTATATTTTATGAATCAAAGATTTCAGATAACAGAATAATAACAATAATAAGAAGATAAAATGGAATGAGGAAGAGAGTGGAAAAATTAATTAATATTAGAAAGAATCGGAAGAATCTCTTAGTGGGTCAGTGAGAGCAACTTCAGAGCCTCTGTGCGTGCGAACAACCGCATTTTATAGGCTTGCTTGGGAATAAAAGACAGTAGCACTAGGCAGAATATCCTGAAATGATATGACAAGTTTAGTTGCCAATATAAATAACCAACACCAACACCACTGATAGTCTTAACAGACACCCAAAATAGTTATATTTACAGTAATATAACCTCTCAACATAAATACAGTAAATAACCATCTTCTTCTGATGAACATTTTAGTAGGAATACAGACAGGACAGAGAAAGAGCAGAGAAAAAAGGTCACAAACTGAAAAAGGGAGGGGAAGAGGGAGTATTTGTCTGTCAACACATGATCAGTTTTAGTTCCATATGTTATTACTCTGTTGATACATTTTCATAAATTGGATTCCAGCCATTCATACAGTTGAAAAGCAACAATATATTCAGTATATTCATTTATACACATTTTAACCCCTTGTTTTTAATTTATTAATTTAACCTAACAGAAATAATATCTCTTTTGTTGGAGCTGTGGCCTTGAGGACACATGCTTTAACACATTGAGCTTTGCTGCTCACATGGGCAACACAAGTTCAAATCCAAGTTACAAATATTCAGGTTGTGTTATCTCCAATATTTATTGATCTCTTTCTCAACATCACGTCAACAAGACAAAAATAAATAATAATAAAAAATATCTACCTTAAGTCAGCATAAAATCAAAACTGACCCTTTTTACTTTCTTAATACACATTTCACATTACATCTGTGCCATTATCAGAATAATTATGTTTGTCTTCACAATCTGTCATCAAAGTGACCTTCTCCATTTCTGAAACAACCTTCCAGAAAATAATCATTTTAACCAATAGGCAAATAGTCCACAATCAACTGGAGACTCACATTCCAATATGGCTCCTTTCTGGTATGAAACGCCCTCTTGTCAAAACCCATTAATTCCCGCCCTTAATCATTTTCTTGTTCAATATTCTGAATCACTCGAAATTACATCACATTGCATATGTAAAATGGGTTGTGAATACCAGTTTATGTTGATTCTACATGAGTAAGACCACAGCTTTGTTTGTATTGGAATGTCCTTTATGAGCAACACCAAAAGCTATAATACATATCAGGACACCATGATCCACATATCCATCTGTGCATGACTCAGAGCAAGGACCATAGGCTGGTGGAGATGGGTGGTACTCTTTCTATGTTATGGAGCTACACTGTGGTGCTTTTAGTTTGGTATCCAAGTATAAAGTGTTTGAACAGCTGGCCTACAGCTTGCTAGCTTAATCCAACACCACTGATAGTCTTAACAGACACCCAAAATAGTTATATTTACGGTAATATAACCTCTCGACATAAATACAGTTTACAGGAAGAGTCTTACCCACTTCACGAGATGTTTCCAGGAGCTCAGAAGTTAAAAAAATAGATTGCACTGCAACACAAAATCAATGTGCATTATTTGAATATATACAGTATATATTCTGTATGTATATATTTCTTACAATCTTAAAAATCTTTTGATCTGAAGATGTAAGCTTAAATGTTTGAACATTTTTGTAGACAAAATATAATTGTGCCACCACATTAATTTATTTCATTATAAAACAAAAATTTTATTTTATGTTTTTGAAATTGATGACGGACCAAATAATAAAGAAAAGCAGCCAATAAGCACCCAACTTAGATGGGAACTCCTTCAATACTGTTTAAAAAGCATCCCAGGATGATATCTCAAGAAGTTGGTTAAGAAAATGTCAAGAGTTCATGTCTGCAAATTCTAGGCAAAGGGTGACTACTTTGAAGATGCTAAAATATAACACAGTTTTGATTTATTTTGGATTTTGATTAGTCACAACATAAATCCCAAAGTTCCATTTATGTTATTCCATAGTTTTGATGACTTAACTATTATTCTAAAATGTGAAAACAAAATTATAATAAAGAACAAGTGTTTCAAAAGTTTGACCGGTAGTATAAATAAGAAAATGTATACTAATATTTAGAATTCTACATTTAGTTATTTATTAGGTGCTTTTATCCAAAGAAACAAAAAGAGTGGCTGTTATATACCAGAAGGAAGTCAGACCCGAATGTGCATTTGCTGCTTAATGTGGAAAACTGCTTGCTCATTGGTTAACATTATTTTCTAAATAGAAAAGCCACTGGGGAATTCTGAACTATTTCTAGCACACTAAGAAAATTCACACAAGAACCTATGTTGTTTTTAGTGCTGAACAACGTCAAGATATTTACTGAAAAATGACTTAAATTTCAGGTTGATTCTCACCAAAACCTACCTTACGCTTTCAGAAGACTCAGCATATGACGCATGAAAACGAAAGTAATGTAAGGGTTTGGAACAACGTTAATTTTCATTATTTTTTATTTATTTTTCACTTTTAACTTTTCACTCAAATCCCATCACTTGTAATGCTGTCTCATTTTTTTTTATATAAAATTAGATAAATGCAAAATAGAAGCATTTTCACAAGTCGACTCTGTTTTGAACACTATATGCATGTCATGTATGCACGCACACACACATGCACATACACAGCCTCAAAACCCTTCACAACAGTCTAGCAGTGCAAAAGTCGTAATGCTCTACAATGAAGGAAAGAGTGCATTGCGTGTGTTTGCCGAGTAGAGTGGTATGTGTTTCTAAATGATCCCTGTCCTCTCCACACGCTCGATCTCACCGCTCTGGTATGTAGCACACACAGCCTCCTCTTCCCCTCACTCCCCTCCCTTCCTTCAGTTCACACTTTCAACTTTTCACAAGACAATTGGGCTTTTAAAATCAGTTTATTCCACTTGTGTTTTTTATTGCCCTGTAGAGAGTGCTTGTGGTCTGCAGCAGACAGGCCATTATGCTGAATGTGACATACGGCAGAGTGTTTTAATGCATTGGTCATGCATGGCGATTTGTCAGTGATGTCATGTGTTTGTTTGAAAATGTATAGGTGACCTAACAGGAGAGAAAAATCACAAATGAGATCTTTTTAATATAATATTGTTTTTCCTTCACAGAAATTAGATTAAATGGAGAGCAAACGATATCCGACCTGAAAGAAAGTCATCCAGATTCACAACGACATGAAAAAAAAATCATGCCAAACTTTTTTTGGGTGAACTATTTCTTGTTTGACAGATTTGTACTCTTTAGAAAAATGTCCCATGAATGTCACATTCCCAAATGCTCAGTTTCAGAGTTTCAGAAAAGATCTGGGTAATGTCTTGGTAGTGTCAAGATCTTAACATTTGCAATCAAAGGTTTTAATGAATGAATTTTCCCAATCTAATTAAATTTTCTTGATTTCGAACAGACATACGATTTTTTCTTGGCTGATGATATAAATGGAAAACAATCCCTTAGACTTACATTGAGGGAGGGCTTGAGCCATATTTAAAGACCAGGATTTCATAGAGACATAGGCTATGTTCAGACTAATGGGGCTTTTCCACTGCACAGTACAACTCGACTCAACTTGACTCTGCTCGCTTTTTGGGGGTTTTCCACTGTGGATAGTACCTGGTACCTGATTATTTTTTTAGTACCACCTCAGTCAAGGTTCCAAGCGAGCCGAGCCGATACTAAATGTGATGTCAAAATCCTGCAGATCACTGATTGGTCAGGGAGAATCGACACTGCCAATGTCACTGGATTTCTGACACACGACATCAACCCGCTAGTTAGCAACAGTGATAATAGAATCATTTGTTCACGTGACTTTCGAATTGTGAAAAAATAAATGGCTGTGCGCAAAACCACGCTGTGGTCAATAAACAAGGTGCAGACGGTCCACTCGTTCGAGATGAGTGAAACGAAAAAGTCTCTCAGGAGTGTCTCAGCTGTTGGTTGCACATGGCTACCACCGGACTTACCAACAGTGTAGGGAAAAGTTAAAAAAAAACTTACGTGACTACAGAACCATCAAGGAAATGTGGAAGTGGTTCGACCAAATGGACGCTATCTAAACCGGCGAGCAATGGGAGGGAGAGTGCCTGGACTCAGCCACGATAGAGGATGGTACATTTTGTTACGTTAACTCTATACTCTGCTTGAAAGCTTCACTTTATTTAGTTGACCAGCTATTGGAAGCTTGCTTCTAAAACAACCAGTCCACTTTAACTGTTACACCTGTGTAAAATCACCATGCAACAACTGCTTTATGCAACACAATGAGCTAGTAGCTAACAGCTAGCGGTTGTGTTATTGTTTTGGTCAGGTTGTGTCGTGTTTAAGATAATGTCACTGCAGTAGAGGCGGCGCAATTATGACAATCAGCATATAATCCCACCCACACTGATGAGGCACTAAACTGCAGTGGAAATGCAAGCTCAGAAAAGCGAGTCGAACCGAAAAGGAATCTGATCATTTTGAGCAAGTCTGAATGGCAAACATCACATGAAATACGATTTTTATAAATCATTTCAAGGTACATTCATATTGTCATGTTAGAAGCTAAAATCTCTATTCCATTCCCCTCCATGTTGTTTTATTGCATACTGAAGCAATGTCATTGCTATAGGAACCAATGCACAAAATGAAGATGAAGCCACAGAACACACAAATCGGATTTGATCAGTGGTGATACACAGTGCGTACAGTCAATAATGAAGATCAGATTCTGATTGGATACACAAAAAAAATTGTATTTGGACTGACAGTCTGAACATAGCTCTAGAGTCTTGGATTATTTTGACCTGGGTTAGTAAGCCACTAGAAATCCCCCAGAACACCATAGCAACAACTTAGTAATGTCCTAACTACCACTCAGAAGACCGTAGCAACCTGATAGCAATGGCCAGGTAACCACCCACAACACCCTAGCATCCTGGCAGTGGGTTTGCACAGGAAACACTTTAAGACAAAATTAATACTTAAATTACAAAAAAACCTGAGAACTAATTCGCTATTAGGTCCTTTGAGCAATACAATTTTCATGTGGGACTGCAAGAATAATGTGTTGAGGAGGACAGAAGGAGGAATTCTGTGTTTGTGATAAACTTGGGAGGCCAGTGCATGGGAAATTGACTAAAATATAAGCCAGTACTCTCCAAACCTGTTTTTATGAGTCTTTTTCAAAAAGGCACAACCACCGCAGTCTAGACTGTATGCATGTTTAGAGTGTAACAGCTACACGGGCAGATGAAAATTCCTTTTACACCGGAAAGGTAGTAAAAAGAGAAAGAAAATATATAGAGAGAAAGACAGACAAAGAAATAGGAAGTCTGAAATCCTTTTCCCAAGCTGAAACCACAGAGCTATTGCAAACCAACATTCCCAGACTTATGAACTTTAAATTTCAGCTCACAATGCTGAGGTGAGACCAAATCTGCTTTAATTAGTGTCTGTTGTTCATGATCAGGTGACTCCCAGGGTTGGCTGTGAGACTCAGACTGCTAATTGAGATTTTTTCTTTTTCTTTTGGACTCTGTGCGGGAAGAAAGATAGTAACAAAATTAGGTTTGGCAGGCCTGGACCATTGAGACTTTTATGTGTACACAGCTAAGGCAATACATGCTGGAGAGGCCCTGAGGCCTGAAGCAACATCTGCTTGCCCAGTTGCTTCGATGTGACCAAGATTACTGATTCAAGATCAGTTTTTTTACTTTTAAACCATGCTAATATAACTATGTGGTGCAAGGGGACCTGATCCTATATCTGCAGTCCTCTGCTCGGGGCTACGACCAACCCGTTTTTTCGCAGGTGTTGGTAATCAAGGAGGCAGGCTGCAGGGAGTTGTTGTGCTGCTAGCTGTGCCTCCTCTGAGAGTAAGGGCATTAAGGAGGCTGCCCACTGCTCGGTAGCCCACCTCCATAACTCAGCGGTTTCTTGAATAGATTGAGAAAGGCCTCCGGATCATCGTTTGGACCCATCATCATCAGGGTCACAGGTGGGGTGTGGTGGGATCCGGCCCCCTCTCTGAAGATCAGGCTCCGGAATGGCTTAGAACCATTGTTCCAGCTCCAGGCGTAACTCCATGAGGGCTTGTGTTGGTCTTTCTGGATGCTGTGAGGGACTTGATAACTTCGTCCAGCAGTGTAGACTCCATATTGACGTTCTCCTCCTAAGCCGGGTTTTCAGCACCTCTGTGATAGTTTCTGAGTTTGTGGGCAATGGAGGAGTCAGGAGACAGCGAACAGTCAATGTGAGTATTTTTATTACCCTTTCAGTGTCACACAAAGTTAAAACAAAAAGGGCTCTTGGTGGCCAAAATACACTCAAACGAGTCGTTGGGGCTTCACACTGTAAAGGCACATGCAGCTCTCTCTCTCTTGATACGTTGTCTCCGGCCGCCCCTTATCTCTCAACTCTCACGCTGATCAGCTGATCAGGGCCACGCTCCCCTCCTCATCACAACATATACTGTATATACTGTATTAATACAGCATATATATTATTAAAGGACAAATTCACACAAATATAAAACAAATCTATTATCATTTACTCAGTACTCATTTTCTTATGTCTTAAGCTCAACAGGGACTCTCCCTGTGATATGTGTTCAGCGAGTTGCTTTGTATAAAAGAAACCTACTTGTTTACTATGGTGATTCATACACACAAGGTGCCTTACTTGAATCTTTTAGGAAAAAACAGCCAGACAAATTAAAACAGGCCAGTATATTTTGAGACAGTTTTTTTCAATGCTTCCCTTCAGCCAACGGTGAAATCTACTAAGCTTGTTCATGGAATTAATGTTTTATTACAGAAGTTAGAAGGTGCCACACTGATTTTTCATGTTCTGTTCTTCATCAGCCATAACATTTTGAAGACACAACTAAATGAATGATGTCATAGAGCATCACAGCGATTATGTGTCATTAGCGCTAACAACCACTTTGCTGTCATGGAAAGCTTTAGATAATGAGCGAGTGAAATCAGCAAGTTGTAGAGACAGAGACAGTGGAGCTCAGAGTGGAATGAGGTAGAGACAATCTGATCGTCCCTGTGACATTACAGGCCTAATCGTATCCATACATGTCTGGCTTTGACTATGACTAAAACACAGCCAGAGAGGTATGGGCCCCTCAGACATCCCAGGAGAACAGAGTAGCAGCAATGATAACCAGTTTGAGGAACCCAGGTTCAAGATGCACATTTGGCAAGATAAGGTTTCAAGACATTTGAGGCCAATATTTAAAGATCCCATGTTTTGTACCTTTTTAATATAGTAGCTTTTGTATAATAGCTTTGAGATGTTTTTTTGCTAGTGACAAAGTTGACGAAATACACTTTTAGCAGATATGTGCATTTAAATTGTATAGTGTTTATCCTCTGGAAAAAATGGACAAAACATATTGACTCATCTCGTAGGGGAGAATACACATTTACGTCCCAAAAAATGCACTCTTAAATTAGAGTGCCCTCTCCCCCCTTGCACCATCTAGGTAACTGACAAATAAGGTCTAAGGCTTTCAAAAAAAAAAAAAAAAAAAAATACATTTTACATGCATACATTCTTGATTAATATACAACTGCACTACAGACCCTCTTGACTGAAAATATGTGTCATTATGGTTACAAAGTGTAAAATTATAGAGTTTATAAAAGTCTTAAAAACTTGTCGAACACTGACCAAGGATGTCTCAATTTACATTTATTTCAATCAATTTTGGCATTTTATATTATCTGTAAGGGGTATGTCTTGAGGAATTACATTTTCCTTTATTTTTTTTACATATAAGATGTCATTGAACTATAAAAACAGTGGATTGTCTGTGTTTTTCACTCATATCAGCATAGATTGCTTGTGAACTAGGCACAATATGACTCAAGCTTTGCAAAGAAACTGTTATTGAAAAATCGGGTCGTTAAACACTACCAGACCCGTGAGTAAACAGTTTAATTCACAAACGATTCAAATGTAAGGACTATTTGACTATTGCTGTGCTTAAGTGAACAGTTTGATACATTAAGATGAAATGTGTTTTGTATACATTATGTGCTAACCTCCTTTAGTTAACCTGTAGTAACCTCCGTTCCCTGATGAAGG
This sequence comes from Xyrauchen texanus, assembly GCF_025860055.1. Classification (NCBI taxonomy): domain Eukaryota; kingdom Metazoa; phylum Chordata; class Actinopteri; order Cypriniformes; family Catostomidae; genus Xyrauchen; species Xyrauchen texanus. Next base: position 35,720,781 of record NC_068292.1, read on the forward strand.
GAACTAGACGTTGTGTCGAATGTAGTGACACAAGAGGTCTTTCTTGAGAGCCTCGTGTACCCCTGAACTTGAGAAAAGGCCAATGAGAAATTCGCAGACAGAATTTGCATGTCCCGCCCCCGGACATACGGGTATAAAGGGAAGCGAGCATGCGTCATTCAGTCAGGTTTTTGCACTGAGGAGCCAAAAATAAGGTATGGCCATTTACAGTGTAGTTCTAGTGTCGTGGGGACACAACGTCTCGTTCCCTCCATCAGGGAATGGAGGTTACAACAGTAACCATAACATTCCCCTTCTGTCACTCACTCGACGATGTGTCGAATGTAGTGACACAAGGGGTCCCATTTCAAAGCGCCATGCACTAGTCCGTGTTACGTGAACTGCTGACACAGGTGCAAGCAGGCTGCTGCGTGCTAGAAGCAACTGTATCGGCCGCTCGTGACCCTCCCCAACACCCCCAGAAAAAGGTGTCCTATACAGACCTTAAGTTTCCTGCTCCCCTAAGGTGGGAACAAGTGCTACATGACCATCATGGGAGCAAGCCAGCCAGTTGCGGCCTTTTCTCTCTCTATGTTTCTCGCATAGAACGTAAAGTGGCATTTCATCTCAATGCTATGAAATGCGTCGGGGAGGCGATCTTTCCCGATCCTGTTCTTTCAGGGGGAATAGACCCTGCGGAGACCACATCCTGTCCAGACTAGGGGGAGGTGATATGTGGCCAATACACCACATGGGTTGTCAAGCCACACGTGGGAGCGGCATGTGGCTGATCCTACCTGACGAGGGAGGAGCTCAACAAACACAGCGACTGGGGGCAGAGGGACTGCCCAAGGGAGACGTGGGTCCGCTGACAGGGGGACAGTACCACGGAAAATACATCACAGGAAGTTGTCTGAAGAGGGAATTAGGCCTGTGGAGCCCTACCCCAATACAGAGCACTTAAGGCTCATAGTGGGTCTGGTCGCAAATTCCTCTGCTTTATTCACAGGCCAGAAGGCTAGGGAGAAAGAACATCCAGGAAGCAAGAGCTTAGTGGCTAACCTGGGAGAGAAAGCACACTGGATCAACTTGGTGAAGGATGCTAGGTGCAAGTGGAACACCTGGTCAGCTGTTCCGTATTACCGAGTTCTACCGGCTCGGACCTGACAGAACACGGGACAAGACTGACTCAACCCTGAGATTGTAGAATCTCACAAAGGTGTTCTGCAGATGTCTGCTAGGGAGGTGCCGTTGGCTAGTGCCCACGAGGATGCTACACTTATTGTCGAGTGAGCTCGGACCTGCAAGGGGGCTGGCACGGCCTGGGTCTGGTAGGCCAGAGAAATAGTGTCAATGACCCAGTGAGCTAACCTCTGTTTGGAGACGGCGTTCCTTTTCTGCTGTCCGCCGAAGCAGACAGTGCTGCCCAGAACAACAAAGCTCTTTGTGCGGTCCAAATACATATGCAAAGCATGTACCGGACCCAGCAACGAAAAGGCTGGGCTTGCCTCCTCCCGGGGCAGCACTTGCAGGTTCACAACCTGATCCCTGAATGGGGTCGTGTGAACCTTGGGCACGTAGCCCGGTCGCGGTCTTAGGATGACATGAGTATCTGCCTGACCGGACTCCAGGCAAGTGTTGCTCACAGAGAACACTTGCAGGTCCCCAACCCTCTTGATGAAAGCAAGCGCTACTAGGAGGGCCATCTTCAAGGAGAGGGCCTTGAGCTCAACTGAGTCAAGTGGCTCGAAGGGGGGGTCTCTGAAGGCCCGAAAGGACCACTGAGAGATCCCGGGAGGGGAACAGGCTTGGCCGGGGAGGATTCAGCCTCCGGGCACCTCTAAGGAACCTGATAATCAAGTCGTGCTTACCCAAGGACTTGCCATCCAATGCGTCGTGGTGGGCCGCGATAGCGTCTACATACACATTCAAGGTGGAGGGGGATAGCCTCCCCTCCAACCTCTGTTGCAAGAATGAAGGTACTGACGGAACTGTGCATCTCTGTGGGTCTTCAGACCAGGAAGAACACCAATTTGCGAACAAAAGGCTCTTTATGGCGTAAAGCTACCTGGTAGAGGGAGCTCTGGCTTGGTTGATCGTGTCTACGACTGCAGGTGTCCTGTCCCTGGGAAAGAAGGTTCTTCCTCAAGGGAATTTGCCAGGGAGGTGATGTTGCGAGGAGTGTAAGATCTGAGAAACAAGTCCAAGTGGGCCAGTAAGGGGCCACTAAGGTTACTTTTTCCTCATCCTCCCTGATCTTGCACAGTACCAGTGCAAGAAGGCTCACTGGGAGAAATCACACAGGGCCGGCTGTGTGCCAATGCGTCTGTCCCGAGAGGGGCCTCTATCATTGAGTACCACAGCGGGCAGTGGGAATTGTCTTGGGAGGCAAAGAGATCTACCTGTGCCATGCTGAACCGTCCCAAATAAGCTGGACCACCTGGGGAAACCTGTTGTGACAGCACGTCTGCTGTCGTGTCGAGGTTGCCGGGGATATGAGTGGCGTGCAGTGACCCGAGTTGTGAGTTGTGACATATGACGAGTTGTGACATATGACAATTTATGTGCCAACGCAGCCGGGGCCCTATCCAGGAGCCAGCGGCTGCGTGCCTGTTGCACACAGTGCCCCAACCCCGTTGAGAGGAGTCTGTGGTGACCACGATTCGTCTGGCACATCTCCTATGCAGCGGCGACATCATCATCCAATTCCGGGGGCTCGAGGGAGAACGCAGGCTGGCCGTGAGGTAAGCGAAGGAGAAAGCCGCTGGTGATGCGCCGTAGATCCAACAGCAGTGCTTCGCCAACCGAGGTGAGTGGAACAGTAGTGAGACTCAGCTTGCTGCTGTAAAACTGCTCGTCTCTGATGAAAAAAGACTGACAGACATATGTCTAGGGGTGGGACATGCAAATTCTGTCTGCCAATGTCTCATTAGCCTTTTCTCAAGTTCAGAGGTACATGAGGCTCTCAAGAAAGACCCCTTGTTTCACTACATTCGACACAACGTCGAGTGAGTGACAGAAGGGGAAATTTTGTTTTCTTTTGGTCAAATTTGATTAATAGATTTACAAAAAAATGTGTCAAAGTCACAATGTTTGGTTCCCGTAACAAAAACTATACAGTATTTAAAGTGTATTATTTACACACAATAGGAGAGTTGATAAAAATTTTATTTTATTTTTTACTGTCTCAGGGCAGTTACACTACTACACTACAGATATATATTTTTTTTACCTTAGGCCCAAGAAATACATCACAATTACTTGAAACTCAGAAACTGAAAAACAAATTCAGCATAGGAGAAGATGTTTTGTGTGAATTGCATCTTTATTTTTTTTAAATATATATTTTTGACCCATATCCAAATCAAGTCCTTCAATTTGTCCCAATCCAACTTCCAGTTTCAATAGGATATAGAAAATAATCAACACAGAAAAGGACATTTTTTTGATCAAACCAGCATTTCATGGTCTTTAAAGCAAGCATAGAGAAAATCTACTTCACTGAACTGTTATAAAGAAATAAACTTCATTATATAGGCTACTTCACAAATACAATATGGGATGTGTAAGACATATGGCCCTGATCTAACAGGGCAGGGTCCACGTTGTGCCTGGGTTACTGTATACCACAGGAGATTGAAGTAGTCAGCAGGCTTAAGCCAATATTCAACATGTCAGTGGACCTAATTTAACATTCCATTCAACAGTTAACTTATTAGCAAGCTTTCCAAGCTCTGTTCCCATTGGGCCATTACATTTTTGTAAAGATAATCCGTAATATGATGAAAGCCTATGGAATGCCCTAGCAGGGCACATGCACACTAAAGCATACACAAACACATTGATGGAGCGGCAGTGATCTGTGTGTAGTTAAAACATAAGGATGAAGCAATGCCCCATCCTGCTCCATATGAAAACAAACAGAGGTTTAAAAGAAGCTATAATTCACTAATTTTCTACTGCCACCTACCTATATATCTCTGATACACTATGCCTAACCCACAAAACCCTGCATGGAAATAATACATTCCTGCTCTCTCAAGAAAACCTGGATCTTAGCGGTGACTTAAGGGATAGTTCACCGAAAAGTGAAAATTCTGGCATCATTTACAAATGTTGAGATGTTATGCAGACTTTCCAGTCTCAATCACACCATTCACTTTCATTGGATAGAAAAAAGATCTAATGACATGAATGATGAATAAAGCAAACATTCTGCCTAACATCTCCTTTTTTGTTCCATGAACAAAAGTAAGTTATATGGATTTGAAACATGATGTTGAATAAATAATAATGACCAGAATTTTCATTTTTGGGTAAACTTTCCTTTCAAAATACAGAAAATTAGCAGAATTTCTTTTCTCTATGGCAAAGAAGTGTGTCCACATGGATTCACTCATGAGCAGTCAGTTGAGTGCCCAGTTGGGCTGCCCTGGCTTCTTCACACATTACATGCTGCCACTGTTTGTGCCTGTTGTCGGTGCTGACACCATGGCAACCTCTTTGGCCATCTGAGCTGCTGTTGAGCTCGTCATATCTTGAAAGGGGGAATGGAAACGGTGAAGGAAAAAGATGAGTGTCTTTTTGATGGTTCCTACTAAAGCTTTAGGAAAACTTAGGAAAAAGTCTGCAAAGAGACTAAGGAGGATATCAATTTGGCACAAAAAGAGGAATAAGAAAGAGATTGTGAACTTGCATAACCCAGAGATAGTTCACAGATTTTGGATGATGTCTGGCCATATGCTGCTGTGAATGGTTTTGTAAAAAGATTTGATTTTCAATAATATATGTCACATTTATATTATTGTTAGTTTAATTTACACATCACCTATAACGTAGTTCTAATTGTTGATTCTTACTACTTTTGTTGTTTCTTCTAAAACTCCTTAGGATAAATAAAAAGAGAAAACAATTTGACAATTATTATATAAGATACATATGCTAAATGCAGACATTTAATCTCATTGCTGTCTACAGAAACAATATATCTTTTAAAGTGTTATGATAGGTGTGGGTGAGAAACATAAATATTTAAGTCCTTTTTTTACTATAAATTCTGCTCCCTGCCCAGTAGGTGGCAATATGCTCAAAGAATGCAAATCATCAAAAAAAAGAAAAGAAAGAAGAATGTGAAAGTGAAAGTGGAGATTGATCGTATTTCTCACCCACAATTATCATATAGTTTATGAAGATATGAATTTAACCAACGGAGTCGCACGAGTTACATTAATGCTGCCTTTATGTGCTTTTGGGTGATTCCAAATTTTGGTACCCATTGGACCTTCAGAGCTGAGATATTCTTCGAAAAATCTTAATTTGTGTTCTGCAGAAGAAAGAAGTCATACACATATGGGATGGCATGGGGGTGAGAATTAAAATTTTTTGGTAACTATTCCTCATGTGGTAGGACCAACTCACCTCCAGCTTCCACTCAATGGAAACACAGCAGTCCCGATAGCCTAGTGAGATCATGTACATTCAAGGTCTGGAAAGTTGTTTTTCCCTCAAACATCCTGCCATTTACATATGAACGTTTCCAAATGTTTATGTATGCTACATTACACAAAATGTCTGAGATTACAGAAGCTCAAAGAATGGAGAAGCAGTTCTTATTCTCCAATCGGCTCTTATATCATAAAAGAAAATTACCAGCGCAGAAAGATTTTTTAAATGATGTTAGTTTCTGTTGACAGTTCTTAAACGTTTTCATTATTCCACCAATGCTGACAGAACACCATACTAAAGTATTCTGGCTGGGTTTATGGCAAACACATTAACAAACATACATTGTGGTGCGACCAGTTCCTTTTCAATGAATCAAGCGATACTTTTTAATAATTCATTCAAAAAGACTCAAACACTGCATCAGAATATTCATACTTCCCTACTGTACAGTATGCCGAAAACAGTATGTCAGTGGAGTAATACGTCTGAATCCTCAGTATTCAGAAAACAGAAAGTGAGAAATCCCTGGATCACCTGCTATTTCCGGCGAGATTCTAAAATGTGGATTGACTGGACACTTTACTATCCCATAATCGATTGTGAGCTGAGATGTCACGTTCAAAATGCTAGATTTAAAACAATGATGTTGAAACCCAAGTTGGATGACTCTATTCAACTGGTTATTGTGCATAAATGGTGCTTGTTTAATAAAGCCACATAGTTTATTTTTGCAAATGTTGTTATTACGTTATATATATATTCGGTACACAGGTCAATACCCATGTTCCTGGAGGAATTATGTCCGGAATCTATTCATACTACTTGCCTGAATACCAATAGAACGAGCTATAATCCACCATTAGCTATACTTCTACTAATAAATGTTAAGAAAATCTATTTTCTGGGTATCTTTCGATGTTGTCATGTGCTCTATTTAGCTGGACACCTAAGATAGCACCTGTCATCTTGATGAATGTGTCAGCCTTCCAGGGCCTTGTCAATCACACCGATTTTGGTTTCCATCTTTTATGAAGGTCATTACTTAGCTTTGCCTCTTGAGAGGCCTGGCTCTCATGCCTGCACTTTGTAATGAGGGATGAGATCCTTCTAAACGGTTTCCATAGCACTGAAGTAATCAATCTAGTGCTCAGGAATTAAGGCTGAGCACTCCGCTGTGTCATCCGCTGTCTTTGAGAGGTATGTGAATGTCAGATTGCATTAGAGCAAGAGAGAGGCAGAGGTTGTTATAATAAAATGAAACTTGACACCATCCCGTCTGTCTCCGTTACCAACAAAAACACAGAGACTGTTGAATATCGTCTCACAGCAAGAAACAGACATAGAACAGAGCCATTCTAATATAAGCTATTGGAAAAACACTTTCAAAACGATGTACTCCAAAAACGATGTACTCCTACTTCTACACAAATCCAATCCAGGCTTTGAACTAAGGTTTATCCTGGGTAAAGACAATCCCAGAAACCCCCAAACACAGATTTCTGACAAATATATTGGTCTGCAGGTAACTGCAGAAACAGCTTATCCAGCTGGCTGGTTCCTCATGCAAGACATTCAGGGTCACCCTTACACTCTACAACTCTCCAGATGTGATGCTTGACCGACTTAGGGCATCACAGAACTTCAGAGGCGATCCTCTGACGCCCAGAACCAGCTCTTTAGAGCTTGGCCTCTCTCCTAAACATCCATGAGGTCGATAAACATATTGTTAGAAAAGAAATATCAAAGTAATACCATAAATAGTGTTTAGATTAAATTGCAGGTCCAAAGTCAGTTAATATGGAGTAATGTGTCTTTAACTTTCTGGATTCTGTCTAAGTTTACATTAGGGTGACCAGATGACCATGACAAAAAACTGAATTAGTAATTTTATTTTGCTCAAATCTGCTGAGCTTTCAACAAAATCCACGGGCCACAGATTCCATGCAGCCTTAGTTAAAAGGCAATTTTTCCTTGAGGTTTGCGGAGCACAAATGCAAGTGTGCACAAGTTAACATAAATCAGTTTTTCTCAGAGACTAACATTGCCACAAGAAATAATATGGCAACACGCTGTTACAAGGCACAAAAGATAATTACCAGTGGAATGCAGGATTGCTCCATATTCCTGTGATTTTGAAATCCTCAGAGCGGTGCTGATTTAAAAGGAAAGTGTGTTTTGGCTGCAAAATAGCATGAGCACTGGGAATACGAATACCACAAATCATGGTTAACTTGATCATCATTCCAGATCAAGAAACCATTGACTGTCTAATGTTAATCCAAGTTCAGTTAATCTGTCCTTTGAGCCTGATGCTTTTAATATTTGCAAGCATTTTTATCATTACGTCTTCTAGAGGGGAGAGAGACAGAGACAGAGACAGAGAGAGAGAGAGAGAGACCTTTGAACAACTTTAATTACAAAAATTTTAAAACAATCTTCAATCAATTATTTAGCCAACAAAGAAAACAAATAAATAACAAGCACCCATAAACCTTTTTACAAGCATTATCATCATATAATATTATACAAAGATTTGTAAACCACCATTGCAGTCAACATCGCAAATACAGTTATTTATAGCCCACTTGAACTTGAAGTCTTCAATATTCTCATTCAGTCAATAGTATTCAAATTCTATTCTTAACCTTGACTTCATCAAACCCTCATAAATCAATACCACATCAGTTTGTCCCATACCACCTATTTTACTTTTACGAGAGAGCCAAACAGCTAACTTTGCTTGTCCGAAAATAAAATTGAGTAGATGATAGATCTCCCTCTTGCTACGTTTATATTTAGGTCCATAGATATACAACTCAAGTGTGAAAACTTCTCCTAATGTCTGACACCAGCCTCTAAGAATTTCAAAGAGAGGCAATAATCTACTACATTCAGCAAACAAATGAAAAACTGTCTCCTGCTGTTCACAGAAGGGACATCCCATCCCCGCTAGTGGATCAAAATGTGCTCTGTATCTGTTTGTAGCTATAATACCATGTACAACGCGCCACTGCAGGTCTCCAGACCTTTTTTCAATGGGGAGCTTGTACATGGTCCTCCAGCTACCTTTCGGGGAAGAGTCTGGTCCAAAATATTCTGTCCATTTAGTCTCTTTTACATTTTCAAGTGCATGAAGATGAAGAAATTTTACACACAGCATATAAGTAACTTTTTTCCCAATGTCTCTGAAACTCCCCAGTTGAGGTGTCTTAAAGGATAGAATGCCACCTTCACTTTCTTGCCACAATCCAGTCGCAGCTGTAATATCCAGTTCTGGGAAAGAAGAAACAGCATTTTCTTTTTTGTGTAAAAATAAAGAGTCTCTATAGTCCACCGGCATGCACTCATAAAGATGGTTCAACAGCCTCTGCGCAACTCGGACTGATCTTATGCCAAGCTTGGTAGCCAGAGTCTCTGCAGAAATCCATCCATCTTCAGTCAATAAGTGTCCAATCTTTACAATGTTTGCAGACAATAAAGCATGCCTCACAGAAGTTGATTTTAGAACATCCAAATACATTTTTGGGTTAAAGATCAAGGGTTCTTCCAGTAACCACTGGCTCTGTTCACCATTTAGATCTCTGCAAACTTCTAAAAGAGTCCACGCTCTCAACATTGACTTGTAGAACGATGACAGACCAGTTAAGTCCAGCTTATTAATGTCCATTAAGAACAGTTGACAATCATAACCCATTTCACCTGCTCTTCTCAAGAGGCCACGGGCTACCCCACGCCAGCTCACTTCTTCACCATACAGGAGTCTTTGAGCTGTCTGGAGTCTGAAAGCTTTAATTCTAGATCTGATGTCAATGAGTCCTTGACCTCCCTCCGTCCTGGGCAGATAAATTACTGTTGCTTTTAGCCAGTGATACCTGGACCAAAAGAAATCAACTAGTTTTTTCTGAATGTCCATTATCAGTTCGTCTGGAGGTTCTAATATCATCATTTTATGCCATAAAGTAGCAGCAATAAGATTATTACAGACCAAAACTCTACCCCTATAGGATAACTGGAAGAGCAACCATTTCCATCGAGACAACAGAGCACATGTTTTCTCCACTAGTCCCTCCCAGTTCTTTTTCTTATATTCTTCAGATCCTAAAAACACCCCTAAATATTTTAAACCTTCCCTTCCCCATTGCAACTCTCCAGGAAGGATGGGACCATTATTGTCATGCCCACACCATACTGCCACACATTTGCCCCAATTAACTTTAGCAGAAGATGCTTTTTCATAAATTTCTAAACACTTTTTAACAACATTAACATCTTGATTACCTCTTATTAAGACTGTAAGATCGTCCGCATATGCAGACATTTTAATAAACTGTGAAGAATCTATTTCTCTGATTTGCAGCCCCATTAATTCTCTTCTTAATTTACAGAGTAACGGCTCAAAAGCAATACTATAAAGCTGCCCTGAGATAGGGCAACCTTGCCTAATACCCCTCTGAACCTTTATGGGGACACTGAGACCGCCACCTATTTTTATCAAGCAAGTTGCCTCATTATAAAGCAATTTTATCCATGAAATTAAATTTTCTCCAAATCCAAAAGCCTTAAGAGTCTCAAAAAGAAAATTATGGTCAACTCTGTCAAAGGCTTTCTCTTGGTCCATTGACAAAAACCCAACATCAACATTGTTGTAAAAAGCATAGTCGTACAGATCCCGCATCAGATGTAAATTATCCACAATAGATCTGCCCTTTACACAATATGATTGGTCCTTATGAATAATTTCATGTAATACATCATTTAACCTTTTAGCAAGACACTTAGAGAGAATCTTATACTCTGAACATAAGAGAGCTACAGGTCTCCAATTTTTTAGTAGCGTCAAATCTCCCTTCTTTGGAAGTAATGTTAAAATAGCACGCTGACAACTTCTTGTTAGACATCCTTCACTTATACATTTCTGAGCAACTTCAAAAAAATCATGACCAATAACAGTCCAAAAGCGTTTATAAAACTCGGCAGGAAGTCCATCAATTCCTGGTGCCCGCCCTGATGAGAGATCCATTACTGCTGAGGTCAGTTCATTAAAAGTGAGTTGTGCTTCCAAACGTTGTTGTTTTTCTGTAGATATCTCAGGAAGATCTTGTAAAAGTTCATGTCTACATTGATCATTTAAGGACTCAGCAGAATTAGAGAGAGAGAGCTAGAGAGAGAGAGAAAGAGAGAGAAAACAGACCAAACACCTTTTGGCAAGAGTTCTTAGCTCAACATTATGTAAGCTCAGAGAGTTTTTGGAGGGCAGCAGAGCATGATACAACCTTATGAAACATTAACATCATAAAATAAAATAAAAAAATTATGCAGTGACAGTCAGGAAGGAATGGGTGACATATGGAACAGGGAAGAATAGGATGAGACGAGAGAAGAGACACTGGAAAGTGTGTTAATGGCACAAATCAGGAGATTGGAAACTAGGCTGGTCATTCAGTTTTACCAAAGACCTTTTTAGGTGGCTATTTTCAGCCACCTGCTTAAATGGTAAGACAGCAATTCGTTCAAACAGACAAGCTAATCAGGACAATAATTAGCTGTATTTCTCAGGTTGGTCCAGTTTATGGGCATGCATGTTGTAGAGAAGAAAGACCAGACAATGTATTTACCAATGGAGTGCAACATTCTAGGAAAAAACGGCCCACACATTTTATCCATTGGGAAATTGATTTTTTAACAATAACTTATAAAACTTTAAAGATAGACCTACCATGTGCTCCAAGGTTGTTAATAGATGGTATATGGTCCTGTTGAAACCATCAGTCTTCGTTTTTTAAACTTCTTAAAAAAAATGTAATAGCGGAATTCCACGTGAAGAACTTTGCTACCAGTGAATTCTGAAAATGAATAATCCACCAATCAGAAAATCATGGTGAACAAACCACAGCAATCGAGCCCAATAGCAGCTGCCCATTCCAATCACACATTGTGAATGATGCAATCGAGTTAGTCCCCCTACACTCTCAAACTACTTATTTATTTAAATATATCTGAATATTTTGTGGTAAACTTAAAATATATAGTTTCAATACTTACAATCAACAACTCAAAACAAGTAGTTTATTATATTTCTATCATTTTTAATTTGATTACTTCATTTGCAATGCTTTATGGGACTGTAGTTCATTCTCTCATGAAAACCATTAAGAACACAGTCTTGAACCTTTGTCTTTTTGTCTGATTTTCAAACACTTTCCTGCTTCAAATCATAGATTGTAATGTTGTGATTCACCTTGGAGCTGGTTGGAATGGTTCTTAGCTAAGAACACTTTTAAGAAGTACTAAGTTCTATGAAACCCCTCTTTAAGACATGAATAGGAAAAATACGTCCAGAACCAAGATGGCTTAAAAAATGGATGGTCACTGTTGCATACTACTGAGGTCCCATGAAGCTGATGGCAGCATCCAGGTCGCAGTCTTCCGGTGATGCAGGAACCAGTTTCCAGACAACTGCCAATGATATGAATGGGAATGCTAATGGATCCCTCTAGTTAATTTCGACCTTTTTGGACTCTTCCAAATTATTTTATAATGAGTTGTTATGCCTCCTCCTTATTTCATTTTGGTTGTATAGCTTGTTGTACATCCACAAACAGTGCCCTTTTAAAATGGGATCCATTGATTTACCAAGCGCAAACACGTTGTCTGCAAATACTGTTTACAGGAAATAGCTGTGAGCATTACATACCAAAAAATTAAATTAAAGTTAAGCTGTATCAAATGCAATATCAGATGGCTTAAAGGGATAGTTCACCCAATAATGAAAACTCTATTATCATTTAATCACCATTATGTTTTTGTTAGGCAGAATGACGGCCTCAGACACCGCTCACTTTCATTGCATATGTTTCAATACACACAAAGAAAGTAATCCACATTTGGAACAACATGAAGGAGAAGTGGTGGCCAGAAGGTCAGGGGTTCAAGCCCCAACACCACCAAGACACCACTGTTGGGCCCTTGAGCAAGGCCCTTGAACCTATCTGCTCCAGGGGTGCTGTATCATGGCTGACCCTGCACTCTGACCCCAGCTTAGCTGGGATATGTGAAAAATAAATAATTTCATGTATATGCAGAAATGTATGTATAATGTGTGACAATTGATCAATTTATTTGTATTTATTAATGCATTTAAAGCACAAAAACTAAACACAATGCACTAAAACTGAATGTCTAAAGAAAAAATTATTAGCTCATAAAAAGAACATATTCCATAGTGTAGATGCAGAGAGATGTCTCCCCCTCCTCTAGTATAAATGCAAGTTATGAAAATTAGTTTTTTATGCACTGGAGGAGGATGGAGAGCGTTTGCAGGGTGGGGGAGGCCAGGATAAAAGGTCACCACAAGACTGAAACGGTCACTTGTTTATCCGAACAATCACTCTATAAATCAGTTTCAAAGAAGTGGGAGGAGGACAGACCCAAATAGTTACTGGGCCCTATAGAGAATATATCTTCTTTTCGAAGAGTCCTTGCTCGTTGACTAGTTGCACTGTTCTTCAGGGTATATACTGTAGTTTTTGTCAGCAAGAGAAATGTGCATAATAGGATGTGCAAGTGCTTGCTGATTTAATGCAAATTAATGTATATATTTACAGCTCCTTAAAATGTCTTTTTCTTAAAAAGTGATAAGCTTATATAGTTAAAGTTGACGTGTGTAATTTATTCATTGTTCAAATACTTTCAGCTAATCCCACTTTAATGCGTAGAGCCAACTATAAGCAAGCCATTATAGTTTGATTTTCCAGAAAAGTGTAAACACTGTGGACAGTGATGGGAGTTTGGGGCGGGGTCATATGTATGTCCAGATAATGGAAGACAGGTTGTATCTTTTTGACTTCTAATAAGTCCTTTGATTGCACAAAAAAGCATTTCTTTCTCTGCTTTCATCAGTAACAAAACAAAAGCTCAACCAGAATCAAAAAGTGAAGTGATTTTGTAAATTTTTTTTATTGAAAGCTTCATCAAAAGGAAACAAACAAAATAAAATCAACAGAAGTTTAAACCTAACATCCACTGGTCTACATACACTCTCAGGATCACAGCTCGAGCACATGGGAGGCAAAAAAGTGAAGCAACTCAAGAAATCATTGTAGCATTGTAAAACTGTTCCACTTTCATATTTCAACAACACCTGTACAAAAAACATTTCCATAAATATTTCTCTATTTTATCTGCCAGTAAGTTAGTCTCTAATTGAGGTTTTGCTGTTTTCTGTGAATTTGGTTGAACAGAGTTTGCGTTATCCTTGCTGTCATACCGCAAACCTTTTGAGTTGAGTCAAGGTTCTTGACAGTCCAACGAACATTCTTCATTCAATGACCTCAACCGTGACAGCCAATCTAATGTACAGATAAAAATGCATGGCTTGGACCTTGCATCCAATGACAAATAGAATGTTACAAAGGGAGCACAGATTTTCTAGCTAGTGAAAAACCTTCCAGTGGATGAAAGATGTTTAGCTTACTGAATTACACTTGGAATGAGAACTCTATCCTACAGCTTAAGGAAACCTCTAGCTTAAAGGAATAATTCATTTAATAATGACAATTCTATCATCATTTACTCACCCTTATGTTTTGCTAAACCTTTTTGACTTTCTTCATATAACTGTCTTTCTACTGGAACACAAAAGGAGATGTTAGGCAGAATGTTAGCCTCAGTCACCATTCATTTTCATTGCACCCCCCCAATACTATGAAAGTGAATGGTGACTAACATTCTAACTATAAACTCCTTTTGTGTTTCAGAGAAGACAGAAAGTAATACAAGTCAGGAAAAACACAAGGGTAAGTTAATCATTTTTGTGTGAACTATTCCTTTATCACATTTTGTTTTTCACTCTTTAATGAGAAATATGACAGCTGTAGAGTGCAAAATGTAGGGTACAACATAAAGAAATATTTAACCCCAAAATGAAAATTCTCTCATCATTTACTCACCCTCATGCAATCCAAGATGTGCATGACATTCATTCTTCTTCTGAACACAAATGAAGATTTTTAAAACAATATCTCAGCTCTGTAGGTCAAAAAAGAATCCATATGTTCCATATGCAACAAAGGCCTCATAGAATTAATCCATACAACATCAGTGGTTAAACGCATGTCTTCTGAAGCAATATGATAAGTCTGAGTGAGAAACAGATCAATATTTAAGGATTATTTACTATCAATCTCCACTTTCACTTTCACATTCTTCTTTTTTTGTTTTTGGCGATTCACATTCTCTGTGCAAATCACCACCTATTGGGCAGGGAGGAGAATTTATAGTAAAAAATGACTTAATATTGATCTATTGATCATTGCTTCTGAAGATATGGATTTAACCACTGGAGTAATCTGGATTTCCTTAGTGCTGCCTTTAAGTCCTTTATTAGCTTTTTTGTGCTTCAAAGTTCTGGTCACCATTCACGTGCATTGTGAGGACCTGCAGAGCTGAAATATTCTTCTAAAAATGTGCTCATTAGAAGAAAGAAAGTCACACATCTGGGATGGCATGAGGGTGAGTAAATGATAGTTAATTTTTGGGTGAACTATCTCTTTAAGGTAACCACACATACACCTCTTGTGTGAGAATATCACCCCAAGTCACCCATCTGTCCCCAAGGCCCTGCCCTTAAATACTGAATGCTTGATAGCAGCGAGCACATGATAAAAATAACTCTCCAAAAAGACAGTGGATAACAGACATAAAACACAGTGACTTTTCTCTTTTTTGTTTAAAACGTTTTTTCTTTAAAGAGGTGGAAATGAAAAGCTAGCTTGTTTTCCTTATAGTATCAGTCATTACGGTAGATTTGTTGTGTTGCCAAAACTGGTCCTCGTTCAGAAATCGCTTTAATCCACAGTGTGAAATTGTTTCATAGCTAACTGAAATGGTTAATGCCAAAGCAGAGGATGAAGTACAGCATCTTTGCTTTAATACTGTCCTCTAGTGGTTAATTGATATCATTACTTTGTGTCTGATGTCCTATTGTGGGAATACTGGGAAAAAGACTGAAGCATTCTCTGAACTCGCCTCTTTGCAAAGACTGTGAAAGATGACATTGAAAAGAGCATGTGGACCAAAATGACCAGCACAAATAGAACTTGAAATGATCTTGATGTCTCTTGTTGGCCCTTCAGTACACAGTTTTCTGTATGGATTAACATATTTAATTGTAACTTCTTAGAATTCTGTAAATGGAATAAAAAGAAATGCAAGTATAACTGTAATCTACCAAATGACAACTGAATTTATTCCCAGAGCACCTGAGAGATCTCTAATTACCTGACTGTTAAACTAGGAGGCATATTTATGAGGCAAACAACCATAAAGGCAGCAAAGACAGCCCCATACTTCACCATATATATTGATACTCTTAGCTGAAGTGGTAGTGTTGTGTCCTATTAGTTTGCATGAATACAATGGAGAGCAGTCTGCCTTTTCTTTTGTGTTGCAAAATGAGATATTTACCCAGTACTTGTTTATTTGCTAGTTTCCCCCACTCTGGAACGGACAGCCTGATAAATTATAGCAGATTTCAGATGTAGAAGGTCAGAATGATAGTCATCATGTGTGCTATTTCTAACTAATACTGAGATGGCTGTCACTGCTTTGTAACAAGGCACCTTAGCAACCACCAAATCCTACAGGTATGATGACAGTAGGCACCTTAGTTTCAAGTAATGCCATTATCACAAGTGAATTCCAATTGCATGCATTTAAATAAAGAAACCTTGCATATAATGTGAGGTGTTTCAATTGTTGCAACTGAAAATATGTCATTAGTGGACGACTGCCCTGCTTAAAAACACCATAAACCAGCATCAGCTGGTTTTCAGGTTTTAGTTGGTCTCTCACCCTTGTCTGTTGTCTGGTTTTAAATAGGCTTTGGACACTTTCAGATGGCCAGGCTGGAAGACCAGATAGACCAGCAGAAGACCAGCAAGGCCAGGTTGGGAGACCATCTGGAGACCAGTTTAGCCAGGCTGGGAAAGCAGCTAGACCAGCTGAAGACCAGCTAGACATGACCAGCTGAAGACAAGCATGGTTAGGTTGTGAGACCAGCTTGGGCAGGCTGGGAAAGCAGCTAGACCAGCTGAAGACCAGCTAGACATGACCAGATGAAGACAAGCATGGTTAGGTTGTGAGACCAGCTAAAAACAAGTTTGGCCAGGTTGGGTAACCAGCTAGATCAACTGAATACAAAATTTCTCTGGCTGGGAGACCAGCTAGACCAGTTTGGGAGAACAGCTAGACCAGCTAAAGAGCAGCTTAGCCAGGCTGGGAGACCAACTAGGCCAGCTTGGCCAGAGTGGAAGACCAGCATGCTTAGGTTGGGTAACCAACTGAAGGTTAGCTTGGGTAGGCTGGGAAATCAGCTACAACCAGTTGGCCAGGTTTGGTAACCAGCTAGACCAGCTGAATACCAACTTGGTCAGGCTAGGAGACCAGCTAGACCGGCTTAGGCTGGTTTAAGCAGTTTTTTTAACAGGGTGGGGGGTGCTTGTTTTGTAACATTTGTCAAACGGATGTACTATTTTGCCAAGTGTTAATTTTTCTCAGTGCATCTAATGCAAAGCTTGGCTTCATGACCTGCAATACATTTTCCTATGTTCCTGTGTTTCCTCGTGGTAAAATTGCTTTTGATGAGGTAGTGAGCTTTACACAGAATTTAAAAACACACTAGTGAGTACTTGGATTCCTTCCTGTTGAGTTGAAATGATAATCAGCCTTCTTTGAAATGCTTATGTGACATATAATAGTGGCTGACTCTATATCAGTGACTGAGAAGGTGCAGTGAAAGAGAGGTATAGTATTATTCAGTCTGGCAGATGGGAGATGTTTGATGGATCAGACTCTCTCTGATGCCCTCTGGTGGGGTGAATACACTCAGCAATATGTGATATCTGTGATGGTGTTTTTCTGCCTCTAAACTGAACACTTGACATAGATTCTGCAACAGTGGAAAGAAGTTTAAACCCTTAAAGTAAAGCACCAATTTTGCCATCAAGGTCAAATGGATACCTTAGAAACATAATTATTAAAACATAAAAAAAAAAAATATCAAAATAGAAAAAAGGAAAACATAAAATCAATCAACTCCACTGTCTTGAAGGGGGTTTCTTCATCTTTGGTATAAAATATGCCATCAATGGGCTGCATTTGATCCACAGCTAAGAAAGACTTAAGAAATTGTCAACAATTTCCTATTACTATTGCTTTTTGCACACATTTGCTTTTTTTTTTTTTTTTTTAGATTTAATCCATAAGCTCTTATCTACGTTGATTTGCACTGCCAGTATATATATATTTTTTACTTTTTAGATAAAGTTTTCAACTTTTTTCCACAATGAAACAAGCAAAGCAGGCTAAAAACACCTTAAAGCTGATAAAAAATATTGCAGATAAAAACAATAATGCCATTAAAAATGATCTGCACTACACAATAAACTGCATTTCACACGATGCAGTGGAATAATATTTTTTTCCTCTAAAAAAATGCAATTCTCTTTAATCATCATCACAATATTTTGTCTATCCTCTCTTTTAAACACAAAGTCACCAATGATAATTTAAAATGTCTCCAGGAGACCTCTCTATAAGCGCTATACAGGTTTTTCTCTCTTTGCCAGGTCATTTGTCACTGCATTCGTCAGTCCAGATACTTCGAACAGGAAAAGTCTTAGATGTTTCTTGAAATTAAGGCAACAAAGATGAAAAAACATTGATATTCTCTAGAAAACTAAAATCTAACTCATAAAAAGGGAAAAGTAATAGTAGCTTAGAATTCGAGGAAGACTTCTTATTCTCCTTCTCTCATTGTTTTACAAGAACGTGCTTCCTCGACTAATAGAAAAACCCACTGTTTCTGAACACCTACCTGCACATTCGAAAAAAGAATTGGAAAACTTGTACTTGTTTGAATTCATCACTTCCTCACAGACTGCATTTCTGGATGCGAGTTCTCCAAAGGTCCTCCGTTGTGGGCCAGGTGTTAAATAAACTGTTTTGTAATGCTTGTGCAAAAGTAGACACAAACGTGTTTTCCTATATCTTGCCCTCTGTCTTCAATGTTCCCGTGTTGCAGTCCCCCGGTTTCAAGGCAACGCAGTCACCTCAACGCCCCAACCCCCACCTCCTCCGGTTATCTGAATAAATGAGAGAGACAGATACTTTGGATTGTCACTTATTCAATTCAGTCCTTTCAAAAGAATATTTCACCCAGAAAATAAAAAATACTGTCATAATTTACAAACATGTCATTCCAAACCCATATGCTGTTGTTTTTTTCTATGGAACACAAAAATTCTACAGAAAGGACAAAAAGGTAAAAAAAGCAATACAAAGTACTTTTCAATCAACCAGTTGATCCAGTTCATAAGTTGGACTGAATGATTCTTTTACGAATCGGACTGATCCGGTTCTCGAGTTCAGCTCACTGGTTCTGATCCGGTCGCCTAGCGATTGGGTTTAATGCACGGTCTTACATCAGTTATGCTTAATAAGCTGAAAATGTGTGAGGTTATGTAACGCATTAAAATGATTTCCTTTATTGAGGTTATAAATGGTATAAACTGAACAGCGCACGTAGATTTTTCCCCATTACCCCAATTTTGTTCTGCATATAAAAACACCTTTTAAAACACCTAAGCTGGCTTATGCAATGTGGGGAAGTGTTGTGCTCATGTCTCTCTACATTTTGAAATCAACAGCAGAGAAAAAACAATGATTTGAAGTCTCATGTAAACATGTAGTTGTCAGCAAATTGGTATGACTTAAATTTCGGTCTGTGATTCCTCACAGAAAGCAATCGTATGACTTCAGAAAACCTTGAATATAACCTAATCGCATGGACACCCTTTATGTTACTTAAATTGTGCTATTTTGATGTTTTTGGGGCTTAAAGGAATAGTTCTTTCAAAAATGAAAATTCTCTCATCATTTACTCACAGATTTTTATAAGAATATCACAGCTCTGTAGGTCCATACAATGCATGTGAATGGTGGCCAGAACTTTGAAGCTCCAAAAAGCATATAAAGACAGTATAAAAGTAATCCATTTGACTCAAGTGGTTAAATCCATGTGTTCTTAAGGCGTGGGTAAGAAACAGATCTATATTTAAGTTTTTTACTCTAAATTCTCTTCCTTGCCCAGTAGGTGGCGATATGAATGAAGAATGCAAATTGCCAAAAACAAAAGAATTTGAAAGTGGACATTTATAGTAAAAAAAAATTCTTAAATATTGATCTATTTCTCACCCACATCTGTCATATCACTTCTGAATACATGAATTTAACCACAGAGGTCTAATGTATCATTTTTATGCTGCCTTTATGTGCTTTTTTAAGCTTTAAAGTGCTGGCCACCAGTCACTTGCACTTAATGCACTAACAGAGCTGAGATATTTTTCTAAAAATCTTTGTGTTCAGCAGAAGAAAGAAAGTCATACACATCTGGGACGGCATGAGAGTAAAGGATGAGAGAATTCTCATTTTTGGATGAACTATTCCTTTGACAGACGTGATCACTATGATTTGTTGGTGTATAGAAAAGACCTGTCACCTGCGTGCAAATTCTTCAAATTTTTTCCTTTTGTGTTCCACATAATAAAAAAAGGAATGTGGCTTTGAAACAACATGAGGGTGAGTAAATCACAGAAATACAAATTTTGGTTTACTCACTTTACTCAATACTGAATGAATATCATGAAATTCCTTTCTCAATCCTACTGTAACAAGATACATTGTCCGCTATTTGTCTCATCAATGTGAAGTTGCTTGCAAACTCACTTAGCGGGCTGAAAAGAGTAGGTGGGCACGTGATCGTTGGGGTTGTCCACACCCAGAGGCTGTTGCTGACCACTTGCGTCCTGCGAGGAGGGAACACTCTGTGGAGAAGCATCAGTCACCACGCCCTGGAAGGATGTGATGTCATAATTACAGGATGTTCCAGAAATACCTTTTACCCTCTACTAAAAAGAGGCCTTAGGCTGTGTTTGGTACCCAGTCTGCTAGACTAGTCAGGCCTTGGAAATGGACTACAAGGCACTAAGGAAGTTGTGGGTGGATTGTGGCTTGAGGTGGCTGATCTCCACCCTTTCAATTAGCAACGCTCATCTATTCAGTGGGACCGGTGAATGGATTTGCAGTCACCCAGACACTCACCTCGACTGAGACAGCTGAGGCAGGCACCGGAGTGTACTGGGGAATGTAGGTCCCCTGCATAGGAGCAGCAGCCGCAGTCATGTACTGCAATGGAACATACATAGACACACATTAAAAGGTATCGTCACCCAAACATTTGAAAATTCTCTCATTATTTACTCACCGCCTTCCTGTGGACCTATTTGAAGTAAGTTTGGAGCAGAATAAATAGAAATAAACCTTGTGTAAATTGTAAGCTTTATGCTAAGCTAAAATGCTAAATCTAGCCATTTTACATGCACATGTAACCAGGCACAATCACATTTTTCTATCAAGAAAATTCACATTGGATCATAATTTCTTTTTTTCTAGTAAGACCTTTGATCTTAAGGCAAAAATCGTATTCTTGATAATAATTTTTGTATTGTTTTCCTGTAAAAATATCTAAAAATGCTTAAAACAAGACCAATTATATTTATCTTGTTTTAGAAACAACACTACATAAGATATTTTGGTTTTCTCAGAGAATGTATTTTTAACATGTGTATTTTGTCTTACTGTACTGGCAGAGTTTTTATAGTCAAAACAAGTGACAAAATCTACCAGTGCTGAATAAGTAATCCAAAGTATTTACAATACGTTACTGACATTGAGTAATTTAACAGAATATGTTACAAATTACATTTTACAGCGTGTATTCCCTCCCAAACCTGTCTGCAGGTCATTTGATTTCAACATGACAGTGTCCATTTATGTTACATATTATGTGATATGTCAAATAATGTTTT
The DNA here is from genome assembly GCF_025860055.1 of Xyrauchen texanus. Taxonomy (NCBI): domain Eukaryota; kingdom Metazoa; phylum Chordata; class Actinopteri; order Cypriniformes; family Catostomidae; genus Xyrauchen; species Xyrauchen texanus. The sequence continues at coordinate 35,742,131 of NC_068292.1, forward strand.
TTTTTACCGATATACAGTAATTAGAGTCTTCATCTCATGTGAGTATACACTTTAAACAGATTATCAAAAATAATATTCTACTATTACTATTTCTTTAAAAGTTTAGTAATTACCAAAAAATTACTGAATGCACTTTTGAAAAGTGTTTGGCTTTATTCCTCTACTCTGTGGTTTCTAGTGGATGGCAGACCAGCTGAAAATAAACTGCATTTTGATTCAGTGTGAAGGAAATTAGTTTCAGGCTAGTTTTGCGATTCACTTTTTTCATTTCGTGAATAGGCCTAAAGGTGTGGCAAAACAGAGAGTAAAAAGGGCCACTTACTGTGCCAGTGGTACCCAGGGACAGGTGGTTCATCTGCTGGGTGATGGGACCCATCATGTTAGCTGGCTGCATGGAGATGGTGTGGTCCATGGTTGGCGTGATCACAGCACCCTATGGGTAGGCACACACATACATACATACATACATGCATTGTTACAGGTCAGCGCGTGACGGTTTGGGGAGGAAGTGAGCTACCATTCAACAATGCATCTGGACAACTTCATTAGTAAATGGGGCTGATCACGCAGCCATGCGCTCCACCATAAACTCTCTCTTTCTTTCCTCATCCCATCTGGGCCGTATTGCTGCAGCTGGGCCCTATTATGGGGGCCAGACATGAGCTGTTCCACTTCAACAAGTGAAATAATGCGATCCAAATGCACGTCATGCATACTTCTGCAGAGATGATGCATTGCTCACTTTACAGTGGAGCTGCTCTGCACCGTGGGTGTGTTTACGTTTTCAGGCATGCCGAGATGAGAGTGCTAACACATGTGAGAGAGAAGAGAGAGACTGCGATTTGTAACCGCTGACCTGAGATATCATCTGACGCTGTCACATGACTACCTCAGCAGAACTAGGCCAAAGATGTGTGCACACGCTCTTCTCACACACCAACTTCACTGCAAAAAATCTGACGTAAAATCAACAGTAACTTACCGGCAACAAATAGCCAGCAATTTGCTGTTTACATACCACATTAGAATTACCTTTATAATTATCTATTATCTTCAGTAGTTTAAGATAAACTGTATAATATTTTACAGTATGTGCTGTACCGAAAAATATATTACAGTAGTTGTTTGTATGATGTATAGTAAAATGCAGTATATTAGCGGTATAGTTAATTATGGTAATTTGTTGTATGTTGTTTATTAAATTGCAGTGTCCATACCACTGAACTTGCCACAGTAATCACAGCTTTAGCTTACAGAGTTAGAGTAACTAACTTCTATCTATTACCAGTAAAAAATATTTAAAAAAAATACAATTGAGGCCTTTTTACAAACAGAACATTTATTACACAAGGACAACTCAAATATGACATAAATGTTACCCATAAAGGTAAACTATGACTACACACATAATTCCATAAAAAAACATTCAATATTAAGTTCACCAGATCAGGTCAAATGACTGAAAGAACACTCTCCAATCCTTTGCATGTCCAGACCTAGAGAACAAAATACAAAAATCATGTCAACATTTTATTTAATTTATTCTACAAATGGAAAATACACTCTAAACAACCAAGGTTGTGCATCATTCAGAAAGGACAGAGATAGAATAACTTACATGTCGAATAAAATTGGAGTAAAACATTTACACGTGTTATATTTGTACACAACGCAACTTTATTTTAGATGGATGGGTCAATGAAAGTGACCTGTATAACTTTGCAGCTCATAATAAAAACACACACAACACGGGGCATCCAAAGATTTGCGCATGTTCAAAATTTGTTCGCAGATAAGGTAATTTGCATACTTAGTGCTTGAATACTTGTAAGTGCTTACTTTATTACTAATCAGAATGGCCATTATAACTAATGCTAGTATCTGTTTGAGAATGTACAAATTCGTTACAAAGCTACTTGTTGAAAATTAAGAGCAGATCTTCATTGTCAACTGAGGAATGTTTGATTTTTCTTTTCTTTTTATAAACTGCTAAAATATGTTTTGTGTGATTTTTGGTGCTCACCTGGTTCAGTCGAAAAGAGATCACTTTGCTTTTGCTCCTTTCGAGGCTGAAGAGACGAGAGGAGTCGAGTTCAGGCTCATCATTCATAGGTTGCCAGGTGCATTCCCATACAGTTCTACTGTATCCAATGCAGAGAAGACATCTCCGGGGTTTTGTCTTTGTTGATAAAAGATCACTGAATAATACCAAAAATTTTCCCTCTAAATTGTATACGCACAGGTTTGAGATTGGGCCATTTCTTGTGAAATTTAACAGTAAATAACCGTCATTATTTTCCTGCTCCTTTTTTCCAAATAATAAAGCTCAGGTTGACAGTAACATACTGTAAACAGTTTCTACTGTAAGACATGTTGGAAAATACAGCAATAATACTGTCAAAACAACAAAAATCATTGACAGTGTTGATTTGGATGAATCTTTCAGAGGTCAAGCAGTTTGTCAGAAAGTTAAATTCTTCTCGGATGGTTTGTCGAGGACCACTCTGAAGAAAATACCATTGCTCAACTTGCAGATCTGGTGGCACTTTGTGAGGGACACTTTCCCTGTGTTATCAGTGCAGTATTACTTTCCCCAAAGCAGAATGGAGATTAAATTCATCTGTCTGGACAGCAGAGATAATGAACCCTCCTGGAAAACCCAGTTAACACCAGATTCAGATTGTAGATGGTTTGATGTGGTTTCAAACTGGTCATTTATGGTCACTTGTCATTTTGCATAGCCCTTTCACAATACATATTGTTTCAGGCATGTCTTAAAGCAGTTTTGCAAAGCGCCTTATAGAAAAAGTGTTCTGGGTTCAATACAAGTTGAGCTCAATCAACAGCATTTGTGGTATTATGTTGATTACCACAAAAATAACTTTGATGCATACCTTGTTTATTAAAAATAAATAAATCAAATCCTGGTTACAGTAAGGTACTTACAATAAAAGTGAATGGGACCAGTCCATAAACATTATACAAAATACACACTGTTTCAAAAAGTATAGCCACAAGATGTAAACAATATAGGCTACGTGTTAACCAGTGTTAATGATAAAAATGATAAAAATGTCCTTTCAATTTAGTCAATATTTCATCATGTTATTCATAAATCAGTTTCATAGTTTGGCAAATATTTGCCAACAAAAGATATTGTGCAAAATGACAAAAATGTGTCTCAAATTGCTACAGACCAAACTTTAATCAATAATAAATTCATTAATTTAAAGATGTATCAAACATATAAACTGTCCTTGTTATGAAAACCTAAGCTCCTGAAATAATAGCATATTGTGAATATACTAAAGTATTAGCTACTTTCAGAAGTTCCCGTATTCTGATTTTTTTTACGCAATCAGTGTTTTTACAACGCAAGTTATGCATTCTTAAAAGTTCACCTGTTTATTCACTTAAACTCACAAGTTGTAATATAAAATATGCAGTATGTACAGTGCTGGGTGGATTACTTGTGAATTGTAATCAGGTACTGATTAAAAATTACATTTCAAAAGGGGGACCTGGGTAGCTCAGTGAGCATAGATCCGCCCTCATTAAAACCTGATCGAGCAGTGCACAGTCCACCATATTTGTCTCCTTGCCAGAGGCGCTTTTGCTAACTCGGACTGCTTCATCAACAATGCCAACATAAGGCTGGATCTGCTTCAAAGATAAGGATCAAGGATGGATCGATACAAACTCTCCGTGACCAACTTCAGATTTGCAAGTCGTAAGTTTTGCACTTTATACTTTTTTAGTGTTGCAATTTGGATTTCCGAATTTGCTTGTTTGCACGTTGAACAAAAAAACGCTTGTTGTGAAAACAACAAGTCCGTAACTACATTATTGAATAGCAATGAAGCTGTAGCTCTGTTACAGTTATGATATAAACTGATTGGCCCTGCTTGAGTGGTCATGCAATGAAGATATTCTGTGTAATTAAACCGGTCATTATTTCAAAAAGATTATGAAACAGTAAGGGTATTTAAAAAAATTATAGCTGTTTTTTATATTTCATAATAAAATATTTTATATTTTTATAGTGCATATTTTATGCACAATACAGTAAGATGACTGACCTTTTGTGTTTTCTGTGTTATTTATAATTTAACCATTTAAGTTCTCCTGCATTGTTGTCACTGTGGTATCCATGACACCAGCAGGAAAGGCACAGCCCACTTCCAGTTAATTTGCATTTAAAGCTACAGACACTAAAACAGTCCGTTTGGAACAGGGCTACCAGAGCCATATAGAGAGAGAGTTGCGACAACTCCATTGACTCCAATGGAACATTTTTTTTTTACAGCAATGGCGGCTCGTGGAGCCTCTCAATAGTTCCCGGAATTAGCAGCAAACACATGCCGTGCCGTAGAGATGCAACAGAACAAACCGTTTGCGACGCACTTTTAAAAGGTGAGACGTTTAAAGAATAATATTATCTTATTCTGTATATTATCAGTACATCTAAATAAAAATAACTTGTAAATTAAAACCTTATAGTTGAGTATTACTCATTAAATTAGGAGAAAGGACACATACAAAATGCTTGGCATGCTATTTAATTTATTAGAAATGTATTCATGAATTGCTGTAAATAGTTATTGCATTTATTTGAATAAAAATAAAAAATAAAAAGTAATATCGTAATATATTATTACAATTTAAAATAACTGTTTTCTATTTTAATGTATTTTAAAATGTAATTTACTCCTGTGATGCCAAGCTGAATTTTCAGCCTCATTACTTTTGAACGGCAGTTTATATACGAGTATGCTTAAGTTGTTTTAAAGCTGAATATATTGTGTATATGAATAAGTATTGTAAGAATTATACATTAGATATATAATATTTATAATACATAAATAATTATATTACTATATATAGAATTGTAAACAATAAGCTTCATTTCACTAAATTTTACATTTACGTAACTGCTGCTAATAGTTAATAGTTCATTGACCCATTGTGCAGTGCGAGCTGGAAATCACCTGTCACCAGCCTGTCTCTGTACTATCTGAAAAGTCATAAATATGACATTAGTTACCATGAGATTAGTGAAAACAATGAACATGAGGTAACATAAAAACGCAACAGAAACCCTAGCCTGAAATAAGTTGAGGCAAATAACGGTAAGCGAACACTAATCCTCAAATATTAGCTGATTTGATCTTTAAAAAAACAACATCGCTGTAACAACATACTCATGCTAGATACATATGTCGGTGTGTTACATAAATATATAAAATAAATGCATTTATTGACTACTAATTACCAGAAATCACAGTTCTGTCACTCTACTCTAACAGTTTGAAATGCCCGGCAAAACACTTCCTGGAACTATCTGAAGTCTACGTGAATCACGTGACGATCAAGCATTTAGAACTTCCGTTGTCGCAACTCTCTCTCTATATGGCTCTGAGGGCTACAAAACAGGGGTATAAAGACATGGCAAAATAAACAATCTGTGAGTTATTTTGAGCTGAAACTTGACAGACACATTCTGGGGTTACCTGAGACTAATATTACATTGTGTAAAAAGGGGCATAACAGGCCACCTTTAAGTTTAAAACCAAATGTTTTGGGGTTTCCCAAAATATGTGTCTATGGGGGTCATTTTCAAAAGTCTCCACTTTCAGTGGAGGAAAACTCTAATGTGGATGTAAACGATGCAAAATTAATGTGATTTTAAATAAAAATGGATTAGTGTGGACGGCCCCATAGACTTTAGGGGGTGCTAGGCGCCAGAGTCAAAGCTATTTATTGTGCTAACATGTAAAAAAATAAATTTATTATTATATTCTGGGTAAAAGTATGTACTTATGACTAAACTAATAACTAAAAATATACCTGTAAACACAACTTTTAATTGTATGCCCCTCCCCCCTGACAAAAGTGAAACATGGCATAGTGTTGTATGGGAACGTTGGATTGTTCTGCATTTCAAGCATAAATGATTAGTTATCCAGGGTGAAATGTACATTTCTGAAGAGCTGTGAAAGAAACATTCTTCCCAAGAACATAAAGTGAATACTGCCATACGGCACCAGCAAAAAATACTTTACACACTCAAAAGAGCAAGCTTCGGCAGCTTCTGTTTGTCTCACAGCAAGTACAGCTTGGTGGAGCTGGTGCTTTCAGTAAGCCGGCGTTTGAAGAATAAAATATACAGGCACTTGGTGTCAGAAGCGCTCTGTCTCTATTCACACTTTCAGAGGTAAACCGTTCTGCCTCTATCCTACAGCTCTGCGCCTGCCGTACATCTGAGCTCTCAGATGCACGAGAGCCTCAAGCTAACAGTTCCCCCGCCCCACGACAAGCTTTCATAATGAGAGGAGGCAAAAAAGAAATCTACGCTGAATAATTCTCCACTCTAATTTAGTCATATCAGTGCGAGACTTAGACAGATGATTAAAGCTGCGCTTGTGTGTATGTGTGCGTGCCTGTGTGTGTTTTCCTTCATTTCCCCGAGGGGAAGTATTCAGAGAGTGAGTGACATTTGTAGAGTGTTTCTGCATCAGTAATATTTCTCTCTCTCTCTCTCTCTTTCCCAATTGGTGTCCCCTCTCTTCCCTTCAAACAACAGCCTGTACAGTCATTTTTCAACTTTAGACAAAATATACATTTATATAAGCTGATTTTTTTAAGACCTGAAAGCCAAAAAATGTCTGTTACCTTAGTTCTGACAAAGACTAGATGACCAGAAACCTCTTTCCTCGATCCTTCCTCTCTGTCCCCAATCCTTGTCCCCTTTCTCCCATCAAACAAAAGCTTGTATACTCATTTTCAACCTCAAATAAAAATACATTCATCTAAGCTGATTTTTTCAGTCCTGGATCCCAAAAATGCCCATGACTGCAGTTTGAAGCCTGAGGTTCCAATGTAAACAAGACAACCAGAAATCTTTCTCTTTCCCCAATTTGTGTCCCTTCTCTTCCCTTTAAACAACAGCCTCTACACTCATTTTCAACCTCAGGCAGAATACATATTCATCCAAGCTCATTTTTTGAGTCCTGGATGACATAAAATGCTTGTGACTGCAGTTTGAAGTCCAGGGTTCCGACGAAAACTAGACAACCAGAAATCTCTAGTGACAACAGAGGAAGGAGAGTTGTTGCCAAGATATGTGAAATAGAGACAGGAAAAGGAAGTTTTGTTTTTGTTTGTTTTTTCCTTTTTCAGGTACCGGCCCTTAACAAAACAGGCTGCCAGGGGAGGATGTTTGATATCAATCTTAAATGCGTTTGTTGCACACACACACAATATGTGGCATGGCATAAGCATTTCCCACCAATTATAAATGCTTAAAGGGACAGTTCACCTGTACATTAAAATTCTGCCATTATTATTTACTCGGTTGTTCTAATGTTGTTCCAAACCCATGTGACTGACTTTCTTTTCTGGAACCAAAGGAAGAAAGTCACAGAAAGGTGAGTAAATTATGACATATTTATTTTTTATTTTTGGTTGAACTACCCCTTGAAGGAAAACATTTACCATGCATTCGCTCTCTCTCACGCACACGGTATGTGCCACGGTAGAACTGCCAATTCCCACCGTTCAAACGGAGCGTTCTTTACAGAGCGGGCTGTGATGGAGCAAAGATAAAGTCAAATCTTTCCTCAAACATGGGCTCCTTTGTTTCTGTAAATGGCAGTGACTAGCAGGGGCTTAGAGAAGCATTCCAGTTCTTTTCTCTCCTCTTGCGTGGTGGTTCCACTTTAAGCGGCTTTGCAGTATTGCACTGCGGTCTTGATTCATTAATGTTCATTTCCAGGATATGATTTGGTTAGGGCGGCTGGGATTCTTCTCCATACTAAAATAGAAAGTAACAGGTACATGGCCCTCTGGGTGGTGCATTGTATGCATTTGCTTGTTGTTGTGTGTATCCTTCTGAAAAGACCAGCATACTGTAGCTACCCTGCTTACAACAATATGAATTTATATGCTGGCCCAGAATTTATGATGGGTTAGTTCTAGTTTAGCTGGTCGACTATGGTCTTTCCTGTGAAGTTTGTTGACCATTATACTCCTGCTGGTAAAAAATAGTAAAGAGGCCTGGTGGGGACACCAGCACACCATACTGGGAAACAGCAATTCAACATATGCTGGCAGCTTTTCCTAAGGGTAGTCCCTAGAATACAGTATGCTATGGTGCTGGTGTCTGCACAAGGCTACTTAACCAACTTAAAGGAATATTCTGGGTTCAATACAATTTTAACTCAATCGACAGCATTTGTGGGATGTTGATTACCAATAAACATTATTTGGACTCGTCCCTCCTTTTTTTTATTTTTTTTTAAATAAAATGTGGGTGACTGAGGCACAATGGACGTGAATGGGAGCCAATCTGTAAATGTTAAAATACACACGGTTTCTAGCCTATAGCCACAAAAGGTAAACAATATGTGTGTTAACATGATTTTAGTGTGATAAAATCACTTACTAACTTTTCTGTCTTCCAATTTTACAACTTTATTGCCATAACGACATATTTTCAACAAACCCTAAAATCCTAAATGACAGTAAAAATTACAATATAAAAAACTCTACAGCTCAAATAATACACAAGTTTTACCAGAAGAATTAATGCAAGTGTGTTTATAAAATTATAAGCTTCACATTTCTGTCTTTAAACCCTCCAAAATTTGTCCCCATTCACTTCCATTGTAAGTGCCTCGCTGTACCCTCAGATTTTGCCCCCTTTTTTTTTTTTTTTTTAAAGGAGGAATGAGTCAAAAATCATTTTTGCAGTAATCAACATTATGCAACAAATGCTGTCAATTGATCTTAGCTTGTATTGAACCTGGTTCAATACAAGTTAAGCTCAATATTCCTCAATATTCCTTTAAAGGAATGTTCCAGGTTCAATACAAGCACGTTAAGCTCTGTCAACAACATTTGTGGCAAACAGTTGATTACCACAGAAAATTATTTTGTCTCGTCCGTTGTTTATTAAAATATATATAAAAAGCAGAAACAGAGGTTACAGTGAGGCAAATAAAACAGAAGTCAATGGGGCCAGTGCATAAACATTAAAATACACACCAACTGTACAACTAATCTGGTAAACACATTAATGCTTGTATTATTTTTTTCACAATAAAATCATGTTCAAATATCATCTTTATGTCTAATGGATATACTTTTGACACAGTGTGTATTTTAATGTTTAAGAACTGGTCCCATTTACTTCCATTCCAGCATTATGTGCTGCATTTAAATGAACAAGGGGCAAGTCGTAGTTACATTTTCTGGTAATCAAAATTATGCCACAAACGATGTTGATAGAGCTTAACTTGTATTGTTCCTGGAACATGAAGCAACATATCCTTTGTCATACCCGCTTGACCAAAAATATCATGCTGGTACACTAGCCTCATTAGATAAAATGTTCTTGTGAACAGCTAGTTCACCGGCTAGACCAACACCAAACCAGCACTAAACAACATTAAACAAAAATGGATATTATTCAGGTCTAAGATGGTCTCTTTAGCTATTTAAATTGATCAGAGGTTGCCATGCATAGTTTAGGAGACTTACTGGAGTTCTCAGTCATAGTCATGTTCCTATGCCATATGGGAAATAAAAATAGATAAATGTTTGCATACAGTAAGGGGACATTCAGATCGAATGCTAGACATACAGCAGAATGTATGTATCTCGAGACATATTTTTAACAGTTGAAGATTTTTTAACATTTCATTCGGTATCAAAACAATGTGCCACTTCTGCACAAGATGCTAAAAAAAAAAAACACAAAAAAAAAACAGCGAGACGTGGCACAAGGAAATAAGATTTTTGTCTAGCGCATGTTAACAGGAAAACAATTGAAAAACAGTGTGGACAGATGAAAAAATACGTTCTATGTGAACGGCCCCTAATAGTGTAGTGGAAAATTCATGCTGGTCTAAATGGGAGGATGGAAAGGGGGGTTTGAGTTTGTTGTATCTGGTATGGTGTATCTCACATGGGACATGCACACAGTATATAACATAATATTTTATATATATATTTATTTATATATAAAACTAGAAGACAGCTGTGCATATATATTTATATATATATACACACACACACACGTAAATATATATACACAGCTGCCTTCTGGATTGGATAATAATGAATATCTCAGCTGTATGGCCAACATAATCAGCAGGTCACAACAGCAGGTGCACTTAAGGTACTGATGTATACTAAAACACACAGCTCAGAGTTTTCCATTGTCTGCTGATCTGCTTAAACCTCAATGCCAGCTCCGGTCTCTATGGTCATGTGTCTCCACGGTAACAAGGTGCCAAATGCAGCGCCGTTCTCCAATAACAATGCTTCCCTTTCTCAGCCACTTTTAATTGCTTACATTCTCTTTGCAGGATCCACAAAAAGAAGAGAGAGAGAGAGAGAGAGAGAGAGAGAGAGAGAGAGAAATGATTTTCTTTGTTTTCTTTCCAGGATTTTCAAATTAGGCAGAGATCATCTCACAGACTCCCACTGCCTTTCCCAGGCAGCTGAGGTCTTATTTGAAGGGATGCCAGATCATTAGATATGAGTGTTTCGTTACAAACACATTTATACAACATAATCATTATCATCAAATCTCCCATCCAACTACACACACAAAGTCTGAAATATCATTATCTAGTAAGACAGACATCTGCCCCCTTCCCTTATCCAGACATTCCTTATCCCTTTCCCTCCCAGGGTTGGGCAACATTCACGGTTTAAGAATTGGCTCCCTTTTCAATTCATGAGTTTTAACTGAACTGACCATGCACTACAATTGGACTTTGAATTGGTATGAAGAGGAATTTACTAAATTGCAATTCTATGAAATTCCACAAATAAACATCTTAGTGGACTGTTTTCTTGAAATAAAAATGATAAAATAAAATGAAAAATAAAATGTGGCATTCAGTCCATGTGTATAGCCTCGGATGTGATCTCCATGCAAGTGTGCTCCTAAATGCGATATATTCTCAGTTGACTTTTGTTTGTGTACTTTTATTTTGAAATTTCTTGTTAAAGTACCTGTTCCCCAGTCGTGTTCATATGTCCTGTTTTCCCTCCATGTTTATGTGTCTGGTTTTCATTGGTTCATTGTTTGATTACTTTGATTCAGTTCTAGTTTGTCATTGGTTTTAGTTAATTGTCTTGTTATCTTGTTTTACAGTTCTGTTTGTTCATTGGCCTTTGTTACCCATGTCTTGTGTATTTAAACCCTCATGTTTGCCTTTATCAGGTATTGTACATGTAACCTTGTTGTTTTGCCCTAGTCTAGTCTAGTCTAGTCTAGTCTAGTCAGTGTACTTGTAACCTCGTGGTTTTGTTTTGCTCTAGCATAGTCTTAGTAGTAGTCTAGTTTTATCATGTTTAGTTAAGTCCTTGGTTTCTTGTTTTTGTTTCTTTCTCTTTAATAGTTAGGTATTCTGGTTTCACATTTGTACAATAAAACTGCACTTGGGTTCGTCTCAACTTTATCATCTTCATCTCTGCCTGTTTTTTCAACATCGTTACACTAAACTTTAAGAACATTTTCTTTTAGCAGATATACACAGTGATATAATACACAGAAGGACTTAAGGTTTTGAAACAAAATGAGGTTGAGTAAAAGAATGTATATACATTTTTGGGTGAAATATTCCTTTAAGACACTCAACACAATTATGTATGTTCACAACTTTGCCTTCACTCCTTGAGTTGCTGAACTGAACTGCTGAAGACCTGGAAACAGCTGAATGAAGCCTTTTTTCAGGCTCTGCCAAAGAAAAAAGCCCTGATCCCAGACTACCTTTGTCCATTTCCAGGGTGGAATGCAGACCTTTGGCTTACAGTAAATCCAAGTTCAGGTAAGAGCCAGGTAGACAATGGGCAGAGCTCCAGACCTTGGCTAAAGGGTTACCTTCTTAATACTTCACAGAGGAAAACACATGGAGAGGTAGTTTGCAAGGTTTTATGTGTTTATTTGCAGAGTGAGACAAAAAGAGAGAACAGACAGTCTCTTCAGGTAGACAAAGTTGTGTCGATGGGGCTCAAACAAGGGATCTATTTATTTGATCCAGACTGCAGACTGACCAGAGGCAGTAGCCTCTTAGAGATGAAGCAGAACTGGAATCTTCATTTACTTACCATAATTTTGTAATGCTGGCCCCATTCACTTTCAAGAGGCATTTTCCCACACAATTGTGGAACTAGAACCTGAACCAAAATCAGTTTGTTGTGGAAATCTACCATTCCGATTAAATTCCAAGAAATGTTTTTTCCAACAGGGGCATGGAAGCAGAAATTTCATTTAAATAAGCTTTGACGTAAGCATGTGATGCTGTTGTGGTGGCGACGCCTGAACTTGATGTGACAACAGCTGAGACAACTCACTTCAAAACATAAACAATGGATGACTCTGTGAAAGATTTCGTATTGATTTTTAACGTTCTGTTTTGTTGTGGAAAACTTCAAATGGACAAGATGTGCTTGTAAGAGATGGAAAACAACAGGAGAGCAAGAGCAGGGAAGAGATGACTTTAACACAACCTTCATCTGTAGTTTTCATCTTAGCTTCTGTCTATTTCAATTTGAAAAGCCTACAATAGCAACAACAACTCAATATTTTAACAAATGTTTTACTAACCAAACTTTTAAAGATGGCTGTCTGTTTTATTGGTTGTCTGCTGGATGATGCATTTTTTGAACAACTAGAAATGTTTGCTGTTCTGACTTCACCCAAATAGTTCCACTTTGCAAGGAAAGTACTGCCTCAGGAGCAGGTAATAAAAAGGTTCCTGGTTTGGTTCAGCTAGTGGTAGAAAAACAATGAGAACCTAAAAGAGACCCAGCAGTGGTACAATTCCCACTGTAAGCAGTGGCAGGGCGTCAGATGAGGCAAAAAAATTTATATACAGTATATAATCTGGCGCCAAATGTTTGGAATAATGTACAGATTATACTGTTTCGGAAGGAAATTGGTACTTAACCAAAGTGGCATTCAACTGATCACAAAGTATAGTCAGAACATTACTGTTATAAAAAACAGCACCATATCTATTTGAAAAGTCATTTTTGATCAAATCTAGACAGGCCCCATTTCCAACAGCCATCACTCCAACATCTTATCCTTGAGTAATCATGCTAAATTGCTAATTTGGTACTAGAAAATCACTTGTCATTATATCAAACATGGTTGAAAGTTATTTGGTTCATTAAATGAAGCTTAATGTTGTCTTTATGTTTGTTTTTGAGTTGCCACACTATGCAATAGACTGGCATGTCTTAAGGTCAATATTAGGTCAAAATGGCAAAAAAGAAACAGCTTTCACTAGAAACTCATCAGTCAATTATTGTTTTGAGGAATGAAGTCTTGAATACAAGCTTGAAATTGCCAAAAAAACTGAATATTTCATACAAATGTGTACACTACAGTCATCAAAGGCAAAGGAAAACTGGCTCTAATAAGGACAGAAAGAGTTGTGGAAGGTCAGATGTGCAACTAAACAAGAGGATAAGTACATCAGCGTCTCTAGTTTGAGAAATAGACACCTCACATGTCCTCAGCTGACAGCTTCATTGAATTCTACCCACTCAACACCAGTTTCATGTACAACAGTAAAGAGAAGACTCAGGGGTGCAGGCCTTAAGGAAATAATTGCAAAGAAAAAGCCACTTTTGAAACAGAAAAACAAAAAGAAAAGGTTAGAGTGGGCAAAGAAACACAGACATTAAAAAACAGATCATTGGAAAAGAGTGTTATGGAGTTTAACCCCATTGAGCTTTTGTGGGATCAGGTATACTGTAAGGTACACATGAGAAGTGCCAGACAAGACAGTCACATCTATGGCAAGTGCTACAGGAAGTGTGGGGTGAAATGTCACCTGAGTATCTGGACAAACTGACAGCTAGAATGCCAAGCAAATCTGTCACTGCTGCAATTGGAGGATTTTTTGATGAGAACCCTTTGAAGTAGTTTAAGTTGCAATAGTAATTTTTCACGGTGTTAATGTTCTGACTATACATTGTTGAATGCCACTTTGTTGAATAAAAGTAACAATTTCTTTCAATAAGAGCAAAATCAGTACCTTATTGCAAACTTTTGGCCGCCAGTGTTTATATTATCAATTTACTGACTAACATGTATAAATCAGATACCTTCAATTGAAAGATTTGTCTTTTTTCTTTCATGGGAGGTACTTATTAAATGAAGTAAAACATGTGAATGACTGAATGACAGGATCATACATGATGTGACTCAATGAAGAAGTAGAGGATTGAATTCCTCTACACATACTGTATTAGGTAAGAAGGAGTTCCTGTACACAAGTGGGGCCCTTCATTCATTTATAAATGTAGATGGCACTGCTTGATTGTTTGTTTACTCTATTGACAAGTGTTGAATTGGTCACTATAACACATTGGCAGTTTTCAAGTAAATTTTAAGAGAAGATCTGTGTACATTCCCAGCAAATAATAATAAAAAAAAAAACCATGAAAAAACATATTTAAACCTACTGCAGTCTTTCATTGGATTGATTTTTCAATACTGATTTACATACTTGCCTCCCCAGAAAATTCCATCACAGGCCATCACTGATTGTAAGTGCCTTACTGTAACCACAATTTTTGCCTATTTTTATTTTTACCTAATGAGGAATGTGTACATTTTTTAATCAACAATATGCCACAAATGCTCTCTACTGAGCTTAACTTGTATTGGACCCTGAATATTCCTTGAAACACCCGGTCCATGACCTCTCATTGCTCCTGCAATTACTTGCTCGGCCACAAAGGGGGCAAAAGTTTTAAAGAGCTGTGGCATTTGTCTGCACTCTCAAAACATTTCTATCTTTCACAAAGACAAACTAAAATCACTCTCACCTTGTCTCATTCCTCGCTATCTATCTGTTTTCCTAACTATCCTTTTACACATCAAAACACGCACGTGCGGGTTCACACACACACACACACACACACACACACACACACACACACACACACACACACACACACACCCCAATATAAATTAACTCCTCCTGAGCGGCACTTACCGTAGGTTGCATAACGTACTGTTGGTGAGGCATCCACGACGTACTCTGGACCTGTGGGCGGAAACCAGCATTTCTTAATTTTACTCCTCAACCCCCTTCTACTCCTCTCCACACGCTGCCTCGAAGCCCCGATTCCCTCAGAACAGCCGAGGCAGGAGCGAGTAATACAGTGTGATAATTACACAGGGATAGGAATTCTACAGACAGCGATATTGCTTCCTAATTACAGCGCGGCGGCAGCAATTTCATCATCTTAGGCTGGCTTAGCCCCCAAAAATCTTTCCTCTCATCTTGCTGCCATTGTAATTCTCGACACATATCTTTCGTATAAAACATTATTCTGTTTAAGACACAGCACAACATGCTCATGCATGAGCAGAAAATAAGCGGGCACTTATTGTCTGAGGGCATGGATTTATACAGTGGGGTCCAAAAGTCTGAGACCAAACTGAATTTCTGCAATATTTTAAAAAGTATTAAACCAGTATAAGATAGTTTGCTGATCTTAGCGGGTTTAATATGGTCCAGTTGGTCTCCCACCCTGGCCAATCCGGTGGTCAGCTGGTTTACCTGGTCAGCCATCTGGTCAACAAGCCAAGTGCCGAAAACTCCTCTAAAGCAAACAGCAAACAGACCAGTCTGATCAGGCTGGAAGACCAGCTAAAACCAGCACCCCATCTGAACCTAATTTCAAAAGGTTTTTTCCCCCAAAAATATTTAAAAGAGAGAAAGGGTTATTACTAGTGCTGACAGCGTTAAAGCGGTAACGCATGCGATTCATTTAAAACGTTTAACGCGTTCATTTTTCTTAATCACGATTAAGGCATGTACAGATTTGACATTAGATTCTGATATTTTATTCAGATCCATATGAGTTGTAAACACTGTTAGAGGGCAGAACCCTTGCAATGTGTTAAGTGGGGACATTACACTCGTACACACTAAAAACAAACACACAACAGCAAGTCCATGACAATGATCAAGTGCTGGAGAAAGAATCTCTTGTTAAACTAATGCTGAAGGGACTTCGTGGGACTTCACTGAAGTCCTCCATGCGTCTTTTTTGAGTCAGCATTTTACAGACAGTGCAGCTAGTTTTTCTCCCTGTTGATGTTCCGCTCAAATTTAACATAATTTTTACTTTGTAACTGTTGCCGCTGAGCTTTTGAAGTGTTCAGATTAATTATCTTTACATTGGAAGTGTCACCGCTAAAAGCAGAACAAGATGTGCTTTTCATATGAAGTTCAACGTGGTGCTTGATGCGCTGACACGAATCATGTGCATTCCAAATCTAAACTGAGGGTTTAATGCGCATTGCAATGAATACTAGTTGTTTCAATCAGTCAACATCCTAGTTAGAATTAGGGAAATGTTTAAAGTTACTCGATTTGGAGCTATTTTAGTGAATTTCTGTCTTTATACTGTGGAGTTTGGAAAATGTTAATAAAGCATTTTTGTTACATACTGTATTGTTCTATTGTGTTGTTTTTTTTTTTAAAAAGAACAAATAAATTTATTCTGAAAGGAAATAAGTGTATATATATATATATATATATATATATATATATATATATATATGAGTCAAATTTACTACTTTTACAATCTGAGATTAATCGTGATTAACTATGAAAAATGATTAATTAACATGTTATTTTATCTACTCACAGCCCTAGTTAACACAAAATATTATTAAGAAAAAAAGAAAAAAAAAGAAAAGAAGAAATGTTTAAGACCCTGCACTTTTTTATTTCAAATTGTTATGCTGGGTTTGACCATATAATTATAATATATTTCATGCCTACAGAAATTATTTTGATTATTCAATTGGGTGACAACAATAATAAAAAAAAAAATTATTCATGTACATTTTTATTTTTTCTAAAATTTTAAAGTTGATGATAGAATTTGTTACAATCAATATTTAGAAAAATGCTAAAAAGAAGCATTTTCACTAATTACCAGCACAAATTCATTCTATTATAGCAAAGTGAGACATGAAATACTAATATACTCTGAAATTCATGTACATTTGTCTTTTTCCCCAAATTATGATTCTGATAATACAGGTGAAACTCGAAAAATTAGAATATCGTGCAAAAGTTCATTAATTTCAGGAATTCAACTTAAAAGGTGAAACTAATATATTATATAGATAAATATATATATACTCATTACAAGCAATGTAAGATATTTCAAGCCTTTATTTGATATAATTTTTATGATTATGCCTTACAGCTTATGAAAACCCCAAATTCAGAATCTCAGAAAATTTGAATATTGTGAAAAGGTTCAGTATTGTAGGCTCAAAGTGTCACACTCTAATCAGCTAAACACCTGCAAAGGGTTCCTGAGCCTTTAAATGGTCTCTCAGTCTGGTTCAGTTGAATTCACAATCATGGGGAAGACTGCTGACCTGACAATTGTGCAGAAAACCATCATTGACACCCTCCACAAGGAGGGAAAGCCTCAAAAGGTAATTGCAAAAGAAGTTGGATGTTCTCAAAGTGCTGTATCAAAGCACATTAATAGAAAGTTAAGTGGAAGGGAAAAGTGTGGAAGAAAAAGGTGCACCAGCATCAGGGATGACCGTAGCCTGGAGAGGATTGTCAGGAAAAGGCCATTCAAATGTGTGGGGAGCTTCACAAGGAGTGGACTGAGGCTGGAGTTACTGCATCAAGAGCCACCACACACAGGCGGGTCCTGGACATGGGCTTCAAATGTCAAGCGTCTTACCTGGGCTAAAGAAAAAAAGAACTGGTCTGTTGCTCAGTGGTCCAAAGTCCTCTTTTCTGATGAGAGCAAATTTTGCATCTCATTTGGAAACCAAGGTCCCAGAGTCTGGAGGAAGAATGGAGCGGCACACAATCCAAGATGCTTGAAGTCCAGTGTGAAGTTTTCACAGTCTGTGTTGGTTTGGGGAGCCATGTCATCGGCTGGTGTTGGTCCACTGTGCTTTATTAAGTCCAGAGTCAACGCAGTCATCAACCGGGACATTTTAGAGCACTTCATGCTTCCTTCAGCAGACAAGCTTTATGGAGATGCTGACTTCATTTTCCAGCAGGACTTGGCACCTGCCCACACTGCCAAAAGTAACAAAACCTGGTTCAATGACCATGGTATTACTGTGCTTGATTGGCCAGCAAACTCGCCTGACCTGAACCCCATAGAGAATCTATGGGGCATTGCCAAGAGAAAGATGAGAGACATGAGACCAAACAATGCAGAAGAGCTGAAGGCCGCTATTGAAGCATCTTGGTCTTCCATAACACCTCAGCAGTGCCACAGGCTGATAGCATCCATGCCATGCCGCATTGAGGCAGTAATTAATGCAAAGGGGCTCAAACCAAGTACTGAGTACATATGCATGATTATACTTTTCAGAGGGCCGACATTTCTGTATTTAAAATCCTTTTTTTTATTGATTTCATGTAATATTCTAATTTTCTGAGATTCTGAATTTGGGGTTTTCATAAGCTGTAAGCCATAATCATCAAAATTATATCAAATAAAGGCTTGAAATATCTTACTTTGCTTGTAATGAGTCTATATAATATATTAGTTTCATCTTTTAAGTTGAATTACTGAAATTAATGAACTTTTGCACGATATTCTAATTTTTCGAGTTTCACCTGTATAATTTGAAATGCAAAATATATACGCCAGCAAGAATTTATGCAATTATTAAAGCAAAAGGCTTACAAATTCTAATTCTAAAATTCATGTAAATTTGTCTTTTATTCCCTAAAATTAGTAAGAATTTATTATAATTTGTAATGAAAAATAGAAGTATTTTCACTAATTGTTAAAAATTATATTAATTGCCCTTTTGGTGAAATACATGCCAGCTCATATCCGTACTATTATTACATCAAAAGGGCAACATAACGAATACTAAGAAATTCTGAAATTCATGTACTTTTGTTTTCTTTTTCATATTTTATATTTTTGGCACTAAAATTAGTGTATTAGTGTAATATATGTTAGGATGAAACATTTTGAAAAATGCAAAAATGGAAGCTTTTTCAATAGTGGTCTCAGACGTTTGTACATTTTGTTTTTAAAGGTGCACTCAGTAATTTTTTTCGTAATTACATTTTTTTCAAATCATATTTATAAAACCAGGAGCACTCACATGGGATGAAGAGTCCAGTCATATCAGCAACCTTATAAAAGTTGTTTTATTCTACATGGAGAGGGCGACCTCATGGGCAATCAATGGGTTAATATCACATGACAGTCCGAATATTATGAGCTTAATCTCAGTACCCGTCCTACTATAGGACACTTTCACTCTTTGATTGAACTAATCATGGCTAATTATGAATAGTGAATTTCTATGGCATCAGTAACTGAAAACTATTGTGTTAGAATGTTTCCGCATCCATGCCCATAGGTGTCAGTGTACGTCCAAGACACATAGAGAACATCTAAGGATACAATATCCAAGAACATAATGAAAAAATTACTGAGTGCACTTGTAAGCTCTCATTGTGAAAGTGTGCTTGAGCTATTGTAGGTGTCTAAATTTATATTCAGTGTCCATTTGTGTTGTTCTAGGATGAAAAGCCTTTGGGATTTGTTCATCACTGTGATCTGCCTCAGGCATCTTTCTCTCTAAACACACTAAGTCCACTAAGATGTGTAAGCACACACCTCGCCTCTCTCTCCGACTGTTAAAAGATTCATGTGCCCCCCACACCCCTCTCTCTCTTTCCCTCTGTCCTTTTACCAGAGAGGGAAACTGTTGTCTCTCGTTCCATTCTCTCAAAGTTCTAGGGGAGAAATAAAGGTAGCGCAGCATTGATTTCCTGTCAGCTCGGGTTTGAAATCGTTTTCGTAGGTTCACTCCAGTTTGCAATTTAAAATTAATTTGCAGGCCAGCAGGGCGCTTTGCACATGATATCGCTAAATTTGATTGAGAGATAACCTTGCTGGCATGTGAAATGTATCACATCAAATGTGCAGCCGGAGCTTAAACTAGGACTAGCGCCTCTCTGATCAGCGTGGGTGGTTTGTATACAATATGTGTGATATGCTTGTGCGTGTGTGTTTTTACGTGAGGTTCTCGTGAGGACGTAAGTTACAGGATCTAAAGGGCTTAGCTGTTCTCTAAGCTCAGCGATGTTTTGTTTAGTTTAGCTTAGCTTAAGCCAAATCAATAAAGGATGCTTATTGTCACTGTTTGCTCACTCTGTTTCAATGCAGGGCTGGAGAAGAGCGTTCATACATTTCCTATCAAAACAGCAAACATGGAGAGAGATGGAAAATATTCTATACCACTAAGTGTGCCCCTCATATATGTGTGAAAGAAATTGGCCATGTGTATTAGGCATTTAGGATGATGTTGTTGTTATTAATGTATTTGCGTGTTAAAGGCAAAGTTTGTATTCTTTGGTTGTTAAATACTTTCCCCTATCTCAACTTAATATGCAGAGAGAGACAACTATAAGTAAGCCATTCATACATTGAATTTCCCGATGAATGTAAACACTGTGGCACCGTGGTGCTACCAAAACATTGCTCTGTTTGTACATAGCAATATTGGCTCAACCAATGGCGTCATTTTGGGGCGGGACTTTCAGCTGAGCAATGAATGATGGGGGGAGTGTTCAGGAGTGTTTATCTTTTAACTCAAAAATGGCCAGTTTTTATGGTTAGGATTAGTCTATAGCAATCATAATAAGCTTGATATAAAATAATAGTAGTCTATGAGATGAGCTTATTCAGATATCTAAGTAAATGTATGTGTGTGTGTGTGTTGCCTACAGCGTGAGATCTTTCTGATTAGTGTATGCTGTAATCTTACCTGATATGTGGAGACTGGAGAGGCGATGAATGGAGTGATTGACGTCTGGGCGATCATGCGGTTTGTGGAGATGCTGTACGGTGAAGAGTAGAACCTGAAAGATACACAAACACACATACACACCATTAGTGTTCCTTTAGTGGTATCCGATTATTTGAACAACTTTTACCTATATTGTTACCACAGAACTTGTATGAGGTATAGGAATATATTTGTGTTGTATGAGATATCTACACATGTTCCAACAACATCCTTTATCCAAAATAAAAAAAATAAAAACTAAATCAAAATATTTAACTGAAATAATAATAATAAAAAAGTAACATAATTGGAAAAAAAATTCATGATGGCAAAAAATTAATAAAAATAAATAAATAATAATTATCACATATATATATATATATATATGTGTGTTAAAAATGTTAATCGATTGACAGCCCTAATATATATATATATTAGAATGTAATGCATTTTAATTATCTGAATATTTTATATATATATATATATATATATATATATATATATATATATATATATATATATATATATATATATATATATATATATATAAAATATTCAGATAATTAAAATGCATTACATTCTTGTGGCAGAAGAGTTAATCATTGATAAGACAATACAAAAAGCGGCTTTAGAATACAGTGTATTGTTTACTACCATATTATTGATCATAAGTCAATCATTGTCATACAGTTCACAGCAATCCATTTCACAAGTGAACTTGTCAATAAGTTCGAGATTTATTATGAGGGCTTGTTTAAGGACCCGTCAATTTACACCTACATCAGACATCTCGGGTGTGTTGCGTCGTAAACATAAAATGTTTAGGTCACTGTGTCGAGTTAAAAATTGTTTAATACTCAATCTTTAAACACATCTTGAGATCCCTTAGATCGCATTTGCCCTCCTTCGAGTGTTTTGAACGCAAGAACGTAACGCATGTTTGTGTTGTTCTGCCTAATGAAGTGTTTTCTTCACTGTATAAACTGCGCGTTTCTCATAAAGCTGAAATTTCACTTACTACCCTCTGGAGTAAACAGGTGGTACTACAAGCTTGCATTACTCAGGAATCTTCCTTATTATGGTCCATGGGCATTAACGTGTTATTTTTTGTAAAATTAATCGCACTGAATTAACGCGTTAAATCGACAGCCCTAATATATATATAATTTCAATTTAATGTGAAACCTTTAAACTTACTTAAACGTACCTACATGACATGAAGTGTTCTAAAGTGATAATGTTATTTTTGGCAGCCCTAAAATGCTAAAAATGTAATTAACCATATACTGTATATCTTGACTTAACAAACCTAAAACTAAACTGAATCTAGAAAAAAAAAAAAAAAAAAAGAATAAAATTAAAAAAAAGAAAAAAAAAACTAAATTAACACTTCCAATCTTTAACAACCCGACTCCTAACAATGCACACTATAAACAAATATAAACAGTAAATAGTATCAGGCTTCCACATACACTGAGCCTTCTAAGAGACATACATCAAGCAGAACTAACTGCATTTCTGTGTGTTCTCCGGTAACAAAATTACACATTCATGTGTGTATTCATGTGTGTTTATCTGAATAGAATTGTGAATGTTGAGCCCTCCATGTCAACTGAGCTACAATGTTTTCCAATAGCTTCAGTTCTCGAGTAGGACTTTATTTATCACTGTGTACCTAGTGCGGACATGTTTCATCTGCAAGCTCTGTTGCTAGGCTGTATTGATCGGCTTGTCTGGAAGCTGAGAAATAGAGCGTGGGGAGAGAAACGTTGTCTGCCCCAGAGAGCTCATGCTCCTCAAGAGCTGTCACTGTCATGGAAGATGACATGAATGAGAGAAGAGCGTCACATGTCCAGGAAGGACAAAGATGTGACAATCTTTGAAGCAAGGTTAATGTGGAGGCTGTTGAGGGTTTTCTCTACACACCAGTTTATTTAATTTTCATTGTGCTGCACGCTATCTTTTATTTTTATGGCATAGCCCTGCTCTGCTGCTATTTATGCCAGCAATCAGATTCATCCTGCTGACATTGAGATGACACGGCATATTCAACAATTAAGAAAAATGTGCAAACTCGCTATGTGGGAGAGGTGACGGAAAAGGGAAAGTAAACAAATAAAGCATTTTGACACTTTACAATAAGGTTTATGTTAAATGGCTATTTCATCCCAATTTTTCATTCTCACCATCATGTTGCTCCAAACCCATATTACTTTATCTGCAGAACACAAAAGGAGACACAAGTCCTGTTTACAGGAGTTGATCAATGATTTGATTTGATAGATACTTAATTTTCATTCTAATCAATGATTGTTACATTTATGTAAAATAGGAAGTGATTAAATGCCTTCAGATGAATTGGACTATGATGTAATTTATTGATTCATGACACTTTGGGTGCTTTTTTTAAGCTTTAAAAAGAGTCACGATCATCTGCTATTTGTAAACAGAACAAATTTGAAAATTTCTCTTTTTGTGTTCTGCAGAAGAAATAAAGTCTAATGGATATGGATCAACATGATTATGAGTGAATTATGACAGAATTGTCATTTTTGGGTAAACTATCCCTTTAAAATTATTAAAAGGGTTAGGTTTCAATACTAAATTTAATAATAGAGTAATACAAATTTTAGGAAAATATATATTTTTCTTGATCTTTTGTGTTCTGCAGAAGAAAGTCATATGGGTCTGGAACAACATGAGGATGACAGAATCTTTGGGCAAACAATTTCTTTAAAATTAGTTAATGCATTAGATATCATGGACTAAAAATATATAATTTACAGTAATTTTTTAATTTTTTAAATAAAAATAATGGAAAGAATATTTTCAAAATAATTGTAGTGTATAATAAATGAACATTTTTATTCAAATTAAAATGCAGAATCTAAAAACAATTTTGTATTTTTTTTGTATTTATTACTCTTGATTAATATTTAAATATTTAGAAATATATGTTCAAGTACATATTCATTGTTAGTTTATGTTAGTTCATAATGAACAACTTGAAAGGTAAAAAATGCATTAGTATCTACAGAAATTAACATTAACTAAAAAACGAGTCCCTTTTTTGTTTGAAAAGTAAGTTTTAAGTTTCCTAATGCCATCTTTTTCCAGCCTTTCCAGGTTTTGGTGGATGAGACATAAACATAAATGTGTTTTCAAACAAAAATGAACGTTTATCACATGTCTTCGGCCACAAGTGCCAATGTGGCCGAAGACATGTTACCTCTATTATTTAGAATTCCCATTCTTCATTTTATTCCCCATTGAATTGTTTTGTCATTCTGTATTTCATTCCCTTTTTGGAAGACATGAAGTGCTGAATCAGGGGTACAGGTCGAGCAGAAGTTGGTGGCAGAGGTGGTAACTTCGAATTTAACCCAGAGGGTCAGATCACAGATAGGTCTTATTTCCCTTAACCCAGCACCCATAACCTGTCCTGAAACAGCAGCTGATGAAACACTTACACCCCGTTGTGCAACAATGGCTCAAAATGCAGATCGACTATGTATTTCTGTGTATGTGTGTGTATGCCTGTGTGCAAGAAAACTCTGTAGAATTTGGTATACGTCATGGTGCTTTGGTCTTAACCTAGGGGTCATAACCACACATGAAAAACTGATGGGTTTGCAGGAGATTTCTATGAAATTACTCTTATTTATGGTATATAAAAAATAAATAATTTAGTATAACTTTTTATAGTCATTGTAAAACGTAGGCTAGTGCGTGAACTGGACACAAAAGTGAACTCAATGTAATAAGCCACTTAACAAGTTTACGACTCTCTTGTACATCCCTGGAGGATTATTTGTATGCAGCTTAAACAATCACAAATGACACAAAACAACAAATGACTCTTACCCATTCTGCATTGCGTTGGGGTCATAGGTCAGTGTCATGCCACTCTGAAACACAAGAGAGACAGGTCAAAGAGTGAATGATCATTCAGGTGATGTGAGCATCCTATAAAGACTATTGACCTATACTGCGCTACACAGTGTTGGAAAAGCTACATTGAAACTGTAGTTTGCCGAGCTACGAGCAACACCTAATTTAAAGTAATTAAACCTCAGTCAAGATAATATAATTTTCAATTTATTCAGAGCTGAATTTCTCTTGCACAAACACAATGAGGGTTTCTGAATTGAACTTATTTATGTGTCATATAACTTATGTATTGATCTCAATTAGGGTGACAGCATCAACCTTAACTTATGTAATGAAAACACTGAAGTGATGAGCAGCATTTAACTTCATATTTTACATAAAAAAAGACCAAAACACTGTGCAGGATCCAGGGACTTGAATAGAATGAATCCCTATTTTTGTATCTGTTAATTTACATTAACCATCTTCAGGGTTTCTGCAGGTATCATCAAATCTAATTTAATGTATTTCGACATTTTTAAAATTTGTATTGCCATACATGACCCATGACTAACCACGTATATATATATATATATATATATATATATATATATATATATATATATATATATATATATATATATATATATATATGTGTGTGTGTGTGTGTGTGTGTGTGTGTGTATGTATATATATATATATATATGTGTATATGTGTGTGTGTGTGTGTGTGTGTGTTGTGGTGGTAGTAGTAGTTGCTGAAGATGTTACTTTGTCGGTCATGGCGAAGTAACTAGAGATAGTTAATTGCTGGCTGCCATTTAAAGCCGATTTGTGGTCGGACTGCATATGAGATTTAACGGCTCCCTGTTGACAACCAACCATGTAAGCAACCATGTCCTAAATTCTTTATCTTCTAGCCACTTTTGCTGGTATTTGCACTTACCCATTTCTTTGCAACTTTACTAAATTTACGTTCTCTGTTCTAACTCCTCCAGGTCCCAGCCCGCCAATGTCCAAACATCTGGCATTACGTCAATTTTGCACCGGCCGAAGGCAATTACCAAACTGGATCCGCGTGTTTATCACACCAATGTACATATTTTGCGACAGCAAATCAAAGTTATTAATTGAAGGCTTTATTCAAAATAAATTGGTAATATTATTTTTTCAAAACTATCTAAAAATTTGAATGCCTTTTGGAATAACATTTAATGCTTTTTAATGCTATTTAAGGCCTTAATTTTTGCAAAATCCATTTAATGACTTTTAATGCTTTTTAATGCCCCGCGGAAACCCTGATCTAAATAAACTGAGAGAGGATGGTTTAGAAAGAAGTGATTCACTAGGGTGACTTGGAATTTCCAGCACCACTAATGAGAGAGAGAAAATGGTTTAGGACAAAGCAATTCACTAGGTAACTTGGAATTTCCTATGCTACATTTGAGAGAAGATGGTTTAGGATGAAGGGAATCACTAAAATATCTTATCATTTCCAACACTACATATGAGAGAGAAGACCGTTTAGGACAAATCAATTCACTAGAATAATTTGGAATTTCCAACACTACTTATTAGAGAGAGAAATTGGTATAGGATGAAGCGATTCAATAGAATAACTTGGAATTTCTAAAGCTACATATAAGAGAGAATGTGGTTTAGGACAAAGCGATTCACTAGAATTACTTGGAATGTCCAACGCTACAAAAGGAGATGGTTTAGGAAGAAGCATTTTACTAGAATTACTTTTTCCAGTGGTGTGACAGTACCACAGCTGTGACAGCTGTTTTCTAGTGACGAGCCACTTTTACCAGCAAGTAGCAGTGTAGTGCGACAAAACCACTTTCTTGTTCTCATATGTACAGTAGTTGAAAATTCCAAGTCATTCTAGTAAATCACTTCATCTTAAACCATCTTCACTTGAATATGTAGCTTTGGAAATTATGAGTAATTCTAGTGAATCGCTTCATCCTAAAACCTCTTCTCTCTAATATGTAGCATTGGAAATTCATAGTCATTCAAGTGAATCGCCTCTTCCTAAACCGTTTTCTCTCTCTCATATGTAGTGTTGGAAATTCCAAGTCATTCCAGTGAATCGCCACTTCCTTTTTCTCTTACACTGGGGCTATAGCAGATCAACAACGCTCTTATACTGCAGCATGTTGGACACAAAGTTCTCCACAGCAGGGGAGAAAACCTGGAGACTGGTGGGAAAAGCATCGACCTAACCTCTGTGTGACTGGATGCTTTATCCATTTAATATGGACCCCTGGGCCTACATATTGAAATACATAGCAAAAAAAAAGACGCCTTCATGAGTGCAGCCAAAGTCAAGGCGGCTGCCAGCTTCTCATAATGGACGCTCACAGTCTGGTCAGTATCTGGGCATGCTTCCCTTAAACACTGCATCATGCCAGCAGTTGGGGCTGCCCAGAAAATGCCAGTTGTTCAACCCTGCCACCATTTTCCCATCAGCCAACCCGGCCTGCGAGACTTGATTTTTGAGAATATAAAAAAGGAGAAACTATCGGACACGAGCGAAAGGCAGGGAAAGTAAACATGGCCAGATGTCTCCATCAATCGAAGACTTTCTCAGTCCCTCTTTTCTTCCCATCTCTACCCTACGGCTGAAACAAAGGGTGAACATAGAGGCAGGAGAGTTTCAG
Organism: Xyrauchen texanus; assembly: GCF_025860055.1. Classification (NCBI taxonomy): domain Eukaryota; kingdom Metazoa; phylum Chordata; class Actinopteri; order Cypriniformes; family Catostomidae; genus Xyrauchen; species Xyrauchen texanus. The sequence continues at coordinate 35,769,524 of NC_068292.1, forward strand.
TCTTCCATTTCTACTTTTGCAACCCATCCTCCATCGTGTTTTCCATCTTATACCTGGTGCACACTTATGCCAATAGAGACACATTTTGTGAACTGTTCAAGATTTATTTTGTCGCAGGCCAAAATCATCAGTTTTTGATTTCTGGTGTGATAAGTTCCAAGACAGATAACTGCCTTTTTAAAAGGAATCTTAAAGCTAATACTGGGCAAACAAGGCTTCTTCTGGTTCACCTAAAAATGACGATGAATTGCACTGATGTTTTGGTTCTGCCAAGGTGTTCGATTGGTGTTGTTTCTCCAGTTTGTGCACATCAATACAATTTTAGGAATCAATATTAAATTGCTCAAATGAAGATTGCAACCTATATATTTGTGACCAAGCCTAGACTTAAATTATTTTTGTCTTTTTTGGTGCCATTTTAGCCCGTAAGCCAAAAATGATTTCTGACCCTGCTATAGTGTTTATACATGACACGAAAGAAGTCAATGTCACAATTGGCTATTACGCAAGATCTCATCAGGCTCATATTGCACAATCAGACAAGCAAAAATTGCAAAGGACAGAAAAAAATGCAAGATGTGTATCGAGCTTCATTCCTTCTTCTCGGATTGTAACAGTCACCCTGCAATCCTGGGAAAAGAAAGGGCAGAGATTGTATGGTGGAAGCTGGGGTGAAATAAGGTAAGCTCCGGCACTCACCTCTCCTTCCCGGGGCCACGGTCGTCCATTTTGCGGGTACTTGCTTTGACTCTGTCTCTTCTTTTGTCCCCCATCAGCAAACTTGCACAGCAGCGGCTCCGTCGGTGCTGTTGAAGAGAGGAGAAATAAAACAGAGAAAGAAATAAAGATCAATCAGCTATTCAGCAGGGTGTGAGAGGGAGGAGAAGAAGAGACCTCCATAGGTCAACCATGGTACGATTGATGGAAAGGTTATGACCCCAGCAAAGAAAGTTGAGTGTGTTTTGAACACAGAGGGAAATGTTACACCGCAGGTATCACGCCCACACCAAGCCCACAGAGCAACGGATGACTATCCAATGACCTTTTGAAGTTCAACTCTACTTTTTTTTGCCCGTTTCCTGCATGCATCCCCACACTGCACCCTTCCATAATGTCTTATACACTGAGACCATTGGCTCCGATTTTATGATTTTGGCATGGGTTTCCTCACAAATCCCCATCATCAAAACAACTTTCTTGGCAGGCCTTCAAAGCACCTTGTTTAACATTTGTGAAAGAACAAACGACCTGATTACGACAGTAAATAACTTAAACAACATCATAACAATCTAAACTGTGGCGAACAAAAGCGGAATCTGGAAAGTTTCTAAAAGCTATTTGTTTTTTCTGCACAGTGGAGTGTGTATCTCATTATCTTACTACACTAAAGAAGAATGAAAGCAAAGCAAAGCAAGAGGGTTTCCACTATGACCCTGTGGGGCCAGTTCATGCATTGAAACGGGCGGGCGAAAAGTTCAAAAGAATCCTCTTTCAAAAGCAAGCAGGATGGCAGGATCTGAGACAAAACACTTCACTCTTCTTTCTCCTCCTACACTCTCTCTCTCTCTCTCTCTCTCTCTCTCTCTCTCTCTCTCTCTCTCTCTCTCCCCATGTTCTCACTCAGTCCTGGCTGCAATAAAGGGTGTAAAACACCTCTCTGAAATCTTTGAAACACTACAGTCACCTCTGGAAGTATGTTAGTTTGGCAGAGAAAAATGAATGCTTTCTCCTCACTGCTCTCAAATGCACTGCGATATTCAGCCAGTTTATGGAACAATAGAAAACTATGTTGTATTACAAAGCTTGTCTTATGTATCTACAGAGAATGCTTGTGCATAAATAAGCAAATATATTGCTCAGAGATAACCAAATACAAAACAAACTGCAGCTGAAACAGCTCAACTGAATATTTAGTATTCTGTTGCAGAATGGAATATTTAATAGCTGTTTTTTGTTCCTTTGTTTGTTTGTTGTTTTGAATTAAACATCAAACATTATTATGGCTCAAAAGCTGAAATCTTCAAAACAGAGATTTCACAACAAAGTACTCATTCCACTATTGTCATTATTGAGAAAATCACTAATATGCAGAGTTTAAAGTAAGTTTTGTTAGCCTTTGCGAAGAGAATAGACCAGATGAGAGGAGATAGGACAAGAGCAAGGAAGACAAGAAATGAGACAAGATAAGGAGAAAAGAGACAAGATTAAATAAAATGAGACACTAGAGAAAAGATATTGACACAAAACATGAATAGAAGAGAGAAGATGACACAAAAAGATAGATGAGAAGAGAAATCAGATGAGAAGAGATATAAGGCAAGAACAGATGAGACAAGAAATTAGATGAGAAGTGAAAAAGCAGATGAGAGGAAATGAGACAAGATATAATGAGATAAGAAGAGAGCAGACAGGACGAAAAGTGACAAAACAGATGAGAAGAGATAAGAAATGAGACAAGAAGAGAAAAAGCAAATCAGAAGAGACGAGATGAGATTTGATGGGACGAGAAGAGAAATAATTTATGCAATGAGACAAGAAGAGAGAAGTGAGACAAGATGAGAGGAGAGCATGCGAGACGAGAAGAGAAAAAAAACAGATGAAAAGAGGCAACACGAGATGAAAAGAGAACAGATGGGACAAGAAAAAAAAACATGAGGCGAGATAAGATAAGAGAGCAGTTGAGATGAGAAGAAAAAAAGCAGATAAAAAGAGATAAGATAAGAGGATAATAGGCAGATGAGAAGAGAAGAGAGCAGATGAGATGAGAGCAGATTAAATGAGAAAAGAAAAACCAATCAAAAGAAATGGGATGAGAGCAGATGAGCTGAGAAGAGAAAAAGGGATGAGAAGAGAGCAGATGAGATAAGAAGAGAAAAAGCAAATCAGGAGAGATTAGATGAGTTGAGAGCAGATGAGACGAGAAGAGAAAAAGCAGATGAAAAGAGATGAGATGAGAGCAGATGAGATGAGACGAGATGAGTAGAGAGCGGAAGAGACGAGAAGTGAAGAGAAAAAGCAGATGAGACGAGATGAGTAGAGAGCGGAAGAGACGAGAAGTGAAGAGAAAAAGCAGATGAGAAGAGACGAGATGAGTAGAGAGCAGATGAGATAAGAAGAAAAAATCAGATGAGAAGAGAAAAAGCAAATCAGAAGAAATGAGATGAGTAGAGAGCAGATGTGATGAGAAAAGACGAGATGAGCAGAGAGCAGATGAGATGAGAAAAAGCAGATGAGGAGAAGAGAAAAAGCAGATGAGAAGAGACAAGATGAGCAGAGAGCAGATGAGACGAGAAAAGAAAAAGCAGATGAAAGAAGTGGAAAAAACAGATGAGAAGAGACAAAATGAGATGAGAAGTGAGATTAAGTGAGAACAAACGAGAAGTGAAGAAATGAGAATAGATGAGAAGACGAGAAGAAAGAAAATCAGATGACAAGAGATATGAGATGAGAGAGAAGCTGAAGAGAAAACAGAAGTAAAGAAAATTAAAAAAAAGAAGAGAGGAGAAGAGGAGAGATGAGAAGAGAAGAATAAAGAAGAGAGAAGACGAGACATCAGACAGACAAAGACTTTGTCCTGTGTGATCTCACTGTGCTTTGAGCTCAACTGATGTGGGGGAAAAGTCTCTCTTCTCCACCTGCAAAGCAAGCATGACTCTGCACCTGCAGCCTTGTCATCACCCTTCTATTATACGCACACACACGCTGGCCCACACAGATAACGCCAGCAGGACACAAGCAGCTCCGTTGTGTAGGACAGCCAGAAAAAGAGGCAACAGAAAAGATCACAGCTTTTGCGGCAGGCTTAAAATGTTAGTGCAAGCAGCTCTACCCCTACCCTATCTAAAAAACAATGAGTCTGTATGTGTGCGTGTGTGTTTCAGCTGAGACATTAAAAAACGCCCTATATTAAAGTCCCTTATAGCTTAGGTCTAACTCTAAAAAAAACAACCAGCACCATCATAAAACAAAGAAGCCAAATAACTTTGGGAGATTTTGTGCTGCTCTTGGAGGATGGTGGAATAGCTATGCTGATTTTATGAGCAGGCTCTGCTTGGCATTAGCTCTGTTTGTTTAGTTAGGTCGCCCCGAACTCCCAGTTCTGATTCTCTCTCAAGCAGGGAAAGTTTTTGAGGCTTTGTTAAAATGATTGATGTCTGATGACAAGGAGGAAATATAGACTTATTTGAAATATTTGAATATGTTGAGCGGAAAATCTAATTTCTAAGTGTTTTAGAAAGTAACAAAATTAAAGTAATTAGTAATATGATTACTTTTCAAATAATTAATCAATATGGTAATCTGATTAATATAAGAGGAGTAATTAGTAAATTGTAGTGGATTACTGTTTTGAGTAACTTGTTGTAAAGGGATCAATGGAAAGGAGGAGGCGAGAACCGGCTTGACGATATAAATGATGGTTTAATGATAAACTTAAAAGAAGACACAAACACACACATGACGGACATGTCCGTAAACGATCTCTCTCTCCCGCACGATCCTCTGCAGTCGACCTTTATCGCTCACAGAGGCATAATTAGCCTAATACGGGACAGGGTGTGTAGGATCACGATCCGGCCCCGCCCTCCGCCCTGCCACACTTGTCAAGTTAAAATTAACTTTTAAAATGTGTCACAAGACACATGCGTTCAGATCTATTCTTTGCACTATGCCTAGCTTCTTTTAGTGCAAGAACATGTTCAATCTGAACAGCCCCTTACAGTGCATTCAAGGTATACATTTAATCAGTATGTATGCGGCCTGGGACTCATGGCCTTGGTATTGCAAGTTGAGCAACAGAACAGTAGACAACTGTTACAGTAGAAACAACTGTAGTACTCAGGGCTGCCGATAAGGGGGGACAACTGGACCTTTTGTCCCGGGTTTGACGGGGTTTGGTAGGGGGTGCTCAGAAAGGCTGTCCCATATTGTATATCGCATCTAAGTGTGTTCAGCGTGAGACGCGGATATAAACATGGAGACAGTGCGAAAGTGAAAGCTGCCTGGGCAGCAGGCACAATGATGAAAGAATGAATTCATTTTGTATCAGACCCAAGAATTTCTAACTGCAGCCCCGGTAATACCTGTGGTATTTTGGTGGAAACTATGGTTACCATGGCAGATTGTTGTAGGTGAGGCAAGCAGGCCAAACTAGAGGGCTTCAATCAAGCTACCAACACAAATAGAAATGTGTCTATGAGCACATACACATAAACACAAATACTGGGAGGTAGTGGCTGACCTGACTATAAAATGAGTTGAGAATGTTCACTTTGGTTGCTCAATGTCAAGTGTTTTTCCAGCCTGACACTCCATCACATTTAATGAGCTAAGACATGATGCTATTCTTCACACCACCACAGAGTAAACCACACCCACCCACACAAACGCAAACATGCCAAAGTGCCAAAATATTAATCAGAGTCTCCTTGAAACTCTGATTCCTAATGTTTTAACGAGGACTTGTGTTTTAACTGTAACATGAACTATTGAGCGGAACATTCTGAATTCATTGACTCGTTTTATATTTGTCTGTCTCTCAAGGGGCACATATGGACTATTTATGGGTCACTTTTCTTTGCTGTGTGAGTTTTCCCAAGAACAAACTCTTCAGAATTTTTCCTTTGCCCAAGTCATGTCTGAAAAGAAACTTCCAGGCATTGAGAGAAACTACAACTTACAAGATCAAAACACGTACAAAGAACGTAGAGATTGTTTATACTGTACCAGTCAAAAGTTTGGACACTTATTCATATTTAATCCCATTTATTCCACACCACATTTTAGAATAATAGTCATTAAAACTATTAAATAACACAGTTGGAAGTATTGAGATTTTTTAGTGACCAAAACATTCAAACTAGCTTATATTTTATGAACTGAAGCCTTATAAGTATAAGCCTTCAGATCAAATTATTTTTTAAAGGTATAGTTCACCTCAAAAATGAAAATCATGTCATAATTTACTCACCTCTATGCTGCTTCAAACCAGTTTGACTTGACTTTTTCTGTGGAACTCAGAGGGAGAATGTTAGCCTCAGACACCATTCACTTTCATTGCATCTTTTTTCCCATTCAATTGAAGTGAAATGTGACTGAGGCTAACATTCTTTTTAATATCTCCTGTTGTGTCTCACAGAAGAAAGCCACATAGGTTTGGAACGACATCATGAGTAAATGATGATAAAATATATATATTTTTTTATTGAACTATACCTTTAAGATCACTTATTCGGTCAAGTGTGCCTAAACTTTTAACTGGTAGTGTAGAGTACAATTTATCAAAGCACAATATTGTGCCTATTGTGTTTCAGGGAGTAATATCTGTATTTAAGAGCATATGATAAATAATGTGTGTGTGTGTCTCCATAAGTGTTTCCATAACATTTGCCCAAGCAGACAGCTCTAACCACATGTTTTTGCAAGCTGTTTATTAACGTTGGGTCATGGCACTGCAGATATACGGTCATGGAGGGAGTGAAGAAGGGGGGTCCTTCAATAAGATAGACATGTGTTTCTAATCCAGGGCCTATCGTCCGGCCTGCCAACTCACGCTGGGATCCCACAGATCTTCGGTTCTCTCTGTGGGCAGCAAGCATTCTTGTTGCCACGCCTGAGTTTCCCACCCTCGGCCCCGTGCTGGTCCTCTCATTCCCAGATCTCTCTGTTGCTTCGCTCACTTCATTCGCAATCTTTCCATCCTTTCCTGAATACTTTTAGCTGCAGCCACAATGATGCACTATACAATATGCACTCAACTGTCAAGTGTATGAATTTTCAAAGTGTAGTATCATCTCAGATGGAACACTAACGATTTTGTACAACACGGAAGCAGCTGAATGTTTTTCAGCTGATGGAGGTGATGTTTCACACGATGAGTTGCCGCTAGGTGCTAGTTTTAGCGCATTAGCCAACCTCAGTTGAACACTTACATCTCAAATAATGTACATATCCACACAGAGTAGGGTGATGATAAAGCATTCCACTCACATTTGAAAGGTGCTGTATTCACAGAAGTTTCGCCAGATTATTTTCACCTTAAATTACAATTGTTTTGTCAGGCCAGCATTGTGGTCAGGTAACCCCACACCTTTCTATACATAGGGCAAGCCATGACTGCTGAGTGCATGAAGTGTCCAACATTGCAAAAAAATGTGTATACAGTATATGTTGTAATTAGTTTATGTCCTCACAAAAAAAAGAAAAGTACTGATTAATACACAGACACAACTTGCAGGATGCAGAATACACAGTTGAGCTTGTAGGTTTATACAGTATTTAAAGGAATATTCCAGGTTCATTACATGTTAAAAGTTATAAACACATATGATATTTACATCTTATGGCTATACCTTTAAAACGTTTAAGAACTGGCACCATTTATTTGACATTTATTTTAACATTTATGAACAGGCCTCATTGACTTCTATTGTAAGTGCCTTCCTGTTATTGCAATTTTTGCTTCTCCTTTTTTTTAAAGCAACAAGTCTAAATTATTTTTGTGGTAATCAACATCAAGCCACAAATGCTGTTAACTGAGCTTAAAGGGATAGTTTAAATGTGAGAAACAGATAAAAATGTAAATCCTTTTTTACTATAAATCTCCATTTTCACTTTCAATTTTACATCTGAACGTGAAAGTTAAAGTGGAGAGTTAAGTTAAAAAAGACTTACATTTTCATCTGTATCTCACCCACACATATTATGTTGCTTCTGAAGATATAGATTTAACCTCAATTCACTTTTATGTTTCTTTTATGTGATTTTAGGAGCTACAAATGTCTGATCACCATTCACTTGCATTGTATGGACCTACAGAGCTGAGATATTTTTCTAAAAATCTTCATTTGTGTTCTGCAGAAGAAAGAAAGTCACACTCATCTGGGATGGCAACACTATAACTTGAACTGAACCCAGAATATTTCTTTAACTTAATACTAATATTACGTGCCCAAACAGAACCTGGAAAATGTTGGCAAATCCGGTGATAATTTACTCCTCAAAAAGGGTCACTATATCAACCTGGTACCTTATAAATATGACTTGGAACCTGCAAATTCACACAGCGCTTGCCATTTTCATGTGCAATATATCAGATGGTCAGTGAATGGACTGTGGCATCTGAGACTATGACCGCCTAAACCTCAACCGACTGCACAGATCTGAGATGCATCCAGACTAACCCTCCATAAGGGTTAATCAGGGTTTCATCCTCAAGCATGCTGAGATTCTCATTATGGGCATTCATAATATTTGGATTGCTCGTACTGGAATCGGGTTTGAAACAGCGCCGAGAGGTAGAAGACCTTGGAAACAGCATTTGTACATGTGCTACATGTGGTCCACTCTCACAGACTGGAAGTCGCTGTGCTTGTACATGTAGAGGGTAAAATAAAAGCTGGTGTTTACCAACAGGAAGAGTACTGTTTGCTCTGAAACGGTGCGCACTGAGTGGGTAGGAGAAGTGTGTGACCCTGACAAAGCAGGCGTCTACACATCGCCCACACTCTAATAGCAGCCTATTGCAAAGGTATGTTACACTGCCAGCTCGGCACAGCGGCTTTCAGGGCCAGTAAAAGAGTTGCACTACGGTTTTGAATTAATCCCCCACTGTATGGAACATATAGAAAGAAAACAGACAAAACACAACCTACAGCTGCACACTGCTGTGAGGTGAGCCCACACGTACTCTATAAGGCATGAAAATTCACTCAATGCAACACCACCACAATCCTGGAACTATATTTGTGGGGCGTTTGTTTGTGCGAGATGGAAACCCGGGTCTTTCCGGAAAGCCACGAGCGCTGAGCCTTATCCTGGAGTTTAACGCACGGAAAATCTCTTGGATTACACAATACAGTGCTCCTCGATGCAAAAACCCTCCAAATACAGTCATTACTATTGTCAGTAGAAACTCTGTTACTGCAAACACATTTAAGTACCGACAAAATTACGATAAAGCTTCTAACACAGAACAAGCTCCCTCGATTCGCCTTAACCCCCACCTCCATCCAATACTAATGCTAATGCTAACAGAAACAAACATGACCATCAAAATAGATGCATTGGAGTAAAACAGCCTGTTTGTGAATAGAAACTTGCGGTCAAATTCGTTCTACATTAAAACACTAAGTATTTAGATGTATGCTTGTTAGCAACATAAGTAAAAAAAAACAAAACATGGCTGCTTCAAAATTCACATTGACTTAATTTACAGTATGTTGAAGAACAAGACATCCAAGTACCTTAAAGTAATGTTAACCACAGACATTATTTTACTCATAAATCCAAAACTGCCATTATAAAAACCCATAAGAAAATCCAGAGGGAACCCATGGCCCAAAAAATGCTAATTCTCTTCAGGGTAATTGGACTAAAATCTGAACAGCTCTATTGTGAGAACTTAACATAAATAGTTAATATGTGTTATATGATCTTTTTCCTAGGCAATAACGGTGGAAATGTTGAATAGCTTTCTTGAAACCAAGACTTCAACGGATGTGCCTATGCAGAAATTGACTTAAAAATATATTTACCGTGAGAAATATTCACTGGAGTAAATGTATAACTAGCCCCAGTCTCCCCTAATGCTTGCATACTTTCCAGGCCAAATGGTGATGCTAATACTAATAGAAACAAAAATGACTAACAACGCATTGGAGTGAAGCACCCTGGTCCCACTGCGATGCCCTGATCCAGGATCAGTGCTGGGAGAGCAGTTTACTCTGAGCGCTGGTTTGTTTGTTTGGGCTACAGCGGGTAAATATCACTGGCCTGTTTGACATCTCCCCTCTGTAAAGAGAGAACAGGAAAGAGAGAGAGAGAGAGAGAGAGAGAGAGAGAGAGAGAGAGAGAGAGAGAGAGAGAGAGAGAGGCACGCTGAGTGGAATACAAACGTTGCATAATCAGCTTAGCCTCCCACTTCCTGCCTTTTAATGGGTCTGTCTGACTTTGGTTTTGGTGGATGCTGCTCTGCACAGCACGTCCTGAGAACAGGTCACCAGAGAGGGTGAGAGAGACAGAGAGAGAGAGAGAGAGAGAGAGAGAGAGAGAGAGAGAGAGAGAGAGAGAATTGTCTCAAATCTCTAATAAAACATTGCAGAATGCAAGGTCAGGAGCCAGTTTTCCGCATTCTCATTAAAAGGTTGAAGTTCATGTTTCATTCATGGAATGTACTAGCTGTCCAAAAACAGAAAAGGAGATAAAGAATGGGGTGAATAGCACTGTGGGGTGAATTCACTGTTGCGAAACAATTTTTTTTTTAATTAAGTCCTTCTTTTCAGTGCAAACATGATGTAAATAAGCCTTGTGATAGATAACACATTATTTGCATAAGTCAGCGCTATTTGCCTGGAACAACTGACATTGTATTATCACTGACTGGAACACTTTTGGCATTTGAAAGATATAATAGTAACACTTTACAGTACAATAAATGTATCTTTGTTAATTAGGGAATTATTGACAGTTATTGCAAAATAAACCACAACAGGGGGATCAGGACGTGGAGCGGAGGGGTATTGTATCACCCTGAAGGTTTTTTGTGTGATAAAGACTGGCTGACAGTGCATTATCCTGCTTTTACGTCACTATTTACCAAAGTAAATTAATGAATCCATATGAAATATTGATTTGAGTGGAAATTACATTATTATTTGAGAAGACAGAGACCTCAGAGTCTCGAGAAACACTGAATACCACCTTTGCTTTGCGTCAGTGTTCTGTAAGGAGTTTATATTGCGAAAATGACTGTCTGACCGCTCAATGCAATCACTTATTACATTTACATTTATGCATTTGGCAGACGCTTTTATCCAGCGACCTTCTGATTACCAGTTATGTGCTTTTGTCCACTACGCCACCACCACTCCACCACTCCAGCTGTTATTACACAGCTGCCTAACAAATGACTAAATGAATGGACATGAAATATTGATTTGAGTTGAAATTATTTTGTTAAATCAATTGTAGAGGTCACATAATGACACGGGAAGTAGGACAGATAACTTGAAATAACAAGATGACTAGTAAAATATCACTTTATCCCTGGATGTGCGTCATTATTCCTGACTCACACTGCTGACTGACCAATCGCGTTTTCCAGACAGCCATGCAATAAACTTAATGTATTAGATATCATGAACTAATTAACACTAATCTTTCACCTCATTTATTACTCTGAGGTTAATGCTAATTCATTAATTGTAACAGTTGTTCTCTGTTTGTTCATTTTAATTCATAATACATTTAATAATGTGAACATACCGTATACAACTTTTAGGGGCAGATTCACTAAACAGTTTCGTCACTTTTTCACATGGTATTCCAGCAAAAATACCTGCATCTTATTCACCAAGGTCCCCAGTATAGCAGTACAGTGCATACGCAGGCATATGCCGTATGCCCACCTAACTTTCATAGGATTTTGCATATGCCCTCCTAAAATAAGTGATAAAGAAGTCTACAAAGATTCTCTCTAAACGCGCACTGAGCTGCAGGAGCGCAACTGATGGCACAGGTAAGACAGACAGTCTGACTAAGCTCATCCACCAATCAGAATGTTCATTTCAGATTTGATTTGATATTTGCTAACCAATCATATTTTCCATTTTAGTAAGTGGCGGGACATTTCCAGCATCTAATGCTAATGCACAAGCAACCCTGGAGTAACCATAGTTTGTGCTGCAAATTTATTTCTCTGCTAAATGCAAATATATACACACTTCCGGCCAAAAGTTTGGAATAATGTACAGATTTTGCTCTTATGGAGAGATATTGATACTTATATTCACCAAAGTGGCATTCAACTGATCAAAATGTATAGTCAGGACATTAACACCGTGAAAAATTCCTATTACGATTTGAAAAAAAATGCTCAAAACTTCTTAAACTACTTCAAAGAGTTCTCAACCAAAAATCCTCCACAAGCAGCAATGACAGCTTTACAGATCCTTGGCATTCTAGCTGTCACGTTGTCCAGATACTCAGGTGACATTTCACCCCACACTTCCTGTAGCACTTGCAATAGATGTGGCTGTCTTGTCGGGCACTTCTCACACACACCTTACAGTCTAGCTGATCCCACAAAAGCTCAATGGGGTTAAGATCCATAACACTCTTTTTCCAATTATCTGTAATCCAATGTCTGTGTTTCTTTGCCCAATCTAACCTTTTCTTTTTGTATTTTTTTTGTACCAAAATGGATTTTTCTTTGCAATCTTCCCATAAGTCCTGCACCCCTGAGTCTTCTCTTTACTGTTGGACATGAAACTGGTGTTGAGCGGGTAGAATTCAATGAAGCTGTCAGCTGAGGACATGTGAGGCGTCTATTTCTCAAACTAAAGACTCTGATGTACTTTCTTCTTGTCTAGTTATATCTGGGCCTTCCACATATCTTTCTGTCCTTGTTAGAGCCAGTCGTCAATTGTCTTTGAAGACTGCAATATACACTTTTGTATGAAATCTTCAATGTCAATTTCAAGCGGTGTCGTCAAGTGCCCGTTCATGTTCTGCATGTTTATATGATGATCCAAGTGTGAAGGTGATGCTGTACAGTTCTGGCAGGGTGTGTCAAATATGATGGTCTGTGGCATCCTCCACTATATTGCGCTCAGAATCGGACCGCAAGATCAAAATTGCACATTGTGCTCAGCAGCGATTTTGTGGGCCATCGCCTGATCTGCATAATTTCTTTAGTGATTGGGCGCTAATCCAGGGCAGAGAGCATTCAAAAACTTTTGCTATTACTGGACGCAATTTATTCTTAGTGAATCAGTCTGATTTGGATGTGCATGACTCATCCAGCAGCTTTAATGAACGCTGGATAAAGAAGAAGGAAAGAAATACATGCAATAGTGCTTCTTAATGGGCTCTAAACTGAAATAACTTGCCCACAGTGGAGCTGTCTGGTGTCTTCTCTTGGGTCAGATGCAGACAAAGCTATTAGAGAATGCTCCAGATCAGATCGTTTTCACAGAAAGATAATTTCTCCCCCTCATTAGAATTCTATCTTGTATAAACATAATTACCTGTGCCCGGCTTTGTTTGTGTCACAACAGCGTTAAATCAATCATGCCACCGCCGAGGATGGACAAAGTGCGAATAAATCAAAATATAATGCAGTTTAGAAAATTTGGTTTGGAGAATTCTCCAGATAGCACTGGTGTGAAATGACAGAGGAAGTGTGTGGCGCTGTACACAGTTACCAGGCTGAAGCCCCACTGGGCAAGTCACCTAATTTCACTGATGAAATATGCTTCAGATTTATTGATTTGTTAAAAACTGGGGATCCGATTTGGGGATCACATTGGCACCTGGTTCTCTGACTGATTGTCAAGCTGTTAGTGAATTCAGATAATGCCCAAGACTTTATTCATGGTGGCTTATAAACACATGGATGCGAAGTTTAGGTAAATGAAGCCAATTCACCTGCCACTTCATAAAGTCAAAATTTCATGAAATTGAACTTTTAATCATAATTTGTTATTTTCCATAGTTTCTGATCTGAAGTTAAGACTTCATCTAAGAATATGATTCTTTATTTAGATCAATATGCTGTGTTAAATACAAGTTAAAGGTACAGCCATTAATTTTATACACCCACATGAGATGAAGACTCCAGTCATATCGGAAGCTTCAAACTTTTTTTTTATTCCACTTGGAGTGGGCTGCCATGGGTCAACCAGCCACATACATTGCCACCAATTATCAAACTTTTTTGCTTGCAGAATAAATTAATTATGGTTCACTGTGACTAGCGTATTTCTACTGTGGCATCGGTAAATGAAAACTTTTGGATTATGCTGCATAACATAAAAACTGAACATTTTAAAGCAACTTTGAGACACTGACCATGTTAACTTTGTACACATGTCAGATGATCTTGCTTCCTTTATGCAATGCTAAGATAGTAAAAGTAATCATCATTAAAAATAGTGCAAAAGGCACAGGTGAAAGAGGAAAGAGAGATGGAAAGACAGAGAAAGAAGCAGACAGAGTGCCCGAAAGAAAAATGTACACCAGCGCACATTATGTTCACCAGTAGGTCCAGAGAAAATAAACAGCTTCATTAGCACATCCTTTATAGACTCCTCTCAATCTCTCTCTCACTCTGTCTCCCACACATAGCGTGTGAGCTCCTTGTCTGAAGCACAAACTATCCAAACAGAAGACGTCAGTCAGTAGCCAGCTAAATGCTCATTAATACATCAGAATGTTCCAGAACTCTATACGCTTCACCGCCAACCTGCCAAAACCATACCTTATGACCTCACTACTCGAACAAATACATCTCTCAGAACTGAATCCAGTACAGTCCAAAAATAACAACATGTCACATAGGAGTGGAATTAGCAGGGCAATAGGATAATTTATAACATGATTCTCTAGAATACTCGATTTCTGAAAAACGACCACATATACGGGATAAAGTGATTTCAGACAGGTCATTCTGGTATTGCAAGTCATCTTTCCTTCTTCGTGTATCATACTGCAATCTCCAAAAGTAAGCTAATAAAAAAAATCAACTCAAATCAATATTTTATGTCCAGTTGTTTTATTTAATTAGTAAGTAGTCTTTAATAATGAGCAGGTCCATCAGAACACAGATGCAAACCCAGAGATGGAATTCAGTGTTACTACAGTGTTATCTTTCTTCTTACATAATAATATAATTTCAATGCAAATCATTATTTCATGTCCATTTAATTATTATTTTGCTACATAGCCATGCAATTAATGGGATAATACATCATCAGCTAGCCATTATCGAGAGACAAAAACAAACAAACTTCAGGGTGATACAAGACCATCCTGTTGGGATATCATTTTTTGTTGACTGTTCATTGTCCCTTACATATACATATACCTGGGCAGAAGGGACTGAAAATGGTTCAAGGAACGAAAACAAATGAAAAACCATTTAAGTTAGTTACATTTTGGCTTGTTTTGGGCTTGTTTTTCCAGACCAGGTCGCTTGTTTCTCTTGCGAGATCTGGCAGCACAGCAATTGGTATTTCACCCACCCCTCAGCCTAGAGTACTGTAATTTTAAAAAGAACACTATTAACCATTCTTTCATTTTGTTCTAACTGGCTACCATTTGGAAAGGAGGCTGCGGAACTTCTGAACTGGAACGAAAAAAATACTGTTTTTGCTCAGAATGAACCGAAATGAAAAACATTTTATTTTTAGTCCCTGAATATGATCATATTTAATTCTGTTGATTCATATGTGTATTGTGATTATTGTGAAATATTGCGCTCTTTTCTTATTGTTTTAATGTTCATTTTTATTGAATTTGGTCACTTTGTGCAACAAATGCCAAACATTTTGTAATCAAACTACTTGATCCATCGGATGAAATTAAACCAAGTGTCTCATTCTGGGTCTTTACTCTCAAAGGACACATATACAGTACACACACACACACACACACACACACACACACACACACACACACACACACACACACGCGCTCTGTGGCAGCGTGATTTGCGAGTCCCACAGGCATTAGCGAATGGAGTGGAAACAAATTTGATGGGTCACCCAATTCCACACACACGCATGCACAAATACACATATCAGCCAGGCCATTCACACAGTGACAGGCCCTGTAATTTAGCCTCCCCTTCCATCAGCACAGACAGAGGGGTGTAAGTACTCTCTCTCTCACACACACTTACACGGTCTCACTGTCAGTGGGCATATAAGCAGTTCAGCAAAGGCCTACATTTTTCCTCAGTTACAGTTAACACACATACAATTTAACAAGTCACTTTACTTCATTGCATCATTGGCATAACTGTATGAAATATAATTTTGACAGTGTCAATAAAAAACTTCAATAATGAAAATACTATAAAAATTACTACTTACTCATCTCACGATTCGGTTCGGCTCACCATGTTGAACTAAATGTTCATGATTCTTTAAACTAAGCTTAAATTAAGAAAAGCTAAGACTGAAGCTTTATTATTATTAGTAATACTTTAAAGACATATGCAAGAGTAGGATGAACCTGTTGCTGGCAGCCACCAATCATTAGCGTCCCAACAGAGACAGAAGTCAATCACTAAACTCCCAGAGTAACGAATGACAACAGCAAACAGACACTTTTCTCAGTATCAGTGGTTGTATTCGTAATAGTAAATAATCATAACATAGTTATTCAATCGTATGTATAAAGATTCAACTTAATTTTGTTAGCATTATTGTTTTATCACTTGTTTTGCAGTTTCAGCCGAACTCATCTTACAACACCTTTGGCTGCTAGTGTGCAATCGTATTTTAGAGCTCCTTGTGTGCAATTAAGTGATTGCCATTTGTATGCTCATGTTACGTAAGTGTAGGATGTTGCATGTATTGGATAGAATAGAAGCTAAATTGAATGCAGAATGCAGAATTTGAATATATATAGCATTACAAATATGGCGTTCCTGCGTGAGATGCAGCACTATGGTCAAAATATCAGTCTAACGCATGTTTATATACAAAAACAATGGTAAAAACAGTGGAGATGGATGGAAAAAGTTTTGAGAATGACCCCTAAAGCCATAAGACAGTTTCTTTGTTTTAAAAATGTTTATTTGTTTTAAAGAAAGGTTATAATGTAACTTTAAGAAATAAGATTTCTTGCAACTGGACCCTGATTTCTTTGAATCCATTGAAGGAAATCCCCTTTGGAACATTCTCCAAAATCTGACTATGCCTTGTATTTTAGGTTCGTTAAACCATCCGTACTTAATATGCCATTATCAAACTGTTAAGGTTGGACGGATGCGATCAAGGACCTTGTTAAGAATAATATTCTGTAGGCTAGACATATAAGAGCTGTGGCTGTTGAGGATCCAGGTTTGAGTCTGACCTAGGTCACCTTTACTTTCCTGCTACACTCTCCTTTCTGATAAATAAAGGAAAAAGTAAATAAATACATAAACTTAAGCCAGTCTTTCCCAACATTGGGATCCTTCGGAAGGCTATGCAGAGCTGTAGATGCTACACACCGCCAGGAGGTATAACGTTTAATGGTCCTTCCCCACTAGTGTTGGGTGTAATGTGATTACAAAGTAATTATCTAACATAAATTAATTTAAAATACATTTTAAATTCTTGCAATCAGATTACAGTTACTGACTTTTAATTAGTTACTTTCAATAACGTTACTTGGGTTGCACACTTTCTTAAATTATATTATTTGAGGAATATATTTAAAACATGAATTATATGCATGTACATCTTCTATATACATGTACGTGTTGCTGTGTGCCCCCTAATGAGTCATTGTAACAGACAAATGTGTAGTGTGGCGTTTATGGCTTGCATATGACATTGGACGTGTAGGAAATATAGACATTATTTTGTTAATAAAAAAAAACAACTTTTCAGTGAAAAGCATTAGTAGGTGTTTTAAAATTTTTCCATGAAGTAATGAACTCATTTAATCTGATGAGAAATAATTTGCATTCTGTAGTGATTTATATTTTTTGGAGTAAATTACCCAACACGGTTCTCTACATAATATCAGTAATAACAGTATCTTCTTCTAGAGTTTAGAAATACTAGTATGTCCTAGATCTCATAAAGCCCATAGGATTGAGCTGGGATGATCAGCAGAATGGAACGAGTGCTGGACGTCCCATGACAGGGAGCGTGTGCGTGTTTGAGAGGTCATGGCATTACACAGTCGGCATCATTATCTACCTCAGCATCAGCATGTTTTCTAAGAGCAGGTGTAATTATGAGAGCTGGGCGTGCAGGTCTGATGGGCCCACCGTGGCCTGTTAGAACAGCCTGAGTAAGCTTTATTTAAAACACAGCACACATACTGTATAAACACCTATTGTATAGCAGATGGAGAAGGGAGAGGCAGAGAGACAAAGAGAAAGAGTGAAGAGATAGACAGAGAAGCATATGCATTTAGGGACTGGAGCTGTGTTACGATTCGATTCATAGGTTCCCTACACAGTGTTTACTGCTCCCTACAAACTGACCAGGGGATATCTGTACAAGTCCACTTTACTTATATATTTTCTTTGTATAATTCATCATACTAAATAATAATTGGACAATTTCACTAGCGGAATAAGTTAATCATGGCTCACTGCGAATAGCACGTTTTTACAATAGCATCAGCAACTGGGAAAGTCTGCTTTATTGCTTCATCTATGTACTCAGTACACATTTAAGATGGCCGAATACCGTGTGAAGTCCACTATGCAGGGCATTATTGGGAAGGCTGGCATGCACGCTGAGTGTTAACAATTCTGTATGCTCTTAAGAGCATAATGATGAGGAGGAAGTAGCTCTAAGCGGATGTGGATTTGAAGTGCCTTTTAAGATGCCCTTTTCTGTTTGCTTTCTTTCTTTCTTTCTTTAAAACACAAAATACTCTCTCATGAACTCTAAGAGTCAGTCATTGTAAGAAGTATGTCTGTGTTGCAGATGCATAAATCTGTACTGTATCTTTAGTTTATTTGATCTCTTTAAATCCTGATGTTTCAATAAAGCTACACCTGTTTAAGAGAATCTGCAATGGTAGAGTAAGAATAAACTGAGAGATCACTTGTACAAAACACAGTCATTTTATGGAGAGGCTCATATAAGATAGTAAGTACAGAACAAGAGAGAGATAGAAGAGGAGAACGATGGAAAGTGAGAAGGGGGAGAGAAAATCGATGAGGTGCTATTTTTGAGCTTTAAACCTAGATATCAATGCATGCATGGCTCCTTTTCAAGGCTGAATGCATTATGGGAAGGCTGGCAAAGATTGTAGCAATATTCCTGACTTTGGTGCACAATATCACCCCTCTCTCTCTCTCTCTCTGTACAATTTATTTCTCAAGCTCTTTGAAAAGCAATTTTTTTCCAAGTGCGTCTACTCAAGCTTTTCTCACTTGACAATTCACTATATTCATATAACTTACTATTTTCAAAACAACATATTTTTTAAAAAACTGTCTAGTCGGTGGGCTGCCTGAAGGACTTGTCGACTGATCTGTTTGGTTTCAGGGCTCCGATTGGACGCGTTTCTTGGGAGGCGTTAACATGAGGCGCATCTTTGCCTTCAAAAACAGCTTTACGGAGCACAACGACATGGAAAAGAACAGGACAGTTCTCAAAGGACAGTGTGACTTCAGTGACAGTAAATCTTTTACTTTTTAAAAAGTAAAAAGTTTTGCTGCTGAATCAGCCAGTGCTTAACATAATGTTTGGGTGAAATGCCCACAATTTGCCTTTTTCACCGAAATGGCGATGGTTCTCATGCCGAGCCTGTGCTTGACGTGGCTATGTTGTAGTTTTACGTGACTACCTCACCGTGTGACAGTGTTTCTGAAAGTTTTACTCCTCATTTTAAGGACATATTAACCGCACAAAGAAATGCAATCCAACATTATTACTGTACATTGCTCAACAAGATTGCCAGAGATGACATCTCATGCTCATGATGATCTGATTGCATTACTTAACTTGCAAAGTACTATAAACTGTAATAGTGGAATCATTCCAAATGAAACCATCTGCTACACCATAGTATTATGTTTACGTCTTGATTGAGGATATCCCACCAGTTTATAAATTGGGTAGTTCCCTTACTGAAATAAACAATGCACACAATAAGATGAGAAGAGTGTAAGGAAAGCTAAAAAAGTTGGCAAAATAATAAATTATTGAGATAAGCTAAAGAAAACACCAGCGATTTGATATTTGTCTCACGCATGACTGACTGAATTCAGTGCCCCATTTAGTTAACTGTCTGCTCACTGTCCGAGTACAGAGTGCAACACATTGTTGCTCTGTCAACTTGCTTAGGTCCTTCTTATGGTCCCTGTCCTCTCTTTTAAGTTTGTTTTTCAATTTGTTTACTATTTGGTCTATCTTGCGATTGAAGCCGGCTTTAATTCTTGCTTTATCTCTTCGTAGACTCTTTCCCCCCCATATGCAATCTCTTGTTTATCTTAGATCTCCATAGAAAGCCATATTGCAAGTAGAGTGGTCATTTCCTCCACAATCCCTTAATGCTTTTGATGTCTGAAATTTGTTTTATTAAATTTGTTTTATTGACGATATAATGTGAAGAAGTACTCCTTCTTGCAGAAGGTAACTACTGTTGTTGTTTGGAAGATGCTGCCCTCTGACCCCAATTATAATCGGTTCCTGCGTAGAGACCAGCAAGCTTTTGGGGCCGGTGCGGAACCAGTTTTTCCTGCAGTGGAACGGAAGAGAAATCACACTAGCCCAGGAACCTGCCCACAAACCATGTTGATGAAAAAGGGCTTGAAAGTTGTGCCAAAAACATGTTGTATTTTTAGCTGATACAATACAGTCAACAGGAATGCATAATTTATTAACCATAGGTTCTTACCCAAAATCCAACCATACACCGTCAGTGGAGTACATTTTTTTATTTCAGAGCAAAAATGTAATCTCTGAATCGCAATCACCATTTTTTATGCAAACACAATTACTTCCTGTTTCCCATGGAACCAGAGCTTGCGTTTCTGAGACTGCTTGTGTAACGGAAGCCAGCTGGTATGTGAAAGCTGTGCAGTATGTGTAAACCTCACTTTCCTGGCCTCAAGAGGTGCACTAGCGACTGACACTAGAGGCTGTAGCCTTTAGCCTCCTCGTTAGAGTGTCTGCCTCCCATACTGGCTGATGACAGTTTGAACCGGTCACACTTGCACAACGCACAATCAGTAGCGCTAGAGAGAAAGTTGGTCAAACTTAAGTTGATGCAAAAATATCTGATGGGGCATGGTGCTTGTCAGAGATTCTGCAGTATGGGGTTGAGTTTAGGGCATATGAAATTTCTTGAGATGAGTTATTGATAGTTGGACTACATTTAACTTGACACGGCATCTTAAAAATACAAAACACCACTGCTAAAAAAAACTAAACTAAAATGAAAAAATAAACTAGTCAACGTCACTTATTAAAGGAATAGTTCAAGCACAAATGACAAATTGCTGATAAAGTTCTTCTGAACCCAAACGATTGATCATTTTTAGAAACAAAGCAATACTTAAATACCTTTTAACAACAAAGGTTCACTTCCGTACATCTCTGTGACACGTGCTCATGAGCGGGATGATGTAAGCGTGTTAGTAAGGTCACGCATCACATGGAGGAGGAGGCAGGAAGCGCGTCATTGTTTACAAGAGAAGGAGCGCTGTACAAAAGTTTAATTGTCTTTGCTGTTGATTTGTACTTGTATTAGTGTATTGTTCAAAATGGTTGTTTGGCGTGTATATCTTGGATGCTTCAACCTTCAGAAACCCCAAAGAAAATGCACGCCTGGAAAAATATCAAATTTTCATCGATTGCCTATACATGATCATGAGCGATTGAAGCTCTGGCTTATCATGCTGAACCTGGATATCAGTACACACCTACATTCTCTCAAATATTGGAGGGTGTGCAGTGAACATTTTACCCCTGAGGATTTCAGACCATCAAAAGAAACAAAGGGTCGATATCTGAATGCATCGGCTGTGCCCGTGCTGTTTTTCCAGCAAACTCATGTATGTGTGAAATCTTTGTCATTGTCACGTCTCCCTCGGGCTCTGCACCTCTCTCAGCACACCCGATCCTCATCATCCGATTTGTAATTCACAGCACCTGCACTCAATTCATTCGTTTCCTTGTGAAGCTTCTCTTCTGTGTGATATCACCTGTACCATTGATCTCACTGTGTAAATCCTGTGAATCTCAGTAAACGCTCTCACACTTGGTTTCACTAACAACAACGTGTGTGGCTTGAATTCCTGACAGTCATATAGCCTTTATATATCTGCTAAAGAAAAACACAAGTAGATATCGCAACGGCATTGCTCCGAAATAAAGGATGGTTAATTACTGCAGTAATTATTTATTCTTTTATTATTATTATTATATTTGGAAATTATTTTTATTTAATATTGTTTTGAAATTGTTTTGGTTTGTGAACAGTGCTTGGTCTGTGCAAGTATCTCTTGTAAACAATGATGTGCTTCCTGCCTCCTCCTCCACGTGACACGTGACCTTACCAAGCTTTCGTCATCCCTCTCATGAGAGATGTACGTAAGTGAACATTTGTAGTAAAAAAGTATACAAGTATTGTTTTGTATCTAAAAAGAATCAATAGTTTGGGTTCAGAAGAACTTTATGGAGTACATGCACTTGCATTGTTTAAAGAAGGCCTGAAATGAAATCCTAAAAATCTTAAATTCTGTTTTGATGAAGAAAGAAACATCTAATTTTCTATGAGTAAATTCTCAGCAAATTTTCATTTTTGGGTGAACTATTCCTTTAACTAGTTTTTCTTCAAAACAAGTGAAAAATAATCTGTTGCTCACTCCAGAGCTACAAGACAAATTACACTTGTTACATATTAAGGATACATTCTCTGAAAACAAGTGTAAATATCTTATGCAGTGCTGCTTCAAATGCAATTTCAAGTTAACTTTTTTTTTTTAGGGAAAACAAGTCAAAACAAAATGATTAAAAACTCATTAAAAACTTTTTTTTTTACATTTTAATTTTTTTATTGCAGTGCACTGAATCCTATCTCATATTCTTTATAATGAACTTACATACCCTTGATCAGGCCTGCTAGTTCACACACACAAAAGCAGGTTATGAAATGGAAGTTATGGGTAAAAACGAAACTGAGTTGGCTAAGAATCTGTTAGTACTAAAGCAAACAGAGAGAGAGAGAGGGAGAGAGAGACTTTAAGAGAGAGAGGGAATGAGAGAGAGCGAGAGAGAGAGAGAGAGAGAGAGGGGTAGAGATGAAGCCATCCATCATCCCTCTGTCTTTGGGTCTGACACGGAGCCGCACACTACACACCACAAATCACACAGCAACTGCCAGAGTTGCAAGCTGCCCTCTCCAATCTCTCTCTTCTTCTTCCCTCTCTCTCTGTCATGTCACTAGATCTTACACCCCCCCCAAGCCCTCTGCCACTTTCAAACAGACACACACACACACACACACACACACACACACACACACACACACACACACACACACACACACACACACACACACACACACACACACAGCCTCTAACAGGAAGCATATATTCTCTCTCATCCACCCAAACCTCACTATCTCTCTCTCTTTCTCTCTGAGGGAAACAACAAAACTTGGAAAACAGACCAGGAAAATAAACACCAACACATAACTGAAGACCCTGAGCTTTGCAAAACTGCACCATTAAACATAATTGTTTATACATAGTATGTGTGTGTGTGTTTGTGTGTGTGTGTGTGTGTGTGTGTGTGTGTGTGTGTGTGTGTGTGTGTGTGTGTGTGTGTGTGTGTGTGTGTGTGTGTGTACCAAGCAAGGTGATGAGGGTGGGGTATGAAGAATGTTTACCAATAATATCACAGCCTACATCTCAAGATCCAATCAGATCATGATGGATCAAATCAAGTCCCACCCTACATAATTTCCCTTCGAAATTATGTAGGGTGGGACTTCTATTCTATTTCATTTCGAAATACATCCCATAATGAAAGTTACATTTGTTGCCAATGCAGATTTATTCTGTCTTTAAGGACGAATGTTCGTCACTGTTAAGCATATGGAGTGCATTCCACTAGTCTCGGGGAACTGTTTCCTCAGTCGCACTAGACTTAAATTAAACCTTAATCAACCTATACATCTGCTCCTGTCAAAAAATGCTGATGAAAAGAGGGAGTTCAAGTGGGCACATTTCTACACTTATTTACACTAGAGTCCTGGATGATACTGAAACATGCCATATAAGTCTAGATAAATCCATAGAACTTAACACCGTGCCTTTTCCAGGAATGATGCAACAAGTTTATAAATTCTAAATTTTTCTGTCCTCACTGAAAAAAAATGACTGTGCTAAGTGACTAAGTCATAGCCAATCAGAACATATTTGATGTTTAATATCCAGTTATGTGTGTATATTAGGGAGAAGCGTGGTAAAAGTTTGTAATATCCGGATAACCGCGAACAGTTATTTGTCAGATGTCGGGACTCAGAAATAAAGAACGTCAAAAAATCAATAAAGCAGGGAATAAAGTGAACAGTGAGCTTCGAGTCTAAATAGCACAATGCATAGATCTTCAACTGATAACATTTCTCACATTAAAGTCAAACAAAAACGAATCTATTTGTCACTGCCTGTAACTTAGTATTCTTAACCAAAGGAAAATACATAATTTAAGTGCCAAACCGTAATTTATATGTGCTCAGCTTGGTCAGGTTGACATTTTCCGTGAGGGTGAAAATCAATCTGGAATCATGTGTAACAGTCACATGAATTCCTCTTTGCAACCTGAAATTTCAAATCTTTGTGTGCTAATAAAAATGCAAAACCATGTGCAAAACCACCTTAACTCTGCCTATACTTAAAAAATAACCCAAAACTGAAAATTCTTTGATTTGGCTTGATTTTGATTAGATTTTTGATTGGGCTCAGCTGGCTTGCAGACTATTTCTATTGCAAGTCTACCTATCGAATAACTAAATATTGATTCTGATATTCGAATAGAGATGCATCGAATGGTTAACCGTAATACAGTAATATATATACAGTATATATATATATATATATATATATATATATATATATATATATATATATATATATATATATATATATATATATATATATATATATATATATATATATATATATATATATATATATAGGATATGGTCAATATGATTTCAGAGTGGACAAGTATAACAATAGACAACAACTGACCAATTGCAACAAAAGTATGCCTCTATTCCAAGCATAGTGTGCTGCCTCATTTCATTGCCTTGCGTTTCATTGAGTCTCATTTCATTTCATCGAGTTTTCCATTTGTTGGTGATTACTGATAAGGTCATTTTATAGAGACTGGATTAAAAAATTGATTTTCTAGCATCTTAAATATTCTAGAGCTGAGCATAACGAGGGAACAATTGTTCTTAGTATAAAATGTTTAAATAATTTCTATGACTTTTCCAGGCCTTTTCAATGACTGTAAGAACCCTTTACTGCCTGTATAGGTAGGCAGCATCCCTATCCTCACGGAACCGCATAGTTGCCCGATTTAGAGTGCTCTAAATAAACAGCAACTCTGTAAAAATAAAAAAGTGCTCTGTACAGTATATGGGAGATTCAACTTGCAATCGTTTTCAATAGAGTTTGGCACTAGCATGTTGCTAAGCTAACGCATACTCTAGTAAGCATAAAATTACAGCGCAAAAACATTGGGTGAAACAATCAATTTTTAAAATGGCTAGGAAACGGTGTTAGTGTTGATGGTTCTTGCCTGGGACTCCCGGCGGGGTTTTGAGGAACTTTCCGTTGAAATGCTGAATCACCACATCACATTTTTCAGTGGACTCCATTCTGTGTGAGAGAAAGAGAATGAAAAAGAGACAGAGGGCATGAGGCAATTGGAATTAAAGTATTCAGTCATTACTGCAATAAACATTTCACTTAAACAGTCAAAAAAATTACAGAACAGTTTTAACCAGCCAAAGCTGGTTAACTAGTTTTAGCTGGTCTCCCAGCCTAGCCAGGCTGGTCTGTTTACTGGTGTTAGAGGGGTTTAGGGCACTTGGCAGCTATTCAGAGAAGGAGACCAGCAGATCAATCACCTAAACTGCTGTGCAAAGACAAAACGCAGTAACTACATTTTTTTGTCAAAATTAAGTTGCGACTATAATTGGGTCTTTTATACATTGATCTGTCCTGTGACAGACAACTTTGGCTAAACTACGCTCAGATTCAGAGAATAGAGAGTGTGAACAAAAACAAGAAACCAAGCTGCTTAGAATCTTGTTTTTACTTGGTTTAGCTGTTGGTTTAGTAACTTTTGCATAGTTACAGCAGGGACGAATACACCAGCTTAGCCAAGTTAGAAGACAAGCAACACCATCTAAAGACCAGCATGGGAGATCAGCTAGACTAGTTTAAACCAGCTAAGACCAACACCAGCAACCTTTATACTGTGTTTTCAGCAGGCTTGCACTCTATACCTCTGCTTTACATGTTAATTTAGAGAAAAAGAGAAGGAGGGATAGACAGAGTGAGCTAGAGAACAAAAGAAAGTGTGACTGGGTGTTATGTAGTGTTTGTCTCAAGCTGCTGGGAGTTTTGATTTAGTCTCTTCTCTCTGGAGTGGTTCGTCTCCTCTTTGTGGCCCCATTCAGCTCTGCTCACCCTGTCATGGCTGAACAGCTAATTGCCTGGCTGGCACACTCGTACACACATTTACACACAAACCGTCTGCTGGGATCACTTACACAGCCTGAAAACCAGCCAACACATCTCAGACACGCCACACAAGAGAGGGGGCCGAAAACAGAAAAAGACAGGAAAAGAAAGTGGTACAAGAAACTGAAAAAAATTATGTTTTTATACGTGCCCTCTTAAACAAACTGTCTTTTTTGTCTTGTATGCGCCAAGGCAATAGGTATCTGTTGTCAAGTTTACCTGGCGAAGCCGACCCCTCGGCTGACCCCGTTGGCATCTCGGAGTATCCGTGTGGAGATGACATGGCCGAATGGCTTCAGCATGCTCTCAAGCTCTTGTTCATCCATCGAAACCGGAAGGTTTGAGATGTACAAGTTAGTGGGGTCCTGCTCTTGTTGCTGTGGACAGAACACAAAGAGTCGGACATTAGAAAATTCCGATATCGCCTTTGGCTTGCTTTTTGAGAGAACTGATGCAATATCTTCTGTAACGCTACTTTGAAACAATATGCATTGTGAAAAAAACGATACAAATGTGAGCGAAAAAAAATTGATTGGAGCTATTCCATTTTTGTGAGCAATATGCATCAATTGGACCAAGCACAGTTCAGGGGCAGTCTGTGGGTGTGCTGTATGCAGCGAGGCTATTCATAATGTAACAAAAGTCCCAGAAAAAGCATGTTATTCCAGCTCTAAAAACTCCCTAAAATACCCTCTTCTCTAATTTTGCAACTTACATACACCTGTTGAGTACATAAATCTGTTTAATTACAATAATCACTTTTAATTTTAATGCACCAGGGGCATTTTTACTGAGCTCTTCCATGCTGGTTTTGCAATAGGGGGCATAAGAAACCCCGGGGGGTGGAGAGAAAGCTGATAAAACTGAAAGCTGCGTAAATGAAGAACATGAGGCGCTGGAGGGCCTTAGCAGGGTACATCTCTCCCTTTCTCCCACTCACGCACTGGTGGATTCCATTGTTGTGTTGATGGCCTCTACTACAGACACTGTGAGGCTGGCTAATGGGGGTCTGAGAGGATTGAGCACAGAAAAGGGACACTGGATGGTGGTTGTTCAAGGGGTTTGGATGTGTGTGTGCAAGGACCAAAGTGTGCAGAATTAGAGCACTTTCACACTAAGAGAACATATTCCATCTACCTCTTTGAAGCCCAAGCTGAAATGTATGGAGGACAAACTGTAGTAACAATTGTAAAAGAAAATGGCCAAATGGGATTGGCCATAACGGGTCTCTTCAATAGGGGATTGTGATACCTAGGGAGTCAATGTCGGTACTGCAGGGGGTCCAGCAGTTATTTTTGATGTCAAACACAAACTCTCTCATATATATATATATGCTACAGTTCTTCTATCTATCTATGCTGTCTAAATGGCTTCTGCCTGTTCATGTAATCTCAGACTAACTCAATGTTCATAGACACATAGACGCTATAGACACACTAAAACTAAAGATATAAATAATCATCTTAAGACAATATAATTTATATATAAATATATATATATATATATATATATATATATATATATATATATATATATATATATATATATATATATATATATATATATATATATATATATATATATATATATATATATATATATATATATATATTTATATTAAATTAACTTTAACAAAACAAAGCTAAAATAATGTTTAATTCTAAATGTTTTCCTCCCATGTGTAAAAGGTAACAAGTATATAACTCTGTACATCAATAATGATAATGAAGTGCTTTGCTATCTAGGCATAAAAATGTAAATTCCCCAAGTATGGTATGCATGGACATATTCATGGATGAAACACTATCACTTAAAGATCCAGATTTATTTTAAATAGTGCTAAGAGAAATAGAATAGAATAGAATGGAATAGAATTATTAAAATAAACTTGAGTTTACTCTGAAAAACACAATAATATTAAGTTAGAATAAAATAGTTTAATCTAACAGAATAAAACAGAATAGAACTAATGTTCAAAAATGTTAATAAAGTTTACTCCAGTACAATAAAAGATTATAGAATATAAGTAACATTTAAAACTCTCAGTAAAATTTTGTTTACTCTAATAAAGAAATACAGAATAGAATGTTTCAAAATGTAAATAAAGTTTCTCCAATAGAATAAAACAGAATAGAAAACAATGTTCAAAAATTTGAATTATTGCAAATTCCAATAGAATAAAATAGAACAGAACTTATTAAATAATATATATATTTTTTTTTACTGTAATAGACTAGAAGAGAATAACATTTAAATAATATAATGAAATGTAATATAATATACTATAAATACAATCACAAGGTATTTTAAAATACTTTAAGCATGTTATTATAAGCAGGCAACACTCGGTTTCATACAATTTGTAACAGGGGTTCTCTACACTCTCTTTCTGTCCAGCAAGGGGTCCTTGATTTGATAAGGATGAACTCCCCTGATCTATAACAAGAATCAGAGTGAGAACAAAAATAAATGAAAAAAAGAAAGTGTCGGTGGGCAAACTGAAAATGACGGCTACCTGCTGGCGAGTTAAGGGGTTATCTGACGTGTGTGCAGATATTCCATTTTTGTGATGTGATGTGTGAAGCCCAGCTCTGCAGGAGAGCATCAGTCCTTTATTAAGTAAAAGTGATTAAAAGAACAACTGTAGTGGTTTAATGACATTCCCTCACACACCAGATGTTCTCTACGATCACATAATCCTTGGCTGAGATCCAGACGGGTTATTGAACACCTCACATGGGGCATTTCAAGTTTGTAAGGGTGTTCGAAAGCACCTCCAAAATAAAAGCTACAGAGGAGAAGGGGCTATGAGCTTATAAATAAAGCTAGTTTAGTAAAGTACATAAATTGTATGAAATAAAAATGTTAATAAGCAATAATAAGAACTATTTAACATATTGAATCATGGAATTTATTTGTATTAAGGGAAAAAACAACATCATCCTATTCGGAAGGTATTTGATTCTCAGGGTGACATTAATAAAAAGTTTGTATTTTTAATTTTTTTATTTTACAGGAGCCAATTGCAAGATAAATCTCATGCATCTGGATGGCAATGAATTCCCAAGGGACAAGGCATTTGGTTATCTGATGAACCCAGAAGTTTGCCTCATGCGTTGTCAGTTACATGAACATATTTCAATATGCCGTCAAAGATTGATCAACGCAATCTCATTAGTGTTGTCACTGTAGGTATTTGTCGCAAAGTGTATGCAAATTCTTTTTTTTTTACATCTGGATTATTTGTAAACATTTTCTTTCTATCAGTAAAACATTGATTTAATTTTATTTGAACCAAATCCTCAGAAATACAAAAGAAAAACAGCTCAGGGAAAAATATCTCATAAATGTGTCACTTTTGTCAAAGCAGAGACCTGGGAGGGAGTGACAGACTGGGGGATTATGCCTGTGATGTGGATGAGAAAATACATTTAGAATCTCAATATAAAGATGAGAGGCTGATTTTCTAAAGACTGATGTGGTGAAATCAATGAATGATTTATGAATATGAAATGAAAAACGCCGGCCCTTCCTTCAGACCCCCTAACGCTGCTGAAAACAGAGCTGAGTTGGGTGTGTGTGAGTGTGTGTTTGTAAGTGTGTGATATAAATTCTAGATAAATCAGTATGCATCTAAAATAATTTAGTATGGGGGACATGGCCATATTTTTTTTCCTCGGGTTCTGTTTTGAAACTTTAGATGAACATATGCCTGTGGGTTACCATAATAACCTGATGAGCCAATGTTTCCAACTCTCTCTCTCTCTTTGAATATGCTCTATTGCCTTTGACCTCATAGTATGAAAGTGACTTTGGTTAAAGGGTTAGTTCACCCAAAAATGAAAATTCTGTGTTTCACATTTACACCAGGACACATTTAAGGAAAAATCTCAGCTCAGAAGGTCCTTAAAATGCAAGTGGATGGTGATCCTACTTTTAAAGCTCTAAAAATCACAGACAATCATCATAAACGTCATCGACACAACTCCACAGGTTGAATTAATGCCTTCTAAAGTGATATAATTGCTTTTGGTTTATATTTTTCTTCAAATGTGTTCTGGTAAAGAAAGAAAGCCATAAGCACCTGGGATATCATGCGAGTGAGTAAATGATGAAAGATGTTTCATTTTTGGGTGAACTATCCCTTTAACAGCACTACTTCTGAATTTTTCAAATGAGTCTCCTCAGATTCTACTTGTGGCGGATGCTTTTGTCCAACTAACAGCACACTAAAGGTATTAATTATTTTAACAGGTGTGTTCTCTTGGCACCATGTACCAGTTGAGCTACAAGAAAAATCTACCTTTGCTTCTACCTTCAAAGTCCAATATAGGAAACTTGTTATGGATGATGTGCAAAATAAAATTCATATATATATATATATATATATATATATATATATATATATATATATATATATATATATATATAGAGAGAGAGAGAGAGAGAGAGAGAGAGAGAGATGCAATTTAAGTCCAACTTTATTTAATGTATATATAAATGAACTTGCTGTTCAGTTGGATCAATGTGCTTCTCATCCTCTCCCCCTCCTAGATGGAGAGGTGAAGTATCTGCTTTATGCTGACGACCTTGTTCTACTGTCTCCTACTGAACAAGTACTACAGCTGCAGATGGACATAGTCTAAAAATACTGTCAAGAATGGGGCCTAGCAGTAAACATGAAGAAAACTAAATGTCATGAAAAATGTCATTTTTCAGAAACGGCCCTAGTGTCAAGAAAACAAATACCAGTTTACTATAAATAATCATATAATTGAACACAGCATGAGTTATACCTACCTTGGTATAACAATAACAGCATCAGGGAGTTTCAACATGGCAGTGAATGCACTCAAAGAAAAAGCTTGAAGAGCCCTAAACGCAATTAAGAGAAAATTTTATAATCTCCAAATTCCAATTAAAATCTGGCTGAAAATATTTTATAGTGTCATCCAGCCTATTGCGCTGTATGGTAGTGAAGTGTGGGGTCCATACAGTCATCGCAGCTATACACTCTTTACATGCAGAATTCTGCTGATACATCTTACATGTTCACAGAAATACACCAACAAATGCATGTACAGCAGAATTAGGTAGATACCCACTGATAATTATCATTCAAAAGAGAGCACTTAAATTCTTCATTCACCTTAAATCCAGCCCCCAAGACACCCTTCAATCCAAAGCCCTCCAAATCCAAGAGCTGAGCCCAGAAAAGAGTCCCATACATCAGTTGGTGCTGAGACTAATCGTCCCCCCTCAAACACACTTTGTCTCACATCAACAATGTTTTCCAAACACCAATCAGAGTAAACCAAATTATATCGCAATGCAAAGAAACCTATTTGGAACATTGGAAAGAAGAAACTAAAAGCCAAAGTCGATTAGAATGTTATCTGGCCCTAAACAGAGAGTATGAGTTGGCAAAATATCTCTTTACTGTCAGAGATAGAAAACAGAGACAGACCCTAACCAAGTACAGGCTCAATGACCACACACTGGCAATTGAAACAGTAAGACACAAAAAATCATGGCAACCAAAAGAAAACAGAATATGTGCTCACTGTTGGACAGGTGAGGTCGAGATAGAGATTCGCTTCCTCCTAAAATGTGAAACATTCAGAGAAATAAGGAATGATTACTTAAACAAGTTTAACTCTGAAACTTCAGAATTTAAAGACCTAAATGACCTCTCAAAATTACAAATACTCCTAGGAGAAGGGGACAGGGCACATCTTGCTGCCCAATATGTATCAGCATGCCACAACCTGAGGGACATTGAAAGATCTGGACAAACACACACACACACACACACACACACACACACACACACACACACACACACACACACACAATGTGATCAAATAAATAATAATAATTTATATATTGTTGTTATTTATATATTACTAATAATTATATTATATACTGTCCAAGTTATTGGACAAAATGTATTTTGCTTTTATTCTATATGATGCTTTGGCAACATTGTTTTTGAAACTTTCATGCCAATAAAGCCCATTGAATTGAATTGAGAGAGAGAGAGATGCTATAAATATGTCTTCTCACTTAAAAATAATTAAGAGTAAGGCATGCTTACTGTTTCTACAATTGTTCAACACACACACACACACACACACACACACACACACACACACACACACACACACACACACACACACACACACCCTCCATCCGGTCAAGGCTGCTTCATAAAAGAGCTGGCTTAGCATCGTCTTCATTGTCTGCTGTTACTCTCAATGAATATGACTAATATAATTACATACTACATTAATATAATTACATACATAAATACTAAAAAAACCTCCCCTGAATGTCACAATTATCACTTTAAAAATCAGTTTAAAGGATGATACTTATGAACTCTTTTTTTCAAAATTCGGATTCATTTTAAATAGGCTTGAGAGGCATTTAAGAGGTACAGAAAAGAAGACAATAGTTCTGCGACTTTTTTGCAATTTTGCTATAGAACAGAACCATGTTATAAGAGCTAAGGCTTAGTTGTTTATGCGCATAATGTATGCCTGATAGGTTGAGCTTTGGTGCTTATGCAGGAGACACAGGTATGTCCAGATCCCACTCCTACTTTCTCTCTCTTATTATGTTAATGTTTTTGTTAAATATCAACATGATACCTACACTTAGCAAAGAAACGTCATGGTTACTGTCGTAACCTCCGTTCCCTGAGGGAGGGAACGAAATGTTGTGTCGAATTAAGTGACACAGGGGGTCTTCCTAGGATGCCAAACGTACCTCTGAACTTGAGAAAAGGCAGACAGAATTTGCCCAGTTGGCAGACAGAATTTGCATGTCCTGCCCTGGACATACGGGTATAAAGGGAAGCGGTGCAGCATCTGTCAGTCAGGATTTTGCACTGAGGAGCCGAGAATAGGGTACGGCCATTTACAGTGGTAGGTCTAGTGCTGTGGCAGGAGGGACACAACGTCTCATTCCCTTCCTCAGGAAATGAAGGTTACGACTCTAACCATGACGTTCCCCTTCTGTCACTCACTAGACGTTGTGTCAAATGAAGTGACACAAGGGGTCCCATCCAAAAACGTCACACACTGACCGTGTTATGTGAACTGTCGAGACAATGCAAGCAGGCTACTGCATGCTAGAGGCAACTGTGTCGGCTGCACGCAGCCCTCCCCAACGCCCCCAGAAGAGATGTCATATATAGACCTTAGTTTCCCCGCACCCCAGAGGGGGGGAATAGGTGAACTCGGCTTGCTGTTGCACAACCGTTCGGCTCTGAAGAAAAATTCTGACTGACAGAAGCTGCACCGCTTCCCTTTATACCCGTATGTCCGGGGTGGGGCATGCAAATTCTGTCTGACAACTTGAAACTGGCCTTTTCTCAAGTTCAGAGGTACATTTGGCATCCCAGGAAGACCCCTTATGTCACTTCATGCAACACAACGTCGAGTGAGTGACAGAAGGGGAACATATAGAATAAAACAGAAATTATGTTTTAACATGATGCCTAAATAGGATACGTATAGAATAGAATAGAATCAAGAAGGAATGGAATACCATTAAGTTAAAATAAAACAAGTTAACTCTAATAGAAGAGAACAGAATTTAACTAATGTACAAAAATGTCAAATAAAGTTTAGAATTGAATAGAATAGAAATGCATATACATATAGAATAGAAAGTATATCTTAATATGGTGCCTAAATGGATACACATAAAACAGAATAGAAATGTAGATACATATAGGAAAATAGAATACAATAGAACAGACTAAAGCTAATGTTCAAAAATGATAAGTAATCCTGTTCATTATGATTCGATGTTAAACAAACTTCTGATTTACAAAACTCATAAAAGCAGTGATATGAAACAACATTCTTCAAACTGAGACACTGAAAATAATATGTAGACCATCTTGCTCTTAAATAAAATGCTTGTTCCTGTACTGCACAGTCCTAAAAAAGGAAACAAGTTCACTGTCGCCACAGGAACTAAAGAATAAGCAGATTTCAATATTTCACAGTGCAACAAACTGCCAGAGTCTGTTCTGTCCTTGCCTCTGCCTTTCCCAGAACTGAACAATTGGGATTTGAGTGAGCATCTGCTAATGTCATACCAATTCGCATCTCACCTAGACCACTGTGTCCCCTGACTGAGAGCTCTGTCAACTCTCAAAACGTCATGAACTGTCAATACTCTCCGTTTAATTCTTTCTAACTGGAGCTCAGCGAAAAAGACCACGCGTTCTAACAGATACTGATGGAAGAACATGCCACTCTTGATGATGGCTTTATAAATAGTTTATAAATGCTTAACGCACGTGATATAAATACTTAATAATGTCTAAACCGATTGGAGCCCAAGAGTCTCGTTATGGACTTTATATGCAGGAGGGGCAAAGTCAAGGACGGAACCACACATGCAAACTAATGCACGGAGAAGTGATGTTTTAGCATGGGCTGTCTTGTGCATGTCTTATGCTGTATACATCTGCCGTTGCATGTGTGTACTGTACGTCTGAGACAGGTGCCCAAGGTTTGTCTGCTCGTCACCCTCTGTGAATACTCTAATGCTGCTTTCAAGACTGTAAATTAGAAACTCAGGATTAGAGACATACCACAAATCAGTTTGAATAATATTTTACATGATCTCCAAAGATCATTATGCCATTGTAAGAAATGCATAGCATTTAAGCTTGATATTTAACTAGTTGCGTAGCACAAAACAAAGATGAAAACTCATTTTCAACCACTTAGACTGCAAAATGTTGCATAAATATTACAACACAAGTAATAATAATAATTGTATTATAGTTATTATAAAAGCAATTATAATAATTAGATCTGTCATAAAAAGAGGATCACTCTCTAATCAGAATGGCCCACTCTGCTGAAGCAGAACTTCAGAGTATCAGCATTCCAGAGGGAGGAGAGAGATTAAACAGGGCTGGGTAGCTCACACACATTCCCACTGTCTGCATTACAGCCAGAACTAACAGCCTAGCCAACAGTCCTGTGCTCAGCTGATTAGCCCAGAGGGACAGAGTGCTCTAGTTGGAGCTCTGCCAGTGAAGGCCAACAGGAGGGTTGGGAAGAATAGAAGGCCTTGAAGATCCATTAGGATGTTAAAGTGATGGTTGTTTACAAATTTTATAAAACCGATATCATCTTTCGATTAACATTGTTGTGCCATATAAATAATCATTTTGGTCCTTTGTCACTAAATCAGTCACAAAATGCATTTTACTTTTCAATTTTGTGATACATTTTACGACTTATGAAAAGGATGAATTGACAAGAAGCCTACATTTAAAACAGAATAGATTAGTATAAAATAGATTGAATAAAAATTGTATCATGATATGAATAGAATAGTAATGTATATACATATGGAAAATAAATAACATGTTAACATGTACAACTGAAATTACAGTTGTATAGTACATGTTAATATGATGTCTAAACTGGATAAATACAGAAAAGTATAGGAGAGAATAGAAATGCCTACCATGCCTAAACTGGATTCATATAAAATAGAATAGACTAGAACAGAATAGAAAATGAATGTGCATTCAAATGGAATATAAACAATATCTTAACATGATGCTTACACTGGATACACATAGAATGGAAAAGAATGGAATATGAATGCAGATACTTAAAAGAAACTCAGAATAGCATAGCATAGAACTGATATATAATATAATATAATAGTATAGAATAGAATAGAATCTTCATATATCAACACATAACCAGGGCTTGTTGAATTTGTTTCTGGGAATTTCACTTCAAGGATTACACCTTGTGGAGTTCTAACCAGCAACATTTTGGTTGTCAGCCCAATCGATAACCACTAAGCTGAACCACCCCATATACACAATATAAAAAGCACCATGTCAATTGACCGTCACCCTAAATCAACCTGCTCTCTATTCTCTGTCCAATCAAATTAAGCAGTGAACCTGAGTGACAGACTTCTGCCACCAATGATATGTTAACAGGGCTGGTGAAAAATGAAACCACACTAATGCATTTGATTGCAGCTAAATTGATGCCTCAAGTCCTAATTGGAGTTGCCATCAACAGCTGTTGCAATTTAGAGCTAAATCACTGCATCGGGGCTGCCATTCCTCGTTTTAAGAGGAAGGAGAATAAATTGGCAGTAATA
Source organism: Xyrauchen texanus (assembly GCF_025860055.1). Lineage (NCBI taxonomy): Eukaryota > Metazoa > Chordata > Actinopteri > Cypriniformes > Catostomidae > Xyrauchen > Xyrauchen texanus. Next base: position 35,805,915 of record NC_068292.1, read on the forward strand.
ATCACAATTGCAAGTGGAAATTATGACTTTTTATCCAGGAAAGAAGGAGAAGAGAGAATTCTGAGTGGGTACATCTTTCAGCATGCTCCCATTCTAATGGAAGTGTAGGTACATGGCTTCCCTGCTACAAAATATGCAAAAGACAGTAAGTCAAAAACACAGTATTTATAATAGAGTATGCAAACAACACCTGGACGATGTAATGCATCTGCTGGGATTCTGAAATGTGCAGCTTGTGGACACCTCGCTGTCCCATAAGTTCAGATGATAAATGCCACGTTCAAAAATTGTAAAAAGAAATAAACCCAAGAGAACTGTGAGCAGAGAGATACAAAGAGCTGATCCATAGGGATACCTACAGAATGCATTTTATCAACGCTTGAGACATTTTTAATCAAACTCAGCATGTACATTGAAATACTCACATTAGATGAAGACTATACTCATAATAGTTTTCTATAAAAAGTGTTTTGTTCTACACAATAGGTGCGGGCCACCCCCTTTATTGTGTTTCACCATGTTGAAATCACATGACCCGCTGTGTTTCACTAAATATCGAAGAAGAGTATCCTCGTGCTCATTGGCTGCCGCCTGTGTAGATACTCTTGGTTATGCTTAGAACACTGTTGTTAGGTGACGGGAAGAGAGAAAAGAATCAGAATGAGCTTTATTGCCAAGTATGCTTACACACACAAGGAATTTGTAATGGTGACAGAACACAATGGAACATATTATTTATCGTGCTTTAGCAGTGGAGACAACTGAAGATCTAGTAGCTGTACTGCTGAAGAAAATAAGGTCTGAAGCAACTTGCTTAAAGCAAGAGGACAGAAAGACCGGCAAAGGCCAAAAAATAGAGTAAACATCAGTAATGGTAAGGCATCAATGTCTTCATTCGTTTAATGCAAAGTAGCTTGGCATAGGGATTTTTGTGGATTTTGTGTAAACCATGACGTTGGTTGCTTGGAAATACAACAAGTTCTTCAAATCCAGTATTCATGGACATGCTAAATTTGATCATCAAAAATAATTATAATCTTTCCTTTAACATAACATTCTGTATCACTAGATAATTGAGGTTTATTTCACACTAAGCAGTTCACTAATAAACGTAACAACTGTCTTTAGAAATAACGTGAAACGTGGATAGTCTCCAAAGATAATTGATATGAGGGACAATAATAATCTGTCCTTAACAGTAAACGTATGTTCACTTGATTTCTGACGTTTGTTTTTATGCAAAGCAATTATATACTAAAAGTAATAAATAACTTTAGAAATGACCTCAAACACTAAAATTTGCCAATGCATTGTGATCCATCATGAACTAACAATATAAGATTGTTTTAATAACGCAACATTAACAAATGTGTGTGTGTGTATATATATTTAAATGTCATTATTTGTCCATTATTTGTCCATTTTTTCCATTTTAATGTACAAATAGAACCTTATTGTATAAAGTGTTAACTTTTTAATTTTAGTATCAACTACCGAAGTACCGTACTATAGACTATAGTACTTCTCTACTACGAAAGTCTGCGTTTGTGTGCACCAGGTGTGGTCTTATTGTTCCTGAAAGTGCAAAGGTGCTGAGACTGTCAGTGGCTCAAGTGCCAATGCAGCTGATTCCCAAAATGGAAAATGCAACTCTCCTTTAACAGCATGCTCGCTGCAGAGGGATATCACACTTTCCTGACTGCCTCTCTCTACTTCTGCTTTTCACACTGGTCTTTTCTTTTTTTGTCCCCACTCTCTCCCTCAAAGGTCTCTCTATGGCTAAATGACCACCATAAAGATTAGCAGCCCATGACCTGAAAACATGTGTATGAGTCAATGTCTGTACAATCACCCACAACCATTTATTTCTAGCAAGTCACAGTCTCTCTTGCTCTCTCTTTTTCACACATATGCACAAGTGCTCAGGAGCATGTGGTACTTCTCCCCGTGGCATTCATCCATCACTCTCATTTTTCAACTATGCTTACTGGGAGCCAAATGAATTTATGATGCATTACCTTGTTAAAAGGCCCAACTAGAGGCGCCCCATTTGTTGTTTGTGTGTGACTCGCTGTATGCATGTTTGTATATGTAATCTAACTGCATTTGTGCGTGTAATTTGGAATAAATAGTTTATGAAAGAGTAGGTGTGTTGTGGTACATGCTGTGTATGTTTGTGTGTTTAACCTGTTTAACCAAGACCGGTTTACAAATCAAAAGGTTATGTGTGCTATTGTATGTGTGTTATTTTGTGTGTTTTAGTGATGCATTTAGTCCGGAGTAATCCATCACAGAGCTGTAGAGGCCGATCCAGAGCTGTGCTGTCTGTCATGGGCTAGAGCAGTGAATTATAGGTAGCAACAAACACGGGCTGCCAGCAAAGCTTTAATCAATTTTAAAGAACTCAATCTCGAACAAACAAAACAAAACCAAAGAAAATGAGCACAACAAGAACACAGGGAGGGAGAAAAGACAGACAAATAGAGATACCACATTTAGATACTTAGTGTCTTTGTATCTATATAAATGTAAGCGTTTACAGTCTGATTGGATGTCTATGTTACGGAGTCAAACTTCTGAAATTAAATTTTTAGGCATGTATAGATGGTTAACCGAATAATCATTGACCAACAGTAAAACAATAAGACACAAATGAGACCTAAATTAAGGTGGTTTGTCATTCATTCATGTGAAAGCACATTTAGCCACCATTCACTTTCACTGTATGGAAAAAGCAATCCGGTATCATAAGTCGGACTAATAGTATATGATGGTGAAATCCAGCCTGATCTCATGAACATTAAGTGACTATGGCAACATTATTGCAAATCAAAATTGTGTTACATTACACATTCTGCTGTAGTTTCCCAGTGAAATGTCCAGCAGCAGGTGCCAAAAGCAAGTGAAATGGAGTCGGGATCAAGGTTAAGGTGAAATTTAGAGGCTTAAATGAGCAAAACCGACCTCCTTAACCTAAAACTAAGCCTAAACTTAATCAAAAGTGTCTTAAAAGAAAATGAGAGGTGAACAAAACCTTACCCTTAAAGGAATAGTTCACCCAAAACATTTAATTCACCTCATCACTGACCCTCTTGCCATCATTGATGTGTATGACATACTTTCTTTTACTCTACACAAATATTTTTAGAAGAAAATTTCAGTTCTGTAGATCGTCACAATACAAGTAAACGGGTACCAATATTTAGAAGATCAAAAAGCACAAAAGGCAGCATAAAAGTAATCCATACAACTCTAGTGGTAATATCCATATATTCAGAAGTGATTTGAAAAGTGTAGGTGAGAATCGGATCAATATTCAAGTAATTTTTTAACTATAAATCTCTACTTTCACTTTTACATTCTTCTTTTGTTTTTGGTGATTCACATTCTTCATACTTATCGCCACCTACTGGGCAGGCAGGAGAAGTTATAGTTAAAAAGGACAATCTTGATCTCTTTCTCACCCACACTTTTCAAATCGCTTCTGAAGACATGGATTTAAATATTTGAGTCGTATGGATTACTTTTATGCCATCTTTTGTCCTTTTGGAGCTTCAAAATTCACCATATCTATGATTGTCAGGGTTTGTGAAGCGAAGAGACAAGAGAGTGAGGATCCAAATGCAGAAATGTAATTGTAAACAAAAGAAGAGGATACAACGAGAAAAAGAATGTAACAAACTCTACAGCAGTATGCAGGCTAATAACGCATCACATACAAACAAGAAGGAAGGAACAAAGACCAAGAGGGTATTGGTGCACATGGGCTAAAAAGATGATATTATATATAACATATAACTTTTTTAGCTAAGTCTCCCATTATATTAGGATTTCACCATTTCATACAAATTATTTAAAATGTTCATGAGACTTTTTTGTCAAAATTTGCATCCCAATGTAATAGCAGGATTGAAGTATAGCTTTGGGGGAGGTGGGGTGGTTGATTCATGAACTACCTCCAAGAGCTGGTTCTGTGTAATGCTTATACAAATATATTTGACCCTATACTGAACTGCAGTCATGGATAAGGCTTGGCATTAAACTGCCCTAAATATTCCCAGATAAATAAGAAAATGAGTAGAAGAGGAGAGAGAGAGGGGGAGAGAGAAAGAGAGCGAGAGAGAAGAAGCAGAAATCATTCTGACAGCTCTGAGTGAGGGACTGCATCAGAAAGCAGCTTTAGCGGCAGCATATTGGTGAACAGATGTGGGAACATTTAAAAAACGAGACCCTGGGAGGCTGTTTATTTGATGTATAACTGGGACAGCAGCAAAAAAGCAGCACTTGTTCAAGAGATCTAAATGAAATGTTTTCCTAAATCGAATCATAGCTTTTTCTTGCAGAAAGGATTATAGTTTGGAATTGTGCTATTGTGTTTTTTCTATTTTCCCAGTTGGTTATGGTTGAAGTTTGTAGGGCCACTGTGGAGAAGGGATTGTGTGTTTGTGTGTTCAGTGTGTGTATGCTTCCAGTAACCGGTAATATTGCTGGTTTATATTTCTAGTGCATTATGAAAAACACTGTCGGAATATTTATTGCTTAAGCAACATTGCACTTGTGTGAATACTGGAATGCAAATGCAGTGATATATGATCTATGTCTATATGAATCTAAATTCGATAAAAGAACTTAAGTCCTAGTAGACAACATTTTTAATTTAATGCTAACAAAAACGAGACATTTATCAGATAGACGTACAATGAATTTAATATGCCATACTGTAAAAGGGTCATGAAACACTAAACATGTTTTGTCATGCGAGAATCTGTATTGTTTTTAGTGATAAATAATGCAGGTTCTGTCACGAATACACAAGCCACTGTGTAACGGGAGCCAGCTGGTACGCGATAGCTGTGTGGAATGTGTAAAACCTCATTCCCCTGGCCTCAAGAGGCGCACTAGTGACCGATGATAGAGGCTGTAGCCATTAGCCTCCTCGTTAGCGTGCCCGCCTCCCATGCCGGCTGATGGCGGTTCGAATCCCATTCTGAGCGGGTCGAGCAGGACCATTTACAGTTGTGCCATGAGCTGGATGGGACTGAGGTTTTGGAATGTGAGTTTAACGGGAGCCATATCGTACATGATAGCTGTGCGGTATGTGTAAACCTCACTCCCCTGGCCTCAAGAGGCACACTAGTGACTGATGCTAGGGGCTGTAGCCTTTGGCCTCCTCGTTAGCATGCCTGCCTCACATGCCAGCTAATGCCGGCTTGAATCCTGCTCGGAGCGGGTCGAGCAGGACCGGTTACAGTAGTGCCGTGATGCAGATGGGAGTGAGGTTTAGGGGGGTTGAGTGTAACGGAAGCCAGCTGGTACTTGATAGCTGTGTGGTATGTGTAAACCTCACTCCCCTGGCCTCAAGAGGCTCACTAGCGACTGATGCTAGGGGCTGTAGCCTTTAGCCTCTTTGTTAGCGCACCTATCTCCTATGCCGGCTGATGCCAGTCCGAATCAAGCAGGACCGGTTACACAAGCTTCTCTTATAGCGCTCATGGATACTTAGGATTATTTGGGGTACTTTTAAAGCTTTAAAGTGAGCCACTTTCATCTGCAATTGTATTGAAAAGACGGGGATCTTTATTGACATGTGTTCTTTTTGTGTTCTGTTTAAGAAATAAAGTCATACAAGTTTCAAACAGTATTAAGGATGAGTAAGTTATAACAGCATTTCCTTTTTGGGGGGAATTAAACTTGTACATATGAACGCTTATTCCCATCCACATTATGAAAGACAATGATAGTAGTGCTCATGAACATGCAATGAATTATTTGCAATAACATTTTCACAGAAAAAAAGCCTTACATTTTAAGTTGTTTCTCGACAAAACCTAGTGTATGACTTAGACATGATAGTATGCTTAAGTAATTTTAATATGCTAAGCAATTAAGCGGTTTTCTCCATAATTTGGAGAGTTTTGTGTGGTTTTTTTGTGTGTTAACAAATCAGCCCACTTATATTTGTGAATCATATCATGATTCACAAATCATATCATCATGTCATGGATGTCTAAATAGCTATTACAAATGTAAAAATGCATTATCTTCCATGGAACATGAAAGGAGATATAGCCTAAGGCAAAGTGTTAGCCTTAGTCATCACTGACTTACATTGCATATTTTTTCCATTCAATGAATGTAAATTGTAACTGAGCCCACCATTCTCCCTAGAATGTCCTCATGTGTTCCATGGAAAAAGTCATACAGGTATGGAAATACATGAGGGTCAGTAAATGACATTCCATTTTTGGTTGAAGCAACCCTTTAAATACGGCCTCTGACTAAGGTCTATTCTGCATGATCTCACCACCTCCCATGTGTGGTGCCAATTTCCACTCTGATGTCATAAAGTCTCTTGTGACTATACAGACACTACACATAACATCAATATACACCTCACGATATGATATTGGTTCCCATTGCAGCATTCCATTCAAGACACGGCGAAGAGACCAAAAACGTACCAAAAACTGAAGCAGATACTTTAAAATTCTGTTATGGTTGTTCTGAGGCTATACAGCTTGTTAACCTGTCACCACTACTCAACTACAAATTCTCACACATATAGAGCCTCCTTAACACAGCCCTGCCGCTTGTCTTGGGGCTGTGCTCATTGTGATCTAATGGAAGTCAGCTGGGGCTGGATGTAATTGGGCAGGAATGCAGACTGGGGTGTTAGTCGACAGGACTTCTCCACACCACATCAGCTGGTGGGTGGAGTGGCCCTCAACCCGAGCAGGGAGGGCATATGCTGGGGAACCGGGCTCTCTTTGGACCCTTCTTACCCTCTCCGTGACTGAAACAACACGAGAAAGGCATCTGGCCGAATTATCAGTTCAAAGCATGCCTCTCATATAACGTAAAGCCTTGGCAAACTCTGTTCAAGTTGTAGATGGCTTAATAGTGAGTGAATAGCCTTTGGCACATCCAAAGAGAGGTCAGCGGCCTCCAAGGAGCTATTCAGATAACAGAATTGGCAGAAACCAAGCAATTATGAGAACAGTTCTCACATTCAGAGAAAGCTAGAGAAAAGGATTCTCTTCAAAACAGGACTGATGGTCCTCATTATGTGGACTGTTTGCACTTATATCCATACAATCTAAGGCTTAGTTACTATTCACTCTTCGGACATCTTGATTTATCAGATTGCTATCCCATTGGGTACGCACATTCCATTTACACTTAGCCACAAAAAAATTTGAAAAGATTAATTCACCCAAAAATGAAAATTCTCTCATCTCACCTTCATGCCATCCTAGATGTGTATGACTTTAATCTGCTGAACTCAAATGAAGAGTTTTAGAATAATATTTCAGCTCTGTTAGCCCATACAATGCAAGTCAATGGGTGCCAAAAATGTAAGCAAAATCCACATAATGGCAACATTCCTGGTTAAATAAAGGTTAAATAAATAAATAAAAAAATAAAAGTACTCCAGACGACTTTCAATACAACATTTGGTTGTACTGAAAAAAAATTTTTCTTTAAATTGTCTTTTAAGACATGAAGGCTATTCTATGCACTACTGTCTTGAAATTAAAAAGGTCAAAGTGGATCTGACAAGGACAGAGAGCAAAGTGGATGGTCCAGAGGCATGACAACAAGAAGACATGAACATTAGAGTCTCTGGTATAAAAAAACAGACCCAATAAGAATGACCAGTACACAACAAACACTAGTTTCATCAACAAGAGTAAAGAGAAGAATTTGGGATGCTGGCATTTTACACAGACAGTTTCAAAGAAAAAGCCACATCTGACACCAGCTAGTAAGAAAATGGTGAATGGGCAAAATTACTTCACGATTGTCTGGTTATTGACAGGGTTGGGGGGGTTACTTTTTAAATGTATTCCACTAGAGATTACAGAATACATGCTGTAAAATGTAATTTGTAACGTATTTCGCTAGATTACTCAAGGTCAGTAACATATTCTAAATACTTTGGATAATCTTCCACACTGGTAGATTTTGTCACTTGTTTTGACTATAAAGACTGCCAGTACAGTAAGACAAAATACACGTTAAAAATAAATTCTCTGAAAAAAATAAATATCTTATGTAGTGTTGTTTCTAAAACAAGATTAATCCAATTGATCTTGTTTTAAGGATTTTTAGATATTCTTACAGGAAAACAATACAAATACTATTATCAAGAATACGATTTTTGCCTTAAGATCAAAGGTCTTACTAGAAAAAAAAAGAAATTAGGCTCCAACGTGAATTTTCTAGATAAAAAAATATGATCATGTCTGGTAACATATGCATGTAAAATGGCTAGAAATAGCATTTTAGCTTAGCGTAAAGCTGACAATTTACACAAGGTTTATTTCTGTTTCTTCTGCTCCAAACTTACTTCAAACTTACTTCTCTATCTGCTCGTATGAATGTAAAACTTCATAAGAAAGTGTTTCACCGCTGTTCAAATGCACTTAGGATCGCATGATTTATATGTATAAATGTTTTCCATCTAAATATTAAATGAAATAAATTGCAAAGTAATCTCTTCTGTAATCAAAATTCTTTTTGAATGTAACTGTATTCTTATTACCAATGATTTAAACTGTAACTTTAGTGGAATATAGTTACTAATATTTTGTATTTTAAATGTATAATCATGTTACATGTATTCCATTACTCTCCAACACTGGTTATTGATTAGAAATTATTGGTGAATGAGTCTAAGTTTGATGTGTTGGGCTGCTGTTAAAAGAGTCTTATCATATGGTCTGTGAAAAGTCACCAACAAACCAATTGTATCTTTGGAAAGTGCTACAGAAAGCAAGGGATGAAACAGCATCTCAATATCTTAATAAACTTACGGAGGATTTGTGGATAAACAGAAAGAATGCAGCTTTAATTTGAATAGAAATAGTCATCAGTAACATTCTAAATGTCTTTACTGTGATTCTTGATCAATTCAAAGCATCCTTGGTGGAGAAAATGACAATTTTCCTCTAAAAACATAAAAAATATCATGGTCATTCCATAGCAGCAATATATGTCCACACTATATGCAAATATAATGGCAATCACTTCTGTGATGATGCTAATGCTGAGCAGCAAAAATTTGCTGTACTTGATGTGGTTTATATAAAAAAAAATCAGGAGACGGCTAAAGTTGCTTTTGACAGTTGCAGTGATGAGGGTTATGCATTTGGTCTTGGTCTTTTCAGTAAAAAAGCATGATGTTACCAAGTGTAAATACACCTGATTCGGTTAGCTTCCAAAAATTAAACAGTAAAGCAAAGCTAAAAACTGATTTCAGATTAGCGTAAAATGTCAACACTAATCATTATGCAAAGTCTGACTCCAAGTCAGCTTCCCATTCAGAGTTTACTCTTTGTGATCGACAGAGTAACAGGGCACCAAATCCCTTGAGCCCGACACCTTAAGGGGTTTTGTAAATGAGCACTTGATTTTATCTGTAAATGTAATTCAGCAGAAAGCAACAGTACACAGCCACTAGTGTGAAGGCTAAGCTAAAAAGGCACACACACCTAGGAGATGACTAAAAACACAAAAAAGAAGGTGTCCAAAGATATGTGTTGATGTCAATTTTAACATGAGGTGAAACTGACCAAGAGGTATATTCTGTTGTTGCTACTTTCATCATATTTTAAACTGACAGTATAGTGAATGGATGATGAACATCTGTGTACAGTATGCTAGGTAGTAATTGCTGTGTACCTGAAGTTTCCCATAAATGGGCAATTCTTTGCATTAGTGTATCTATCGCAGGCTGCCAGGCTTCTATATCCAGTTTTTACAAAGAAGTCACAAGAAAAAAGAAATAATGCTGAGCAAGAACACCAAAGTGGCTTTCAATGACAATTCAAGGAGAATGTAGGGATGACTAGAGTTAGCAGTCAAACAAGGAAGTTTTCACAAGGGCTATATCTCAGTACATTATGATTTGGAGTCAAAAGTCCAATTGTGCATTCAGAAAGTATTCAGACCCTTTTTGGGTTTATTTTTCTTCACATTTTGTTAGGTTGTTGCTAAAATGTTTTAAATGTTAAAATGTTTTACATTTTATATATTTTTTCTCATCAATCTACACTCCAAACCCCATAATGACAAAGCTAAAAATTATGTTTTATAACTTTATTAAAAAGAAAACAAAAAACGAAACATCACATTGACATAAGTATTCAGACCCTTTTCTTTGACACTTGAAATTTAGCTCAGGTGCTTTCCATTTCTCTGGATCATCTTTGAGATGTTTCTACACTTTGATTGGAGTCAACCTGTGTCAAATTAAATTGATTGGAGATGATTTGGAAAGGCACACACCTGTCTATATAAGGTGTCAAAGATAAAAATTGCATATCACCGCAAATATCAGGCCATGAGGTGAAAGGAACTGCCTGCAGAGCTCAGAGACAGGATTGTGTCGAGGCACAAATCAGGGGAAGGCTACAAAAATTGTAGGCTGCATTGAAGGTTCCCAAGAGCACAGTGGCCTTCATAATTTTTAAATGGACAACTCTATGGATGTCCTTGAGTGGCTCAGCCAGAGCTAAAGTTGCTCTCTCTGAAGACCGCCCTCCTGACGGCGCTCACCTCCATCAAGGCGTTCAGGCGTTCCCTGTCAGCGAACTGTGCCTAGAGTTCGGTCCGGCTTACTCTCACGTCATCCAGAGACTCCTACAGGACTACATGCCCAAGGTTCCCACAACCCCTTTCAGGGATCAGGTGGTGAACCTGCAAGTGCTGCCACAGGATTGCTGGCATTGCTGTGTCCGGAGTGCACTCTTTGCATCTACTTGGATCGCACGCAGAGCTTTAGAAGCTCCGAGCAGCTGTTTGTCTACTTCGGTGGACAGCGGAAGGGAAGTGCTGTCTCCAAACAGAGGATCGCCCACTGGGTCGTTGATGCCATCACTATGGCCTACCACGCCCTGCATGTGCTGCCCCCTGCTGGCCTACGAGCCCATTCTACCAGGGGTGTTGCGGCTTCTTGGGCATTGCCGCCCACGCTGCCTCTCTAGCAGACATATGTAGGGCAACACCTAACACATTTGCAAGGTTCTATAACCTCAGGGTTGAGCCAGTTTCGTCCGGTGTGTTATCAGGTGACACAAACAGGTAAGTTGGGGTCAGCTGGCCGGGTGGATTGCTTGTGCATAGTGCCTTTCCCCTCGAGGCGAAGACATGCGCTCTTTCCCCAGTTGCGTTTGCAAGAAGTGTGAACCCTGGACGTTTTTCCTCCCTAGCCTAGCGGCCGTCGAGTCTTCGGAGAGGCTCACTGCCACCCCAGTAGCACCCAGGCATCACCCAGGCCCCCGTACTGAGGTAAGTGCTCCACATGTGCAGGCTGTCCCCTAGGAAACCCTGTGTGATGTATATTCCGCAAAATGGTTTCCCTGCCGGTAAACCGCGTCTTCCTAGTAACTCCTCCCCCATTGGGTAGGACCTACACCACAACGCCGCACCACACGATGTGCTTCCACTCCTAACTGGTAAGACCTTGTTGTATTCCACCTAAATTACCCCCGGGCCGGGTGTGGTCTCTGCAGTGTCCTCCGCTTTGGAGGGACACCCCCCAGCTTGGACCATATATTTGTTACCCAGCCAAATACTAATGTGCATGAGATTGTTTTTCGTTTTTATTTGTTATAAATTTGCAAAGAATTCAAACAAACTTCTTTCACGTTGTCAATATGGGGTATTGTTTGTAGAATTTTGAGGAATTATGAATTTAATCCATTTTGGAATAAGGCTGTAAAATAACAAATTGTGGAAAAAGTGAAGCGCTGGGAATACTTTCCGGATGCACTGTATAGTTAAAAGTCAGAAGTTTACATACATCTTAGCCACATACATTTAAACTCAGTTTTTCACAATTGGTGACATTTAATCATAGAAAATATTCTCTGTCTTAGGTCAGTTAGAAAAACTACTTTAGTTTAAGAATGTGAAATATATGAATAATAGTATAGAGAATTATTGGTCAGTGGGTCAAAAGTTTCCATACACTTTGTTAGTATTTGGTAGCATTGCCTTTAATTGGTTTAACTGGGGTCAAACATTTTGGGTAGTCTTCTATAAGATTCACAATAAGTCGCTGGAAATTTGGCCTATTCCTCCAGACAGAACTGGTGTAACTGAGTCAGGTTTGTAGGCCTGTCTGCCCACAAATGTTCTATCGGATTGAGGTCAGGACAATGTGATGGCCACTCCAATACCTTGACGTTGTTGTCCTTAAGCCATTTTGCCTCAACTTGAGGTATGCTTGGGGTCATGGTCCTCTTGGAAGACACATTTGTGACCTAGCTTTAACTTCCTGGCTGATGTCTTGATATCCACATAATTTTCCTTCCCATAATGCCATCTTTTTTGTGAAGTGCACCTGTCCCTCCTGCAGTAAAGCACCCCACAACATGATGCCGCCACCCCCATGCTTCAAGATTGGAATGGAGCTCCTTGGCATGCAAGCCTCACCCTTCTGTACAAATGACAAACATATCGATGGTCATTATGGCCAAACAGTTCGATTTTTATTATTTCATCAGACCAGAACATATTTCTCCAAAAAGTAAGATCTTTGTCCCCATGGCGGTTTTGTAGCAATGGCTTCTTCCTTGCTGTGTAGCATTTCAGGTTATTTCGATATAGGACTTGTTTTACTGTGGATATAGATACTTGTCTACCTGTTTCCTCCAGCATCTTCACAAGGTCCTTTGCTGTTGTTCTGGGATTGATTTGCACATTTTGCACCGATGAACTATGTTCATCTCTAGGAGACAGAATGTGTCTCCTTCCTGAGCGTTATGATGGCTGCATGGTTCCATAGTGTTTATACTTGCATACTTTTGTTTGCACAGATGAATGTGGTACATTCAGGCATTTGGAAATTGCTCCCAATGATGAACCACAGAGTATTTTTTTTTAGAGGTCTTGGCTGATTCCTTTCGATTTTCCCATGATGTTAAGCAAAGAGGGACTGAGTTTGAAGGTAGGCCTTAAAATACATCCACAGGTACACCTCCAATTCTGTACATCAGAAGCTAATTGGCTAATTAACTTATATATATATATATATACATACACACATATACACATACACACACACACACTATATACACTATATTAAATTAATCAAACAAAAAAAACTGTAGATAGACATGCTAATGATTTTTGCCAAAGCATTCTAAATAATTTCTTTAACCTGTAAATCAATTTGACTAACTTAATTTATTTTTTGAAAGTTTTATTCAAAATACATATGACTCAAAAATATTAGGGGGAACATTTGAAAAAACAATAAGTAATCATACAAGTGAATTTCATAATTTTCATCTCCTTAATCAAAAATTAAACCAAAAGATAAAATTTTGCTTTAATCTCAGGCAAAGTGTTTAAGTACTTGCTAACTTCCTACTCGCCGACAGCGCAAGGGGCTTCCAGAGTGCGAAAGGCTACTTGAGCAGTGAGCAGAACACGTGGCCACAAGCCAATACTCAGCATGACCAGGACGTTAAATGATTCATGCTGTCAAGGTAAAAGAGGAGAGCTGTCTCTATCTCAGGCTCTCTGGCACTGCCAGCATCTGCAGGTAGCCTTGTTATGCTAATGTGGGAGGCTCTTTGAAGGCTTACTCTCCAAGATGGCTGATGAGAGGGCCATTTTATGCCCATCCAGAGGGACTCATTAGCTGAGAGAGGGAGAGGGGGCTGGCACCCCAAGAGAGAGAGAGAGGGAATGGAGTGAGTGAGGGAGCAAGGATTTAAGAAAGAAAGAACAGCAGAGCTTTCTCCATGTGGACAGATTGCTATCATACGACATACTGGCACAAACACAGACCGAGTTGAAGATGTCTGTTCTCGGCAGGCCGTTGATGCTCTCATGATGTTGGGCCAAGAATAAGATGAAATGGGATTCTCCAAGCTCTGACCCAAAAACAGCACCATTAAAGTGTACTCGCAAGACTGAGCGCGCTAAATGTTGCCAACCATTGACGACGTTGTTTGTGCTTATATTCAATAGGGTCACATCAGGTGAAGGATTCCTTTGTCAAACTCAAATACCCTTGGATCGAGCAATAGCACCGCAGATATATTTTCTTGCACTAATACACAGTGAAGATCTCTGATTGGTCTGTGATCCAGGATTTGGTACAGCAGAGAAGTGGGGAAGAAAAAAGAATGAGAGCGAGCAAAGGAGAAAAAGAGAAAGATCTGAGTGAAATCGCCTCAATTTCTCCTGCTTTAATAAGGAGCCCAGAGCCAAAAGGAACATAGCCTGAAGTTCCACTCCATTGCTACACTTAATAACTTTGGCCTCCACTGTGGACAGAAAAAAAACACTATCCTCCTTATTCCTGTCTCTCCTCTTATATAATCACACACACACGCACACACGCACGCGCAAACACACTATTACCCAAACTAGCACACACTCTGTAACACTGTGTCTTCCAGGGCGCCTGGATTTTTTTCATTAAATAAATGCAATAACCAAAGAGTCAGGTGGATTATGAGTGAAAAGCACTTTTTGAGATATGAGGGTAAAAATGTATAATGAAAGTTTTTTTTTGTGCGTGTGCGTTATTTTTCTTTCTTTTTTTTCTTCAAGAGAATGACAGAGTGCAAGAGTGAAAGAGAGAAAGACAATCACAGCCAATGTGTTTTCAGCTAATGGTGTCTGGAGTCTGGCCTGACAACTCTACAGGATTTTAAGTTAGCCGTGAATAACGCAATAAGAGCTCAGGAGAGGTGTCGCGCTTGCGTCAGCTACGGTCAGCTCTTTTAAGGCGTGTTCCACACGTCCATAGAGTTTGCTTATATAAACATCATGCTTTGGATTTGGAGATATGTTCAAAAGACTCAGTGGGATAGAAGAATGGGGTGATGTGAAGAGCAATGCATAATGGGTTGGCCCAACACAAACTGAAGACAATGGCTTTGGACCAAATGGTGCTCTTGATGTGGACTTGAGTTCTTGTGGCCTTCGCTCACGCATATCTGTGAAGTCCACAAGTCTGTATGGTGTCCAATTTGTAATTTTAGAAAGATTCAGGAGTGTTTACGTGAAGCCATTTGTGGACGCTATGTGCCATCGTTACATCCTTTGCCAAACCAAATACAAGATCTATTGTATTGGCAAGGAACACAAAACTCCAGTAAATGTTGGTTAATGGATAAAAATAACCTTGGGATAAACCAGGCTTACTGTGGAGGCCAGTTCCCCTCAGGATAACATCATGAATATAATGCCAATATTACTTATTTATGTGCAGTGCAAGTCATGGTGTAAAATTTGAAACGAAGTAAGCAACAAAGATTTCGTATGAACTGTAATATTAATGACTAATGTCTTCGAAGTCCATTCTGGATTAACTGCAGAAGTTTACATGGATGCATTGTCCTTTGTTAGTTGGCTGATGAAGGCATTTGTTGGCAATTCGATCAAAGATTGTCTATCTATTCCATTTCTGGAGTGTAGTCCATCATTAGACAAAGGTGATGTAGGCAAAGATGAGTGAGGTGCATCGCAGTTCAACTAGCCGGTCATTTCGGTGAGGTCTATCCTAAGTCCAAGGTTCAGGCAGTGGCTTATAAAGTATCCCATGTCTCAAATGGGATACTTCAAACGACTCCAATGCTACAGACCCTGAGGCAGATTATCCTGACTGCAACATCTCAAAAAATATTTAAAATGGGATATTCCTTGAACATTTCAATTTACATCTATTGCAAATTGATGGCCATGGTAAAAGCTTACATGGAAACAACAAGTTCATATGTACATATGGATTATAGCATCATTATGCAATTGCAACAGTTGTTAGATATAAGAATAACGCATGACCATTTACCTAGAGGCATCTCTTCATAAGTTGTAAAGAGTTGTAAAGTAGTATGCTATTCTGAACATATGACTCAAATACAACACACACTGACATTGAATACCACAAGTACCAAAACATTTCCTTGAATATTCCTCACAATTTAAAATGTTTGAACATTTGGATAATGCCATCGTCAAGCTTGTACACATACATGGTTGTTAGCCATATAAAAACACATGTCGATTTACCTAGGAGTGTTCCTTCATAAAGTTTATTGGGTGCGCTGTTGCTCTTGCAAATGCTTAACACACCCCGACTCTGAAATCTAAGCAAGCAGGGCGGGAGAGGTTTACAGCCCATGGGAGACATTGTTCTGTATTGTGTCCTCTGGGACGTGAGGGGTTTTCACAAACACAGGGATGTCCTACCTCTACTTTATATTCACCACATGTTGCCTTTTATAGGTTCCAGTTAAAATGCCAAGGTCAAGGGTGTTTTGTGTGTTGCTGTGTGAATGTGTATGAGTGTGTATGCCGTGTCTTGTTAATGACCAGAGAGGTTAAGGGAGGAAGGAATACCTGCCTCTACTCTAGTCTGATCAATTATCCGTTGGGTGATGCTCGGCACAAAGATAACATGTTGCCATGGTTATTTCTGTGTGCAAACCGGAAGGATTAACCTCCGCTGAGAGAAAGGGCTCTTACTCTCTCTTTGGCAAGATGATCAAAGGAAAGTGGGAGAGAGGGAGCGTGAGATAGAAATAAAGAGAGAGAGAGGGTCCAGTGCAATGTCCTTCCAACTAAATTCACCTCTTGCTTGCATATGAATTTCACAGTCCTTTCTACAACACAGATGGACAGATGGATGGATGGAGATTCAGGCCTCATTCATACATAGTTAATGTCTCCTCGTCTATATAATGCTATTGAATGAGCAGAGCTACATGTGTGTAATCATAGACTGCTACACATGAATGTACAGGATGTATTTTACGGATTTGCCTCCCCTCGAATGTTCGCACGCGCTGAATGTGTGACACTGTGCATGTGTGTGGATAAACAGAGTGTGTCCCTGTCTGTGTTTGTAGTGTAGCTCTCTTTGTCTCTCTGTCTCTCAGCAGGGCTTGTATTGGTTTGGCAGGACAAGGTTATTTTGTAGTTCTTTTAAGAAGTGAGGCTAAGAGAGTCAGCGAAAAGCGGATGGTGCCGGAACTAAATGGACTCGGATCACCACAGAGCCCGTTGAATTCAGCCTCATTATCATCCAAGTCACACCCACAATCAACACCCTGACCAAGCACAACACATGCTAATACAATTCCCCACACATACAATAGAAACACCCAACAAACTCATCCAAACACACAATGCATCCTCTCCAGATGTTCTCATGCGCCAACACAAGTACACACATAATCTCACCCTGCATTTTTCAAAGTCACTTAAATACAATTGTGTACTGTACATACAGGACAACACACACACACACACAGCATTAAACTGTATTTAATTAGCTCTCTGAATGAGAGCCAGTTTTGCTCCCTTATTTTCAGACACTCACAGACATACAAGACACGAATGTTAGATGTCCGTTTAGCTGGTGCTCTCTGGGTGGTTTCAGGTGTGTCTGGTTAAAGTAGGGGTGTGAACGCTCATCTGCTGCAGCTTTATATGAAGCACATTTATTGTAATCAGCCACTGGCAGCTGAAGCAGCTCCATTAACACACATTTATTCTAATGGATGCAGAGTAGCGCTTAGCCACCATGCTAATAGGGGTGTGTGTGTGACAGCGCAGTGCGCCGAGAGGCCAGCCGGGACTCGTGTGTGTCAGAGTTTGTGTCAGCCCTGTCTCACTATCAAGGCCACCATCACAAGTCATAAATGTTAATGCATTCTCCCTCAGATTGACACAAATGGGCACAGAAGCGCACTCATGCACATGCACGCACGCACACGCGCACACACACACACACACATCTGAGTTTAACAGGGAAGTTTTCTCTAAGTAGTGGCAGGTGGGTGGGATGGAGGAAGGAAAGCAATATAAAAAGGACAAAAATGAGAGTATGCAAATTAAATGATCCTTAGCTTTTTCTGAAATAAAAACAAGAACTACTTTAACTGGATGAACTAAAACAAGACTACATTCTAATAAACTTGTATACTAACCAATAAAATAAAAAATAAAAAATACAATTAATTAAGTTTAATTTTTGATAACATGTTTTTTAAAATCTTTACATCCTGCCTTAATTAAACATTAAAATGCCACTAGATAGCAATATAACTATATGGTCTAGAGAAAGGTGAGTGTTAAGCATGTTTAAATTGTATCAGTTAACGCATTAACTATACATATCAAAATAATTTCTAGTAAACTACTAGAAAACTCTGAAAGAACTCAAATTAACATGAACATTTATAAAAAAAAAAATAGAATAACAAATCAAATACTATAATAACCTTGCAAAAAAAATTATTACAATAAATAGGCTAATGAATGGCAAAGAAAAAAAAAAACGAAACAACTAATAAATCATTCCCAAACCATCTAAAATAAGATAAAAATGGACGAAATAACTATTGATTTAAGTTTTGTTATTCTCAATATTTTATCTAATACAAAAATCCCATTGCATAGTTACAATACAAGCTGACACTGAGATAATTACCATTATTAAACATTAAAATTATATTAGTAATATACTGAAATATATTGAAAGTTAAAATTAAACTACAACTAGAAAACACTGAAAATATATGTGGAGTGAAACATAACAAAATCTAAATGAAATGCATATATATATATAAAGGCTCCATGGGGGTAAAAATTCTCCATTGATTTGCACTTTCAAGACAAAATACTCATTTGTAATTTTCAGCTTTGATTAAGGTTTTTAAATCAAACATTTTTCAATAACTGTTCAATAATTAGCAACAGTAGCACCCCCCCAAAGGCTCCTATTAAACACATTGTTTGTTTTAAAGTGGGGTGAATAGATTTGTTATAAAACAAATGTTCAAAGTGGGCTCACATTGACCGATCCAATCATAACAGACATTCGTTTGTTTATAGAATACTTTAGATGCAATACATTGCCAAATATGTTTGAAATTAACAGGAAATGGTTGACTTTTTCTGAAGTAGTTATTATAACTATGCACCATCTTTCTTTTTCACTCCAAAAAAGCATCTTAAATGTCTCAATATTATTTGCATTAGTTGACATATTGTGCCCTATAACTATTGCCCCTGTATCTACACAATATCACTTTAAACCCCCAAAGGACGTCGCACACCGGACACATCTGCTAAAATTTCTGCTGCGCCAAGGAGCGCAACTTGCATATTTTCCATTATATTCAAACCAAACCATTAACAAAGGACATTAGTGTTATTCATTTTTGAACAAGGGAAAAACATTGGTAACTTTAGTGTGTACTGTCTGCAACATGAACCGCATCGACGTGCCCCATGTTTGATACCTGTGCCGTGTCCTAGCTGTGATGTGGTGCTTCTCGTCTAGTGTGTGACTGCCTCTAGGGGCCCCCTTTTTAAAGGTGCAGTATGAATGATTCCAAAACCCTTGTTTTTAATGACACCGGTAAGTGAACTGCAGACAGCTACATGTTGCTCATGCTCGCGCTCGTGCACACACTCCATAGGGACACGAGCACCGGCCAAAACATTGACTGTATTTATACGATAGTCTATGTTGGCGTTAGCTAGCTAGCCAGCTTTATCAATAGCTGTTAGCTAGATTTGGTGGATGATGACAGAAGCTGTTTATAAAATTGACTGTACATTATAAATATGTTGAAACAATTCAGTATTGATGTGATTCCATCACAACTGTCATTTTAATATATCAAAGCGCTATTGTTTTATAATAATGGATTGTATATATTTTCTGTATAACCAAGTTACGTTACACTAATGAATGGGTCTTTTTGCATTATCTTGAAAATTGTCTAGCATTCATTTCATGTGTTATTGTAGTTTAGCTAAAATTACACAGATCAATCCTTATGGCACTATATGTCACATGCTTTGCATTTATTTAAGCTGGAAGCCTGGAAGAGAGGGGCAGTGACCTGGCCAGTCACTGCCGACCCGCCAACTGGAGGGTGTTGTGGTTAAGGGTCGAAACACCCAGAGAAGGTTGGGGACCACCTGATGACCTCTCTTCCAGGCCAAGGCTTCATTCATTAGAAATGGGTGTATGTTAGCATCGTAGATGTATTATACAACTAAGCTTACCCGTCCAATAAGAAGAACACCAATTCAGGGTCGGTTTTGATCCCCAAAAGCGATCGAAGATCCCTCCAGGAATCACATACCCTGCTGATGTTCACCCTAGCGTTCGCTCGATCACAATCACGTTTCTGCTTGGTCAGATGGGATTCAGTAGATTGAGTTGGGATTCAGTTTATTTATTTTTTTGGCTTACTTGGAGTAGGTGTCGGTGTTGTGCTGGGAGCCGGACATTTGCTGGATCTCTAAGATAGCGTTACATAGTGTTGCAATTTGTTGTCAATGTTGAATAGTGGAAGATAATCTATTACTGTCTGAGATAAGGCTTTCGGGAACATGCATAAATGTCAAATCCTTTGGATTTTCCCAGAAAAGCGATCTGCTCCCTTCGAATGAAAATCCGTCTACTGTACAGGCATTAATAGACAACCTAGGAAGTCTGGGAAGGGATAATTTTTTAAGTTGCATTACAAGCCGTTCACACATTGGCAAAAAAAGGCGAATATTACATGAAAATTGTTACATATTGCACCTTTAAAAAAAAAAAACGTAATTTTAATCAAAACATAATTCCGTTATTATTTCTTTTCACAAGAAATGATGTTGATCCATCAATATCAATAAAAAAATTATTTACTGATCACAATGCCTCTCTACACCTGCCACTCAGGACATCACCAAACTGTCCTAAGATAGGTCGGTGTAGAGATGTGTTCAGTCACCAGAGGTCTGATAGCACATGCTCCGACACTGACCACTGAACCACAACATGTTATGGCAAAACCTAATCACAAATCCTAAAAGCGACTGTAGAGTCTGAGGGAAGCACCAGCCCTATTTCAAATGGCTAGCTACAGGGCAAATGTGAGCTCACAACCAGAGAGCAAGGCTGAGAGTGTAATAAATTACAGAGGAAATGAATACAATCTATATTTACTGCCACAAGTACCATTTTTAATAGAACAATTTGTTTGTGATACTTTCAAAATCTGTGTAACCCAGATTTGTGCATTTTTCAAGAAAAGTAGGGGCAGGTCTAAATTCATTTTTGTGGTAATAAACATTATTTCACAAATGCTTAACTTTTATTTAAGCTTAACTAATATTAAACCTGGAGTATTCCTTTAATTGTATATTGAAAAATAAAAATGTAATATATCGTACATGCTCAACATATCAAAAAGCTTATTACACAGACACTGTCCCTTTTTAAATGGCTCATGGGTCGTTCATTGTGGGGATCAAACCAGAAACCCTCCAGTTACCAGACATGAGACTTAACCACTAAACCCCTGTGATACGGGAAAATATTTAATTTTTATTCTGAAGGCTTCTCTCTCTCTTCGTGCCAGTTTGTCCACTTCTGTCCTCACTCTTTGATCAACGGATGAAGCTTCTTCCCATAAATCGTCTCACCATCACCCAATCAACACAGCCAGACCTGACATCTCTATAAAATACTGCTTCCTCCACACTCCACACACATAATCCCAATCAAATGAAAGACAAAAACAGGCCTTCGACCAATCCCTGGATCTACACTAATCTGGTCACTTTCAGTCAGGTACTCCATTTTTGATGGCTAAACACAAGCAGACATTTGTTGCCATTTCACTCTTGAAGAAAGCCTGTTATTACGAGTTGGTGTTGAAGCATCTCCGCTTTCATCTTCACTCACCATGGCCTTCATCTTGATTTGGATAACGGGTAGACTATTGAGCTTCTGAGAAACGAACAGTGTATCTTTATAGCAATTACACAAACACATACTTAAATAAAAATATACACTTACACTGTAAACATTTATTTTTTATGTAAATGGTGAAAAAACAACCAAAGATTTACTTGTAAAAAAAATTACATATATATATATATATATATCATTTTTTTTTTTTTTTAAAGATAATTCAAGTATATAGTAATAGTATAGTAATAAAGTATAATTATTTCATCATTATATATTGAATTATTGTTATATGAGGGGCTTTCTCAGGAAATATTTGTATATGCGATTAATTAATCTGGACACGTGTAATTAATTTGATTAAAAATTGTAATCAATTGACAGCCCTAATATATATATATATATATATATATATATATATATATATATATATATATATATATATATATATATTTTTTTTATGTATTTTTTTTTTTTCAAGTTCAAGTAAACCAAAGATATACTTGAATAGGTATATATATATATATGTATGTATATATAATATATATATATTCAAGTAAATCTTTGGTTGGTATATACAGTATATTATTAATATGTACTGTATAATAGTGTATAGATTATTCAAAAGGGTTCATTTGCCTTATAATGTTAGCACTGTTTGACAATTTCCCCATGATTTTAATAAAAGTTAGTTCGTTGATTGTTACTTATGTTGTGTTTCATATACCAAGTATTTAAGTCTGTGTGTGCGATTTTAAGGTATTTCATGCATGTTTTTGTTTTTTGTCTCATTAGTGTTAATGTGAAGAGTATTTATGCAATGTTGTCTTTCATTTGAGACTAAAAACACTTTGCACTTTATGATAAACATTACACTTAAAAATACACATAAGATGAAGCATACATTTTGAATAAATTTAAACCATGTAAATAGTATTTACATACATCTCAACTTAATTTTTTTTTAGTTCCTAAAAGTAGGTAAGTACTTGCTACAGATAATTGCTAACGTTTTTAAGTCACTGTAACTTGACATCAAGTTCAGTCTTAAAATATTTAAGCAGACAAATGCAACAAAAAAGTCATGCAAACCATTGACATTAATTGTATTAATTCCTCATGTATTTACAGTGTACTACTACATATACTGTAGTTTTATAGATGTTTACATTGTAGGAATGATATATTTTTTTTTTGGGATAAGCCACGCTCACAAATCTGCCCACACACACACACACACACACACACACACACACACACACACACACACACACACACACACACACACACACACAGCCACCTGGAGGCTTATCTGTCATGACCTCGGATTTAGTGGCATTAGAAAATGATAAAGGATAGCAGAGACTCTCTGAGAGATCACACTATTGCTGCTGAACCATGTCACCAGCGGCGTCACTCACACACACACACACACACACACACACACATATACACTCAAGCAAGTGATCAAACAGGCAGTGCTAAAAAATGTTGACACTTACAACTCGTACTGTGAAGACCGAGGGTGTAAATGCCACTGAGAGAGGAGAAGATTACATGTTAAAAAAAAGAGAGAGGGACAGTCTGTATCATTTTTACAATGTATGGCTATTTGTCTCAAACAGTAGCCTTAAATATTTCATGAAATTTTAGTTAAAGATAACATAAAAAACACATTTAATTTTCGTACTGCAACATAATTTTGAGTGAAACTGAATATTCATCACGAATAACAAAAGGGCAGGACTCATCTCATCTATCAGGATTTGATCAAGACAAATGGACTATAATATTAATGGATAATATTACTCACCCACTTGGCCTGGGTGATGTCAGACAAAAAGAAAAACTCATGTTATATTATATTATATTATATTATTATATTATATTATATTATACAGTATATGCGTTTTATTATATTTAGTTATAAAACTTTTTTTTGGTATTTTATATATTATTTATAATATTTTATTATTATATATATTATCAAATATTATTTTATGGTATACCCTATAAATACAGGCTGGGTAAATCTGATTTTATTTTGTATTTAAAGTTATTCACAGCCCATTACCATTGACCAAAATCCCATGGGATAGATGATGTCAGCCAAAAAGGAAAAGTCAGAGTTATTATACTGTATTGTGATGAACATTATGGTGACAAACATTTGATTTTATCTTTAGATAACATGCGCTGATAATCATTCCCTATGTGTACAGGCACATTAATGATAAAAGTAAATAGGGTCACCTTTAATTGTATGCTGTTTTCAAAAACAGGTCAAATCAGCATATTATTTTAGACATTAAGATTGTTAGGCCACTGTGACAGATGATGAGTTTAAAAAGATTTGCTCCTTGCTTAATCCGAACAGTTAGAGTGGGCGCGTGCTAAACCGTTACAGCTCATTTAACACACTGTGCCAAACCTTAACTAAAATACCAAAAAAGAGAGACATTCTATTGTGAATTTAGTCACTATACAAGACACAAACAAATAATGCCTCATAATTGGACAAATCAGACAGTGCTTCTATAGCCATAACATTATATTCCCATTTTCATGAACATGGATATTTAAGAGCCCTAATGTGCTAAATTTATTTGCTAATGTAGTGAGACTTCCTCTAGTAGGGCCATTATGCTACAAATATAATGTCCGTCATGGGGGCCAAACGATGCAGTGTTTGTTCTGTCATAAACACACAAACCCACACACACAGATTCAGAGCTGAGCTGAGATCATGTGAGCCAAAATGAGTAATATTGTCCAACACAGCCTAACACGTCTCAAGACTTGCCAAGACTGTGAACTAGTGAAACAGTGAGCTCATCTATACTGTGGCCAAGACCACCATTTGGCCTGTGGTAATGTCTACAACTGGTGAGAGTAATATATTAAACCCTTTTTGTATAGTGCGGATGTAAATATGTGTAAGCATGTAAATTGTGTTTAATTGGGGTTTTTGGAAACTCACCCAAGAAAGTGACTTTATATGGTAAATTAATAGAATAAAATAATGACAGCCATCTTGTCGTTCCAAACTCATGACTTTCTTTCTTCAAAAGAACACAAAGACGACGTTTAGTGGAATGTTAATGCCCCTTTTTCACATATAACAAAAGCGTATAGTAACCAGGGGCTGTCAAGCTCCAAAAAGCACCATAAAAGTAGACCATAAATCTTGCACGTTATATTCCAAAGCCTTTGCAAGTATTTTGAACAAAATGCTAGCTTTATGTGAGGAAAAGGCCAAAGTGTAAAGTCGTTTTTCACTGAAACTCTTGCCCTTTACTGCAGCTCGTAAATCTCGTTCACATTTGTGCATATTCAAACTTTGTCGTCAGTGACACCAAAAGTCCTTGGTTCTTGCATGTTTCCTTTGTGATCTCGATGCTACGTTTGAATATTGTCATGTGAAATAAGATTTGAGAGTTGAGGTTTAAAGGTATTATAATTTTAAGAGTTTCTATCTGATATTTGAAATGGATAATACGTATTTAATGATTAGTATCTAGTGCAGTGCACAGTATCAACAATGATATATCTATAATACATTCTGTACATTTCTGTATATATTATATACAGTATTATAATACAATTATTAGATGGGCTATTGCACATAAAGCTCTATGAAGCACACCAATGGTGCTCTAGAGTTCTATGAGGCCATAACTTTAGTTAATTGGCAAGCACTTTAGTGAGCTCATATCTGCTTGACATTAGAACAGCAGCTGCAACTTGGTCTCCATGATGAGGTCATTTTTACTTCACATCTGGGTCCAAGGCAGCGGTGTTTTGGCACATATAGAGCCTTTTCTGACATAGCTGCCTATACCACACCCTTCAATTTACAGTCCTGATGGGCCTGAGCTACATCACATAAGTATATATTTTCAGGTGAGATTTCTCAAGCATTTCCTCCCCAAACTCTATACATCAATCATTTGCTTGTATCCAGTGAGATACAAGATACAAGTGTCATTTCAGGTTCAAACACTGCATTCACACTTGCATTGGTTTTGCTGTATAAGAGGCTTGAGTCTGGAGAACAAATGTAAAGCAAGACTGTAACAAAGGGTAAAATGGAAAGGAGGCGGCGGGAACCGGATGAACCATCAAAAAATGTTTTAATGAGAAATTAAAACATAAACACAAACGCATACACTGCAGCTGCAAGTGGCTCTCTTTTTCCTGAACTGCCACGTCCCGCTGCATTTATCCCTCTCCTTGTCTGATTAGCCCGATTGGGGGCTGGGCGTGCGTCGTCACAGCCCGGCCCCGCCCTCCTCCTCTTCACAACGACATTAATCACTTGGTGTTGACCTTCTTGCCGTTGGCTTGCTATGATCTGGGAAGTTTAATGAATTACATATCTTTTGATTTATTTCATGTGAAGAAATCAGGTCCATTGTTTTTCTTTTCTTTTAACAGCTTTTTTGTGAATTTCATCTTGCTGAATACATGCTGTGCATATTTTTCTTCTGGCCATTACGATTGTTGCTCATCAGATTGTACGAAAAGGAGATTTTGCATTAACGGCATGGCAAACTGTGCAACTTCAGCTAAAAAGATGGTCAGATTGTACAATATAGATCGTTGGACTTTGCCTTTGTCTTGCTCACTGGGGGCCAAAGGACAATAATTATCACGCTATTCATTTAAACCGAACAATGACAACTTTAAGACATCACATAATCATTTTCTGTTAGTGCATAATTTTCTGTAAAGTTGCTTTGAAACTATGTGTGTTTTGAAAAGTGCTACACAAATAAAATTCACTTGACTTGTCTTTGGTCTTTGGAGATTACTGGGCAATCAAATCGTATTCATTTCTGAAATAATAGGGAAAAAACCCAAGCAAGACATTGCACTAATCTTGGCAATGTGTCACCAGAGGTTCGTTCATACAATCGTAACATGGAGAATGCTAAATGATACAAAAAATTCTGTATATTATATAGACAAGCTAGACTCTTGCTTTCTTTCGCTCTTGCTTTCTCATCCAGGTAATCACATCATCTTGTGATATTTTCCTATTGGTTCTGCATTAGGCGACCATCTTAAGAGCAGTCGCACTACAAGTCCACAAACCAAAATTTTGCACAGTATCAGAACTTCGTTGGAAGATTTATCACCAAGGCAATTAATCCGCCGTTGGTGAGCATGTAATACTAAGCGATTCAAGAATGTTGATTTTGCCCTACGATGAAATAAATCTTTTTAGATTCACAAAATTTGTCTCAGATGGCAAGTCATGGCCAAAATCATACAATGTGCAGCAGCTTAAAGCATTTTGTGGTGTACATGCCTAGGGTGAGTATTACAGGGAATTACATTTTTTAGAGGTAGAGTGAGAGGTAGTGAGGATCATTCATTTGTCTTTGTTTAGAGTGAGCTGCTCTTTGGAGCAAATCGATTTCGATTCTCAGCTAGGATTCTGCTCCAGTGTTGGCGTAGACCAGGGGAAAGCTCGCACGCACAGAGGACGGTAAGAAATATGTGATGCACACCCAAACGCTGGCCGTCTTTAGCTCACCAGAGCAGACAATTCCAAGAGTTGTCCAGCACTCTCACTCTGAGTGGGCCTTTCAATGCAAAGGATGATACAGGAAGTAGGCTACGTGACATACCAAAATCTTCCAGGCGATTCTGGAACTCCCTTCCTTGCATTCTCATCCTCTTTCTTTCTTGCTCAGTTTCTCTATCTAACTCTCTTCTCTCTAAAATCCCAAAAAACACATTGTTCCGCCAACAGCAGATGTTTGCAAATCATTCAGATCTCTCAATCTTTTTCTTTCTTTCTCATATTCCTTCTTTGTCCCTGCCTTGTTTAGTGCAATCAAAAACAGTCCAGGAAGGGAGCTGTGGGGGGAAAACTGTGAAACACACACACACACACACACACACACACACACACACACACACACACACACACACACCTTACAGATATAATTGGCAATGTGAAATGGCATGTGATTTGAGAGAAAATTCCACAAAATGTTTGGACATAGACTGAATATATGTTTCTCATGATCATAAAAACCTTTTGATCTAATGGCATATGCTTAAATGTGCAAAATTAGTACTGTAGACAAAAATATATTGTGCCTGCAAATGCCTGCGCATTTGTGTTATTTCATATTTTGATGACTTCACTATTAGGCTCCGTAAGCCCATGTACGGCCATACAGAGCTGAGATATTCTTCTAAAAATCTTTGTTTGTGTTCAGCAGAACAAAGAAAGGACTGCACATCTGGGATGGCCTGAGGGTGAGTAAAAGAAGAGAGAATTGTATTTCAAGGTGATCTATCCCTATAAGAAGAAAAAAAAAAAATCCAAACAAAACAAAGAATATATCCGCAACACATCTATTATAAATCTGACAACCCCCGAACAGTGACTATAAATGAGCTGTTAAGCACATGGACTTATTACAAGAATTGTGAAGTATATTTGTTGCGGAAATGAGAGTCAGATTAAGCTCTCTTGAGAAAGCCTTCTCTTTGTAATGGACGAGAGCATCCACGACCATATCAACGACCAGAATTTTACTCACTGCCTGAAATGGCGGTGATATGTTGAAAGATCTCAGGTCCAGCAGACAAACAGTTTAGAGAGAGGCACAATGGCAGCACTAGAGAGAGACAGGTCTACATGTGTACGACAGGGACAGAGATGTGTCAGTCTGTGTGTTTTCTCTCTCTCTCTCTCTCTCTCTCTCAAATCCTCTAATTTG
Source organism: Xyrauchen texanus (assembly GCF_025860055.1). NCBI lineage: Eukaryota > Metazoa > Chordata > Actinopteri > Cypriniformes > Catostomidae > Xyrauchen > Xyrauchen texanus. Next base: position 35,834,388 of record NC_068292.1, read on the forward strand.
TGAAATGAGACATTTGTAATGTTGTTTCTAGTACTAACAGCTGGAGAGATCTGTTCCCTGTCTGATCAGTGGTCTACCCAGCAGGAAAAAAAAAAACAGCTTAAACCAGACTAAGCTGGTCTGGCTGGTCTCCCTACCTGGCCAAGCTGGTGTTCAGCTGATCTGGCTGTTCCCAAGACTCCTCTAAAACCAGCAAATCAGACCAGCCTGACCTCCCGTAGTCTCACCCTCAGACAGCACACCAAAAGACCATCCACAGTCCATTTATCAGTTATTTACTGTGGTATAAAATAGCTTAAATAACTCCACCCCTAAATGGTTGAAACAATGCAAACTATGCTTGATCATTGTATTTGTCAGTCAGGGTAAGTCAAGTGACAGCAATGATGAACTAAAGAAAATAATTATTGATAATGATCATGTATGACTTTTAACTAAATTCTAAACTCAGTGACAACTGTACATGTCAAAGAGGGGCCTTATTTTAAATTTTGAGATTGATTATGTCATGATTTTCGGCAGTACTCTGAGGTATTAATAATCCCAGCATCAAGCTCCAACACAAGCCCCCTCCAACAGTATTCGATGAGTTATCAAGTAATCACTTCAAATATTTGACTAGACAAAATGCCCATCGCTAATCTGCATAGAGTCCAGCCTTAAAAGTGGGGAATAATTTTAACAATCAGTCCTACACTTAGTCTATACACTCTGAGTGCCCTCATAAACTGAGAACAGGTATCACATGCACATGGACACACAAAAACATAGAGGGCATGTGCATTGAAAATGCACTGCACATTATCTTCATTATAAACAACAACAACAACTGCAACTCCTTGAGCTTTCAGCTTTCTTTTTTGTCTCTTCCCAGAGCCCATCCCTTCAGCCCCAGAGTGCCCCCACTAAAAGCCCCTTTCCTTCCTCACAAAGCTGCTAATGCACAGATAATGAGATTGGTGAGAGGCTGATAGAGGCACAGAGATACTAACATTCTGACTACATCACCCATAATTCAATTGGGCTGGCATGGTCCTCTTCCTTTTGTTTGAGAGCAGGGGGTTTTAAGGCCATGCCACTCCCAAATCCTCCTTTGGCTATGTTCAGAATATACTTCCATATTACTCGTAATATTTTAGCAGTATGCAGTAAATACTGAGATCGGATATTTATTAACAAATATCCTGTTTATATGGCATACCACATTTGCCAATATGTGAAGTATGCAACCAGAGCACACTTCACATACATATATACAGTATACTACAGTATATATCCCTTTCTTGAGTCTTTATTTGTTTAGACTGCCAAAAGTTAACCTAACACAAAATTGTTTAAAAAATGCTAAATAACTTTGCTCATTTTCTAGATGAAAAATGGTTGCCACTCACTGAAATAAACATGCAACACAGTGAGGAGTGGACAACAATGTTGAATTCCACAATTTGAAAAGTTAATTGTTGCATAATGCACATTGTTTGACTTAAGGTGCGTCCCATACCGCACACTTCTGCACTATTCTACGCCATTTTGTAGTGCAAGTAATGCAAGTCGTAGGTTTACACTGAAAATTGCACAAAAAGAAGTGTACTTCGAGTACCCAGATGATGCACTTTTTCAACCGTCAAAATGGAGTGTGGAATGTTTGACACTTCATGCACTCAGCACACGCGGCTTGCCATAGATAGCGGAAGGGCGGAGTTAACTGGCTGCATGCTTGTCTGACAAAACAATTGTAAATAATACAGAATGTTGCACCTGGCAAAAACGTCAGTGGATACAGCACCTTAAAAATGTGAGTTGAATGCTTTACCATCACCCTAAGCTGTGTGAATATGTATGTTGTTTAAGATACAAGTGTTGAACTGTTGTTGGCTAACCTGCTAAATCTAGTAGCAACACATCACGTGCGTTTGAAACGTCACTTCCATCAACTGATAAATGGTGAATGCTTCAGTGTAGTAAAACATTTTAAGTGTTCCATTTGGGATGATACTACACTTTGAAAATTCAAACACTACATGGCTGAGTACATAGTGTATTTTAAAAGTGTATAGTGTGTCATTTGGGACTCAGCTATTTTGTTTTAAAAAGGAAAGTAGGAGGAACACTATACATCTTTTTGTTTTTAGTCTTTTTCTATTTGTTTCCCAGTAAAAATATCTAAAACTGGCATATTATGGCATGTTTTAAAGGTGCACTCAGGATTTTTTTCCCCACTAAAAAAGTTTTACTCCTAAAGAAATTAATTGTAATTTTGAAACATGTATAAAATCATGAGCACTCACGAGATGAAGACTGTAGTCATATCAGTAACCTTATAAAAGCCGTTTTATTCTACATGGGGCAGGGACGCCCTCATGGGGGCTGCCATTTTAGAATCACATGACCAGCTGAATACTAGTACTTGCTTAATCTCAGTAGCCATCTTGTTGCCATCTCAGTAGCCATCTATTGGACACTTTCACTCAATCCTGGCTGATTGTAAATACTGAATTTCTACAATGGCATCTGTAACTGAAAACTATTGATTTTGAATGATGCTGCATCCAGGCCACTAGGTGTCACTGTAGGTCCAAGATGACACAAAAAAGTTCCAGAGTGCACCTTTAAGTATCAGCAAGTGAAAAACAACTTACAGAAAATACACTTAAAACAGAGATACATTCTCTGACAATTAGTCTTAATATCTTATATAGGAATTTTTTCAGTGTATATAATACTGTATATATTACTCAGTACGCATTACGATAATAGCCTTCCGCGCAAGGAAGCTGGTAAATAACACACAGAAACATAATCGAGAAAGGAGAAAATTTAGGTGAAAGTGAAAACAGCCAAGTAGATGTAGGTCATATAAAAGGGATAGATCATTGCAGCTTATCAGTGTATAACGAACCAACAAGTGCAAACTTTTATTTGTATTTTTTCTAGCTAGAGTTGCACAGAAACAAAGAGCAGTGAAGTTCCCACTTAACTCGCCATAAACGACCCACGATTTGAATTACAAAACTCTGAGAACAAGACATTGGCAGCCAGATTCCTTGGCTTAGTTTCACAGGACTTTTTTCTCACTGCAGTATCATAGGCAAGAGGAAGCCGCATTATGTTATACAAATCATTTGTGAGTGAGAGGGAGTGAGAAGCCACCATTTTATATAACCGGAATGCGCCTGGTGCTTATTGCTTCCCGAGCCCATTTCATTGTGTCGCAATAGATCTCGTTTATGCTTTCGCTGTCCTATGTTCTACTTTGTCCATTACTTTCCCTGGCGAGACAACTACAAAAAACAAGGCATCTGTTTTCAATCACCGTGGGCCCACACCAAAACCGAACAGCAACAATGCTCACACAACACACACACAGCGAACGGCAGGCCCAGGGAGAGGGAAAGCACACTTCACAGAATATTTAGGAAATGGGAATTTGATGACAATGATGAAAGACAAAGAGCAATCACATTTTTCTTTTCTCTTTTTTTTTCTCTTCTCTTGTGAAGAATAATCTAGATGCAATGGTGGTTGGATTTTTAAACACAACATGATTTGGATTTCGGTGGTTTGCCTTTATTATACATCAAGTATGCACACTTAGGGAGAACAGGAACATTATATTTCTCAGCTCTGCCTTTTTTGCTCTGAGTGACTTGGACTAAGAACAGTTAAAAACTTTGGAAGTTATGCGTTATGCTTTGCTAAGCAACTGCAAAAGGTAATTCGCTTATAAAAAAAGACATCATTTGACTTAATACACATTTTTGTCTATGGCTTAGTGTTCGACTTCCCCTGAGAACATTGAATGCTAACAAATAAGAACATTTTCCCACATCACACTAAATAAGTATTAATGAATAAGAACTTATTTTAGAGCCATTAAATCCAATAACAATAGGTTCTAGAATATTGTATTACTCCTAATAATAAGATGTGCTTCTTTAGGCTAGCATCACTATTACTATTGCTCATACATCGGGTTAGGGATCAATTCTTTTGCATGCAACTAAGCTGCACTTTTTGTGCTACTGACATGTTTGATACCTCAAATTGTGCAGCATTTTGAGGATGGATGTGCTTTTACTTTTCAAAGTGATTGGACAACTTGTCCGGCGGATGATGAAATGGGTGAAAAAAATCCAATAAACTTATACTGATGGACCATAGCAACCTTCTGCCAAAGCCCTAGCAATCACCAAGGAAAGCCCTAATGAACACCTAGCAAACCCTAAAAAACACAGAGCACATACTCTTCTGTCAGAAACAAGTTGTGGGTATGCAAGTATTTTGGATTGAAAGACTTGCTTGACTGTTATAGAGTTGACAAATTGTCACTGTAGTGTTTTCCTGATTCTACAAGGCAATGAGCTGTCATCAAATGAGTAATGATCGAACTTTTTATTTATCTGTATAATTATTTGAATTACTGAAGTACCTTATTTTGTTGTGGATGTCCCATTGTGAATACTGGATTAGCTCTTTTCAGAGAGCTCAGTAAAATATTCAAATTATATTTTGGTTGCATTTGTGAGATAATAAATGCTGCATTGCAGCAGACTTTGAGGTATCCGCAAACATCGGACCACTGGAGAATTGATATTAGATTGTTATATATATATATAAGATTGATATAAGATCACATATCGCATTGATATATGATCATATTGTGATGAAACTTGCGATTTACACCCCTTTTAGCAACCACCAAGAACACCCTTGTAACCACCTAGCAAAATACTGTAGTAACCTCCTAGCAAAGCCTTAGTAACCACCGAGAATACCTAACAACCACGTAAGCCTTAACAACCATATAGAACAACCTAGCAAACCATGTAGGAAAGCCCTTACAAGCACCTAGCAAACATTCACCATGATCCAGATCGATGGATTGTTCCACCCCTACATAGCAACCACCTAGAAATGCCCTAGTAAACACCAACAACAGCCTAAAATTGTGGTGGTGGTATTTTTTTCATGTAACTACCACATTTTCTTATTAAGAATAGTCCTTAATAGAAAAACTTGATAAAAGAGATAATGGTGTGTCTGAAAAAGTTGGATTCAGGCAATTCAACTAAACAGACGTTTGTGTGCTGCAAGGTTTCCAAACACCCAGGTTAGACATAAATTTGGCTGAATGTGTGTGTGTGTGTGTGTGTGTGTGTGTGTGTGTGTGTGTGTGTGTGTGTGTGTGTGTGTGTGTGTGTGTGTGTGTGTGTGTGCATGTGTTTGTGTGTGGCAGGGCTGCCAGTCACCCAGCAGTAGGAATCTTTGCGACAGGTGCAGCTCTGGCTCCCACGGTGTAATTCACGTCTGGGCTTAAGGTGTGATGGGGACTGGCAAACACGTACACACACTCAAGTACACACACACTTTAATTACCAACCTGACCTTGGATAGGTTATTACGAGTCCCTTCGACACCAGGGAGAGCTTTTTTGGGGAGACTCTTGACTTTTAAATGAACTGAGATATAAAAGGAGAAAACTGCCAAAGTTATGTAAAGAAACAATACGTTTGCTCAAAGCAGACAGGAAGGAGAAACAACATAACGTCAATTTAAAGCTGTTGTACTGGTTTATTCATGTCCATGTGGTTGGAAAGGCCCTCTTCATTAAGCAGCAATTATTCACCCTCATTTGGTACCCTTGGCACACTGTGACACACAAAATTGAGAACGGAGAAGAATGAGAGAATTTTCCACAGTTCCCCTTCATATAATACCCTGAGGGAGTTTTCCCGCCTCCTGCTATATGGCTATATTAAAAACAAAACCATTTTCAAGCAAGGGAATATGCTTCAAGAAAGCAATGCTACTAAGTCATGAAGGTAAAACAATTACGGTTCACAAAGACATGTAAATACACACACAATGTGCATCTCTTGGCTGGCATATGAACACTAGACTTTCACTAACACATACACCCACCCACACACACACAAACATTCACAATATGATCTGTGTTCACGGTTGTTCAGACTGCCTGAGGTAAGACATCATAATAGAAGCCAAAAGTGCAGCAAAACCTGCAATATTACCACTTTGTTGCTGCTCGTAAAAAAAAGGCCAAGGACCAACTGGACACACACACACTCACACAGACACTAGTTTAATCCACAATTACATAATAGAATGCTAATGAATTGAATCAAACATGCCTGGCAAAACAAAGCTGTTAAATTTGCAGAAATGTGACAGTGGTTTCAATAAAATATTATTAACACTGCATTTTAAGAACGGTGGCTAACATTACATCTTGAGCATTGATAAGCAAATTTTAATTTCATTTTTATAACATTAGTAAACAAGACACCTAAAAAGTCAGCTCATATATAGGCCTACTATATTCAGTCACATCATACTATAGTTCAGTCTTGAATTACTACATACACTGGGGGGGAAAACATATGTGTTGGATTTATTATATATATATATATATATATATATATATATATATATATATATATATATATATATATATATATATAACATTTTGCATCACACTTTTAAGGTAAATTCAACTCATGTCAGCATAACACATAGAAAAGTGCTGATAAAGCTGCACATGGAAACATTACATTGATCGAACAGAATCCAACTTTAAAAAGGGAACACTAATCACTCTAATGGTGACTTTACAGTAAAACAAGATCAATAATAATAAAAAAGCGCTACAAATCTCAATGAATTCTTAATAATAACTAATTAAATGTCACAATATCTGACCAAACAAATATATTCAAAATATTCAAGCACAAGGGCTTATGGGCATTCCGCACAACCTCAGATCTGTACTTGATCGTTTGAGTTATCAGTACTTAAATAATTACAGTTTATATATTTTGAAGCCAAAGTAGTAACACAATAAGTCATTAACTTTATGTATCCCTCGAAGTTCACCTTATAATTCATATTTTGATTTGATTTATTTTCATACGTTATGGTTGTTGAGCAAACAAATAGTTTTTTCAGTGTACCGTGTAAATGTAAACGTTTTTTGATTAGGTTTTGCCAACTACATCGTAAATATATATATTTTAAAGTAATAGTAATTACTTATAACTTTTTAAGTGAAAAAATAAAAATACTTAGTGCACTTTAAATTACCCCAATGTGAATAATAGCCATGTACTGTATGATTCTGAAAATCCTCATATGTGATCATACTTGATGTCTGACAACCAGCTTCTGGGTGATTTTCTCCAATATATAGTACAGTCTTTTTCTACAAAGACTTCTAGGACACATGGATTGTTTTGGAGTGACTGTACAATGTATAAACGTTCTGTAATTTTAACGGTAAAGACTGTAAAAATGCTAAAAAAAGAAATAAAAAAAACAAAAATTTATTTTCCTTTTTAGACGTACATGTAAAAGTATGATTTTCCTGTATAACTAATGGTAAAAATTTACATTGTGTTTAACAAGAGTGTACATGTTCTTTTTATAGTAAATTTATGTTAGAATTACAGTTAATAACAATAAATGGGCGTTCCCACAATTCCCTGCATGACCCATCATATTGATATCACATTTTATGTGAATAGTTAGTTTCTTCTTATTTTTAATATCAGTTACGTATATTGGGGTGTTCTGTTTTATATTTAATGTAGTTTAGTTAATGTTTACAGCATTATTTAAAATTTCACATGTGCTACACTGACGGTGTTTATCGTTTGTGTGAGTGACACTAAGCACTGTCTCTACATGTTAATTGGTCATTGCTCCAGGAAGAACCACTATTGGTGAATTCCATGTCATCGTGTGCTCTTCTGTCATTTTTATGGTGATTAACAATACCTTATAAAGTAAAAAGCAGATTTTATTTTTTTTTTACTGTAAATATAACAGATTATTATTTTATTACATTTTTGACAGTGCCAGCATGGTCATGTAAATTACAACAGTTTTAATTTGTAAAATGTACAGGTTGTTCTGTAAAGTTGCTTACATTTTTACTGTATTTTTTACCTAATTATTCAGTTATTATTTTTTAAAAACAACAGGATTTGTTTTTACAGTGTATGGCAGTATTCCAACCAAAACTTAAGTCCTCTCTTGAGAAACTAAATGATAATGCAAATGCAAACACATCACCTGCAGGCATGTGGATACACAAAGGTACCGTGTGTGTCATAGTGTAGAGATATACTGATATGACGGAGATGACTGCAGGTAAAACATTCGAGACACACATAAGAAGGCAACTCAAACACCCACACACTTTATGCAGTTAATGTACAGTATGTGTTACAGTTTACATAAATACTGCCTCATGAATATTTCATCTCCTCACAATTACAGTATTCCATACTTGCACCTCATTACCATCCCATAATTATAGCACACTCCTGCCAAACAAATTCCCTGCTTGATTCTAACAAATTTTGTTTGTTAAAATATGAGGAATAAAGGCTGATGCAGTACATTTCACACACAATTTTAATATTTAAGTGGAAATGGAAGTTAAATTTAGAGAAAAACAAAAATGATAGAGCAACAAACAGAAGAAAAAAAGGCACAGAAAGTTTGAATACGATCTCAAAGATAAAATGAAAAAAATTAAAAGGCTTTAAAAGATAATCACTGTAAATGCTCAAATTTTTGACTTTTTCTGCAGCCTCTTTAGAAAAAAATTTAAATAGCTCATTAACTCATTAAGCTCATCAGCAAGATGAGGGAACTCAAATGAGATAAATGTGATGTGTAACAATAAACTAAATTAAGAAAATGCCTCCTGAACCAATAAAAGAAACAAAGAGACAAGTCTGACTGATAAATAGACAACTGTATTCAAGAAATCCCTTTACTAAATCTCACTGAATAAATCAAAATCTGATATAAGGCATTCTTGGGAGTCAGATTCGTAGAGTGACCATTTACAGAGCCACAATTCAAGTTAGATTAGCATACACCATTTCTATTCAAATCACCCTCTGGCATTAATGTGTGCGGATCTGTCACATAAATATTTCAACACTAAATAATTCTATGAGCCTCTGAGGTACATTACAAAATATTACATTAGTAATATTCTTTGAATATCAAAAGGTGAACATGAATATATTAGACCAAGGGTGGGAAACTATTTTGGTAAAGGGGCCACATTGTTCTTTAAGAAGTGCAAAGGGGGCCACATTGTATTACGTTTGAAATACAATGTTCCGCATTGATTTGGTTTTTGTATCTTTTAAGCCTAGAAACAGTTGGGCACTCAGTTTTATGAAGTGAGTATGTGACTAATGGGACTATTCTGCAATTGCCTAAGTATTGTATTGCTCTACAACGGTAGATACCTTTCTATCAGCCATTAAAAAAAACTGAATAAAAGCTGAGCATAATTATAAATTATTTATTTTACCATCTATACATCCCTGGTAATGTATAATTCAATTCAACACTCTCTACATCAGGGTGTTTTAATAATAATAATAATAATGACTATGATAAATTATTATGGCAAGAGTACAGGTGCGAGGGGACTTCAACATTTCTAAACTGCACAAATAAAAAATACACATACATATCCGTCTCACGCTTGCTTTTGTGTCAATGATGCCGAGATCAACTTTTATATTTAATTTCATCACTGAGAATGTTTACCTGCAAACTTCACAAGCAGCGTCAAGAATGGACACAGAGTGTTGTTTGCTTTTGGAGGCACGTTAGGTACCAATGCAAGATGAAAAAAGGTGAATGAATGAATGAAAAAAATGAAAAACACTTTAAGGATAAATGAGCCGCGGGCCACATTAAATTACGTGGAGGGCCGGATCCGGCCCACGGGTCGTAAGTTGCCCAGGTCTGCATTAGACGTCTTTGCACTACATTGCATTTTTCATAAATACATCTTCATGAGGCGGCTGTGGCTCAGGTGGTAGAGCGGATTGGCCAGTAATCGAAGGGTTGGCTGTTTTATTCCCGGCCCACATGACTCCACATGCCGAAGTGTGCTTGGGCAAGACACTGAACCCCAAGTTGCTCCCAATGGCAGGCTAGCGCCTTGCATGGCAGCTCTGCCATCATTGGTGTGGGAGTGTGAGTGTGTGTGTGAATGGGTGCAGACCATTTACCATTTCAAGACTTTCACCTACGGTTGCACTTATGCACATGGTAGTGTGACAATAAAGTGATTTGATTTGATTTATCTTTCCAAAACTTTCTACAACACATGGGGGTCACATTTTGACCCTAAATCTTGTCAAAATGTCTGTCTCTCAGAAATTCTCCAACACACACCAAGAACCACAGGAGCAACTCAGAATAGCTTAATATGATGGCAAAATGAGTTTAAGAGGCTGGTTTTGTTCGCTCAGAGACACTGTTAAAATTAGAGAATTCTTAATGAAAACAGCTTTAATTGGGTAGAGGGAAAGTCTTCGATTGCAGTCCTGTTAATGAGCTTTAAGCCAGGCAATTTAGTTCTTTTAATTGCCCTTCTCTCATTGTTAAAAAGATGTATGTGGCCGTCATACACAGTGTAAATTCCTTTGAATAACAGTTACGTTTTTACATTTCGTCCACCCTCAACAGTTCTCTCTGTATTTCTTGAATTCCACTAAAACAACAAAGCACTGTAAAAATTTAATTTCTAAATTATTTTGGTTGTTTAGATTACACAGAGACTATTTCAGGGATTCTCATATACAGAAAGAAGATATACTGCGTATCAGCCCTGACGGTTCTTATGAAGTGGGTACTAGGAATGGGCATTCATCAATAATTTGGTATTCAAATATTTAATCTCATTAAAAACGAATATTCGAATATTCTATTATTTAAATGAAGGTAATTAATGAGATAGAGACATTGTCAAATATTTTTTTTTTGTCATAAAGGTTGCAGCACCTTTAAAAATAAAACAAGCATCTAATTATATTAAAAACAAGCTTATATCATGTCCTGTTTTTTTTTATTTTTTTTATTTAAAAAGCAATGCATGAAAACAAAAAAAAGGATAGAATGAAAGCATTTGAGCTCATGCAAAGCAAAGAAAAAGAAAACACTAATGAGCTAGGCTGATACGGTTAATGTACAGAACGACTATAAACACTCGCCATATAATAGTTGTCATGTTTATATTGTATCTCATGTCATGTTTTTGTTGAGAAAATAAGCATATCCACATGCTCAGTAAACTATACTCATTTATATGCACCAGTTTAAATGATGGAATGTCCCTTACCTCAGCTAGCATAGTCTTTCACGGATGTCATGTTTGTTGTTTACAGAAGCGTGGCAGGGATTACAAGCTGCACATATACGAAAGTAAAGTGTACACTGCTTGTTCAGTATATTTAAACAGAAACCCAGCTTTCTCACAGTAAGCTACACTGTCACAATAACCCGCTTTTTTGGTGTCCATCTGAACAAACTGACGGACCCGTTTGCTCAACAAATGTGATCAACTTGTGTCCACAGTCAACAGCGCCACCCAGTGCATTCTGTTATAACTGGCAGTTTTAGTTTGTGTGTTCAAGATTTAACATGCATCTTACTGTATATATGGCCAGCAAAGCAAAACTTTGTGAAATTCAAGTAGTATTTTTACTGTTCGAATATTTACTGCAGAACGAATATTCGACTACTCGTGCACATCCCTAGTGGGTACTGGTCGGTGGAAACTTTGTTGACTGGCTCAAGCCAGTCAACCAATAACAACTCCAGGATGCTAATCGAAGACATATATTTGTCTTCTTCTAAAAGTGTTCTAATCTAAACAGGAACCTTGTAAGAAAATAAATTAAAATGCTTTACACAGGCAGCTACACGGAAAGCATTCATCACGTGTATAAACTAAGCGAACAATGCAATACTCTTATACAAACACATAGCACACATTTTTTATAAACACTTTCAGTATTGAGTGAAACATATTTATTATTAGAGATGTACTGATACAAAACATGTGTGCCGATACGGACATACAATTATTTAGAACAACATCTGCTGATACCAATACAGATAAACTGGTGGTTTCAAATCACTCCATGGCTGAGTCCGAAACAAAAAGGTAGCTGTCTTGTTGCCTAGCTGCCCTATCAGTCTCAACAGACAGTGTTTGCGTATGAAGGTATCTCCAGAAACTGGTTTTGGACAGGATACTGAGGGAGCATAATGTCACATCGTTGCTAGAATACCAACAACTGATTAAAGCCATCAGCGGTGTCCACTAAAGGTAACACTTCTACTTCATTCATCCAAACGAATCACAATGGTCCATTAACCTGGAACAAAATCAAGAGAGTTTTTGGCGATAACCAAGCGGTTATTTAATAACCACAATACTGCTTTCTTGCTAGAAATGGAATAAAAAGTTGGAAAAAGTTAATAAATATGTACATTTATACACAAATTGTCCAAAAAGTGCCTCTTAGGCCGGCGCTTTTATTTTTTCAGCTCAACCGCCGTAGATTCGCGAGCACAGGATTTTGGGATTTCACAGGCAGCAAAGGATACATCTATGCTGCCTTCAAAAATTGATCAGATGAAAGTATCTCAGTAGACAGTATGTGACACGAACAGTGGATGCCTTGATCCCTTCCTACCTCCCTATACTGCCTCCAAAGGCAGCATTCTCCTGGTTTCAGATGCAGCCCATGGCACAAATTGTGACGCAGGAAATAATTGGCCCCTATCATCAGCTGTTTTTAAACAACCATTTAATATCCGATTGAGCAGATAATTGTTTTTATCAGCTGATACCATGTATGGCCGATACATTGGTGCATCTCAATTTAAAATAGAAATTTCCCTACACCAACTTGAAATAATTATTAAAAATGTGCTTGTTCGAAATGCATTCTGCTGCCTTCTCTGCAAAGGATGCATATGCTACAACCTAGAATTCGGCCAAAAGAAGGTATCGTTAACATACTCAGGCCACAGACAAATGTCAAATGAGCTAAAACAGTCTCTTTCTCTTTCACTTGTTCTTTCCCTCTCCCCATCTTTGTAAGATGACCTGTCTGTTTCATATGAGGCCTGCTGTGTGCAGAAAGCTCTGACAGGCATGCATTTAAATGGGATTTCAGATACACAAACCATCTGCATCCTGACAGCCCGCAAGCTTATGAATATTAGAGGACAGATGCTTGAAACAACTGCATGTGTGTCTGCTTGCACGAACCGGACATCAAGCCAAATGGGTATATCTATTTTCCTATGAATCATACCCATATGTCCTCCATAGATGTCTACCACCATCATCTTTCCCATCATCATCAACATCATCAATGACATCATCATCAAAACTAGTTGCCACATCTCCTGTATCCTTATCCTCATTATATCTCATTATTACCTCCATCATCCATTTACCTCCATTTTATTTATCAGCATTAAATTACTATGGTCGCTTTTGCTATTAGCTTTAAGATATTAGCTTGAAGATATTGGGTCCTATTTTAAGAGTGCTGGCGTTAAGTGCAGCACTATACCGTAAGTCATAAGTGCAAAGTCAGTGGGCATGGCCATTAAGTGTATGTGTTTACATGCAAGCCGTGCTCGGGCTAAGTCTAAGCCCTAATGAGTTCGGAAAAATTGCATGCAAGACACGCTAATGGGCTGGGTCAAGTACAATTTAATTCAGATGTTCTTCTCTGGTTATTGCGCAATCTGCATCCTATTATACTGACAATTCCCTCAAAAACCAGCGATATAAACAAAAACATAAGAAGTTGGTATTGTAAATGGACTGTATGCAATGAATTAGAAGGATAGAAATATGGTCACGCTCCTTTTATATGCTTAGAAAATGATATTCTCATCAAGATTTGGATGCACACTCCATTAAATTACAGGGAAGTTAAGTATTAATAATAATTTTCATCAACTGACACAAAATTATGGCCAGTATTATTAGTGATTTTATCGGCACGCACTTCACTTCTACCAGTCAATTTTGCATAATCAAATTAATTTATTGAAAGACAGAAAAATTTTACAAAAATATTTCTATATTTAAATGACACGAAATGAAAATATTAAAATAAAATTACAAAACGGTTAAAAAAAATGATATACCAAATCCAAACATCTTTCACCGACACCTTTTGCAGTGACATAAAAATCCATTTATGACAACAGGTTGAAAAATGCCAATAAAAATGTAATCATAAATAATTTATATTTTATTTATTTAATAATTTAATACAAAGATGATAATAATAATAATTGTATTACCACCTGCTGGTGGATTCTCCAAACAGCAAATGCAGGAAAGGAGTTTGCACTGAAAACAGACCTGCTTTTTAAACATCTTAGCGTGATTACTTATTTCTCAGGAAAATAGAAAATTGCACTTTGTGCCACTTAATTAATATGCAATACACCCACAGTTTGCGTGCCTACACCTGCAGTTAGCACAAACACTCCCACCCATGCCCACTTGCGCTTTGCGTTTGCAGAGAAATTGCACTCAGATTTAGCGCTCACAAAAATTGGATAAGACGTAGCACACGGTTGTTATGCATAGCACTGCGCTTTGCACATTCACTAAAATAGAGTCCCTTAGCTTTAAGATATTAGAAAGGCTGCATTATCTACATCAGTTGATAAAATAACAACTTTGGCTATTGGTTAACATTTTTTCCCCATCCATGTGGCCAAGGTAATGTTAGCCAAGAAAATAAAAGTTGTTGTTCCAGAGGCAGAGCAAGTTAAAACATTTTGATGAAAGATTATGAAGATGCATTTCTTTGGAATAGCATACAGTGATGAATCAACATGTATTAAGCAAGTATATAGGGTTACTTTTTCATGCTGAGTTTAAACATAAAATATGTCATGCGTGACTGTAATGGACTTGTTTCCAGGTGCAATTTTTCACTTTCAGTGGGAACAGAAAAATCGTTTGATGCTTTTAAAGTTGTCACGGCGCACCTGTAAGGACACGCTGTAAAGCCTAGCTTACCTTTGCCATCTGTGCCTGCACTCCACTGGCCTTCAGGGACGCTACAGCTTTTTGCGCCGCCGCCGGACTGTCGAAATCCACAAAGCCATATCCTACACAGACACGCACACACAAAAAGATATGTGAGTGAGTTATTTATACACATTACAGCACACAATGAGACATATCAAAGTGTTTTTGCCAAAACTGAGGAATTCTATATCAGACATTATCAGACACGTTTATCAGATGTAAAATCCATAGGTCAAAATAAGGCCACTCTGTTGTTTGTATTATGCTGATAGTGGAGACACAAGAGAGTCTGCATGTTTGAGCACAGTTACTTGTTTGTGTATGTGTGTATATATATATATATATATATATATATATATATATATATATATATATATATATATATATACACATACATACATACACACACACACACACACACACACACACACACACACACACACACACACACACACACGAGGAGACAGGAAACAGCCATTTTGTTCAAGGCTCATGCTTGTCAACTATTTCCTCAGTAACAGGACAGAGGAGGATTTAGCCTGACCTCACCCCTTGTCCAGCACCCAACACTTCAACCAAACATTTCTTGGCAGAGAGCGAGAGAGATAAATCAGAGCGAAAGAGAAGATCTGTGTCTTCCTCTACAACATATCACAATAAGAAATGCTGAAGTTCTCGAAGACCTTTTGTACAAATTTTTTCAGCACAAAACAATGCATCTTAAGCACTTAAAAACTCTGCTGAAATAGTGCTGCTGTGATTTTTTTTTATTTCGTTTTGTTATTCTTTCTTTTTTGTGCAAACATGCCTCATTTCTATGTAAATAAAGCTTATTGCAGATTGTGGCATTTTCACTTAAATCAGTGCTATTTGCCAGCAGCAAGTAACATTTATTGCCTATTTGGGGTTGGTAGTAAAGAAATACAAGTAACGGGAATATGTATTTAAAATAAAACATTTAAGTAACTGTATTCCACTACAGTTACAATTTAAATCATTGGTATTTAGAACATAGTTACATAAAACAATTATTTTGATTACTGAAGAGAATACTTTGCATTTTATTGTCATTTGTTTCATTTAATATTTCGTGCTTTCAGATGGAAAAAATGTATACGTTTAATGATGCTATCCAACGTGCATTTGAACAACACTTTCTTATGATGTGTTACATTCATACGAACAGACAGAAAAGTAAGTTTGAAGTAAGTTTGGAGCACAAGATATTGAAAGAAACCTTGTGTAAAATGTCAGCTTTACGCTAAGCTAAAATGCTATTTTGTCTTACTGTACTGGCAGAGTTTTTATAGTCAAAACAAGTGAAAAAATCTACCAGTGCTGAAAAAGTAATCTAAAGAATATGTTCCTGACCTTGCGTAATATAAAGAAATACGTTACAAATTACAATTCACAGCATGTATTCTGTAATCTGTAGTGGAATACATTTCAAAAGTCCCTCCAAACCCTGTTCGCAAGGAATTTAGGAATATAATTTTTTAAAAAGGTACACTATGTAACTATTGGCCCTCTAGTGGTTGAAGTACAGAACTAATGAGCACTGTTTTAGTTATTATGTGAGCTGGGCTTGGGTTTGAGGAGTACCCTTATACCGGTAACCATGGTAACAGGTGATCAATTTAGAGCAAATGTCACTAACAACAACAACAAAACTTGCCCCCTCCCCTAAAAAAAAAATAACGAAAGGAAGAAAAAGATGGATTGTTGGTGTCCTTGCTCATTAATACAATTTTGTTCATTTCTAACAAAAAAAAATCATACATAGTGTAGCTTTAAGAGAGATATTTGTTTACATCTATTGATTATCGCAGCAAAAGTTAATCATATGATGAACAAGAGTGTTATAACAGCCATATATCCAGATGTGCCTCATAGCATTTTTAAGAGCAAATTAAGGTGCATGGATCACAGCCATGGAGCAATGTTGTTCAGTCTCAGCCTTGAATGCTAGACTATAGTGGTCTGCTGTATCCTCTACGACTGACCACTTGGAACTGGCCTACAAGACAGGGAATTATGGTGTGCAAATTGCATTCAGCACAAATTATTTGGAAGTGTTTGCACAGTCACCTGATTTGCATAATACTTTTCATAAATCAGGCACTGAACGAAAACAGACAGCATGTGCAAATAAACAGTGAAATTCAGTTCATTCCAATTGAATTCCCCAATCAGAGCGTTTGAGGCGCTTTTGAGGCAGTGTGTCTTCCTTCAGTGGAGGCATCTCACCGTAAGCCTTGCTAAACTCTAAACATACACACTCACAAAGCCTGACTGACATTTGAATCCCCAGATGGTTGAAAGGAGAACATTTGACAGCTTTCAAAGAGTTCAAGCCAACAGTTCTATATGCCAAACATATGTGTTCATTTACGCACATAACTCACATATAGAACATGCCATCCACTTGGAAGCCACTCACTGAACATGGAAGTGAGAAATAGACAGAGAAAAGAAAGAAAAAGATCTCTACAGCCAGATGTTCCAAAGGCTGCAGATGTTTCATAAGCCTAAGAAAACAGTGCGTGTGTGTGAAAAAGGATTTCCAGTAGACTGTTCTTGATCCAGAGAGAGATACACTTCTGGTTTGAGAGAAACACTTCAAGCATTCCTGAGGTCATTGACCAAGAGATCTACATAACAGCTTACAGGAAGTGGGCTGGGAGAGAGGCTCCCAGTTGAAGAATGCAGGAATCAGTTCCTATTAACAATGTACACTCACCTAAAGGATTATTAGGAACACCATACTAATACTGTGTTTGACCCCCTTTCGCCTTCAGAACTGCCTTAATTCTACATGGCATTGATTCAACAAGGTGCTGAAAGCATTCTTTAGAAATGTTGGCTCATATTGATAGGATAGCATCTTGCAGTTGATGGAGATTTGTGGGATGCACATCCAGGGCACGAAGCTCCCGTTCCACCACATCCCAAAGATGCTCTATTGGGTTGAGATCTGGTGACTGTGGGGGCCATTTTAGTACAGTGAACTCATTGTCATGTTCAAGAAACCAATTTGAAATGATTCGAGCTTTGTGACATGGTGCATTATCCTGCTGGAAGTATCCATCAGAGGATGGGTACATGGTGGCCATAAAGGGATGGACATGGTCAGAAACAATGCTCAGGTAGGCCGTGGCATTTAAACGATGCCCAATTGGCACTAAGGGGCCTAAAGTGTGCCAAGAAAACATCCCCCACACCATTACACCACCACCACCAGCCTGCACAGTGGTAACAAGGCATGATGGATCCATGTTCTCATTCTGTTTACGCCAAATTCTGACTCTACCATCTGAATGTCTCAACATAAATCGAGACTCATCAGACCAGGCAACATTTTTCCAGTCTTCAACTGTCCAATTTTGGTGAGCTCTTGCAAATTGTAGCCTCTTTTTCCTATTTGAAGTGGAGATGAGTGGTACCCGGTAGGGTCTTCTGCTGTTGTAGCCTATCCGCCTCAAGGCTGTGCGTGTTGTGGCTTCACAAATGCTTTGCTGCATACCTCGGTTGTAACGAGTGGTTATTTCAGGCAAAGTTGCTCTTCTATCAGCTTGAATCAGTCGGCCCATTCTCCTCTGACCACTAGCATCAACAAGGCATTTTCGGCCCACAGGACTGCCGCATATTGGTGTTTTTTCCTTTTCACACCATTCTTTGTAAACCCTAGAAATGGTTGTGTGTGAAAATCCCAGTAACTGAGCAGATTGTGAAATACTCAGACCGGCCCGTCTGGCACCAACAACCATGCCACGCTCAAAATTGCTTAAATGACCTTTCTTTCCCATTCTGACATTCAGTTTGGAGTTCAGGAGATTGTCTTGACCAGGACCACAGCCCTAAATGCATTGAAGCAACTGCCATGTGATTGGTTGATTAGATAATTGCATTAATGAGAAATTGTACAGGTGTTCCTAATAATCCTTTAGTTGAGTGTAATACCCAGTACTGTAACAGGGGGAAGAGATAAACGTTTGTGAGTAGACATGACACACTTGACGGTTTTGGCTGGAAGTGGAGCATTTCCTTAATTAAATTCATAAATACAAATACAAGTGCACTTTTTTGTTTTCGTTCCAAAAACATCCCCTACACACAACCACTTCCCTTTGAAAATACCGCCATATGTTGTGTTTTGGAAGCTGTTAACCAGTATGGGATGTTAGTATGCTGGTGTCCCTACCAGGCTTCTTTACTAGCTGTTATGACTATGTTGCAATGTGCTCCCATGGCAAGACAAGCAGTAACCAGCATAAACCATATTCTAAGCTGGTCTTAAATCAGCCTAATGTGGTTTTCTTTATTTAGCTGATTCTAGCTGGCCTTATTTAGTTTAAGCTTATCTTCCATAGCTAGATGGCCATCTGGTCCCCTAGCTTGACCAGCTGAAAAGTGCCTCAAACCCCCTTTAACCCATATCTTAGCTGGTTTTAGCTGATTTTTTCTGACCTTAGCTGATTTCAGCTGGTCTTCCAGCCTGGCCAAGCTGATCTTCATCTGCTGGTCGGCCATCTGGTATCCTAGCCTGACCAGCTGAAAAGTGGCCCAAACCCTTTAAAACCAGGTCTTAGATGGTCTGCACTGATTTTAGCTGGCCTTATCTGGTTTAAGTTGGTCTTCCAGAATTACCAAGCTGTTTCACAGCTGGTCTCCCATAAATGGTCGGCCATCTGGTCTCCTAGCCTGATTAGCTGAAAAGTGCCCAAACCCCTCTAAAACAAGGTCTTAGCTGGTCTAAGTTGATTTCAGCTGGACTTACATGGTTTAAGCTGGCCTCCCAGCATTGCTAAGCTGAACTTCATCTGGTCTCCCATAACTGGTTGGCCATCTGGTCAGCTAAAAAATGCCAAATGCTCTAAAATCAGCCAACAGACCACCTTATCATTCGGAGAGACCTGCAAAAACATCTTTTTTTCTCCACATTTCTTTCCCTGGCTGCCAACACTGTGGGAAAAAGATTCATACATGCATACCGTCTCCTTTATCTGCAGATAATTCCAATTGAAAAGGAAAGGAAAGGAGTAAAAGAGAGAGCTTGTTGTCATGCTGGTGTGTTGTACAACACACAAATACTTACGCTTATGAGAGGCTCGTGATTGAGCCAAAGAGAAATCAAACACACCCTCTCCATTGCCCGCAACTCACACCCACCCTCTCCATCTGTCTTTGAGTACAAGAGTAAAAAAACAGCTGTCTGAAACAGAAAATGTGCCTTTTTTGCACAAACAAGTTAATAATTACCGTTAGGCTGGATCCTTCCAGCTTCAGCAGCAAAAAAAAAATATTCTAGTTGATTAACGCAAAGCGAATATGCGTATGTATGTTTAACGTACCGCCAACAATCCATTAAGGGAAAGTAAATTAAAACATTTCAAAGCTTTGTTAAATAACCTATGAATGATCTTAACATGCAGAATTCAGAAGCAAACAGACCAAGCAAATCCATCTTTAAACAACCCTCGATGGGTTACATGCATTAAACAAGGACTCCATCGAACAGGATTAATCTATGCCAGACAGCAAGGTTTGATAAAAATATAAAAGACCACATGTTTGAAATGAATATGGAGTACATTGTGCAAAAAATAGCAGCGGGGGAAGAAAGGAGGACAAACATGTAAATTGGTGCAATTCAGTGGAGCTAGACAAAATTTGAGCTGCAAATTAAGCAAATCTCATCCTTTTTTCTTTTTTTTTTTTTACTTTCAGTTCCTGTCTGTCTGATCTGTCTGGCTCCCTTAAGTCCTGGCTTGAAGCCCATCAGGGTGGAGAAGCCTGGCAGAGAACAAGGGTAGTTAACTCCATGAAGAGGAAGTCCTCTTAAGCCCAGAGTGGTTTCCTCTGCTTCCCAAACATCTCCCCCTTCTCATGTGTGCATCAATAGTCATTTTTGGATATTTTAGATATGTCCTTGGAGAGAAAACATAGCAAATAGACAGCAGAACAACCAGCAGGACTAAGCTTGGCAGATTGTGTAGAAAGAGAGGATATTTATTTAAGAGGCTGTCAGCTAAATCATCAATTTCAACCGGACACTTCCCTCGCCCCCACGACTATTTTTAACCCCCCACAACTGAGCCGGACTTTTCAAATCAACACAGGAGGAGCCCTGTACTTTTACTTGACACATCTATCTCTGTTAGTCACGCTAACTGTTGTAAAGACCCTCTTACTATCACGCAAACATGTTTGTGCCTCTAAAAATCATATAAACTCGTCAAACCATTCATAGTCGATCAAAAGCTGTCATTTGACGGATTATTGAGTATATTAAGTGAGCTTGAGTGCTATGCGAGCATGTTTTTAATGCAAAACAGTATTGACTGCGGTACTCACCTTTGCACTGGTTAGTGTTTTTGTCCAGGATTGCCTTTGTTGACACTATTTTTCCATACCTGCAAAGGACAAAGAGAATAACATGATCAGCTCAAATGAAAGCCATCAGTTAGTTTAGACCTGTATTCCTGTAGATCAGTTGTTAGAATATAGCACTTGGGATGCCAAGGTCATGGATTTGATTTCCTGGGAATGCATGTATTGATAGAATACATCATTTGAATGCACTGTACAGTTGTTGCCTTGGATAAAAAACATATGCTAAATGCATGTCGCTAGCAACAGCAAGGTCACGGGTTCGATTGCCAGGAATGTAGGAACTCATAAAATTTATAGCTTAGTCATGTTTCCATAAAAGTTACGAATTTCATGTATGCACAAAAACAATTTGCGAATAATGCAGAATTTCCATTTTTAAGAGAACAAAAACATCACTTCTGGGGAAATTGTTGCAAAATAGAACTGAAAATGGAAGTTGAAGCCACTGTGGCACTTTGAATTAATGTAAAAAAGTACTTGCGGTTTAGAGCATGCAGATAAAATGTTTTGAAGAACCTCATGAGTGTTAGCGTTCAGCGGCAGATGCAATATATCAGGGACCGAAAGTGTTTGACACTTCTGGGAGGTAATATTAGCCAATCGTTTTGATGACAGGCTTTGTGTCTGGCATTTCAGAATAACCACATCAATATTTCAGCTGCTATGCGATGAAATTAATGCACAATGACTTTTTGAATGCACATCTACTTTATACTCATTAAAATGAAAATAGTCGTAATTTATGTATTTTTATTGAACAAAAAATGGATCCACCTCAAATGAGCGTATATGTTTTTCATGCACATTTTGGAGATTTTATTTGGATTTCAATTGAAAATCCCTGTCTTGGGATGATGCCTGAGGCAGTTTAGCAGAGACGGACTACTGGTATTAAAATGAATGGGTGAAATTGGAATGCCCAACGGATGTAGAAGTACTGCATTACAGGTAAAAAAAGCCAATAACCTTTGGAGCATGAGTTAGTCAGTCAACACGCAAACAAGCATGCACATTAGCTGAAATAGCCAGAAAAAATTGTGTTTTTAGCATGATCTGATCTAAAGAAGCTCAATTTATGATAATATTGTTGTCAGATTTGACTGATATCATAATCTTGACCACCCTCACCTATGGTCATGAAGGCTGGGTCATGACCGAAAGAACTAGGTCGCGAGTACAAGCGGCCGAAATGGGCTTCCTCAGAAGGGTGGCGGGCTTCTCCCTTAGAGATAGGGTGAGGAGCTCAGTCATCTATGAGGAGCTCGGAGTAGAGCCGCTGCTCCTTTGCGTCGAAAGGAGTCAGTTGAGGTGGTTTGGGCATCTGGTAAGGATGCCCCCCGGCTGCCTCCCTAGGGAGGTGTTTCAGGCACGTCCAGCTGGGAGGAGGCCTCGGGGAAGACCCAGGATTAGGTGGAGAGATTACATCTCCAAACTGGCCTGGGAACGCCTCGGGGTCCCCCAGTGAGAGCTGGTTAATGTGGCTCGGGATAGGGAAGTTTGGGGCCCCTGCTGGAGCACCTGCCCCCACGACCCGACTTCGGATAAGCGGTTGAAGATAGATGGATGGATGGATGGATGGTCTTTCCCCATTCAAGAAAAAAGGATTTGTACTTTTATGCCACTTGTTAACTTTGAAAATAGCTGTCCAGACTGTCCGTAAGTGTTCCAATGATGGCTGCCTAGTGAACTGATTCACCTTAAAAGGGACTTTGGTGATGCTCTGAACTTTGCTAATTAAAAAGTCTAAACCTAACTCAAAGAGTTGTTTAATAACGATTTAATTCTCTCCTTCATTAAAACCTTGACAATGTTTATCAATACATTTCCTTAACAGAAAATTATAAACAAGGGGAGGTGGATTCTGTGCACAGTAGGTGAGCTTAAAACCCCTGTGAATTAATTAAACACTGGAAGTACCACAGAGCCCCAATCTTCACCACAAAAATCCCCCTCCCCTCATTTTCACTTTATCACCTCAGCTCCAAGTACTGAGTAGTCTTTTATTTGTCCAATATTGTCTCTTCATTTCTCCCCACATTCTTTTTTTCTTTCTACTCCCACAAAACCCCTATTCACATAGCAAAACCATTCTCTTCACAGTCTCACAAAAGTGTCTGCACAACAGATGATTTTCTCTCTGTGTCTTAATACCCTTTTTGTCCCAAATTCCTTCCCTACCACCTTCCATCCACAATGGACGCAATAAAGTTGCTTATCGCTTCCGTCTGTGCCTGAAGAACAGGAAGACTGATTTTAGAATAGTGCTCCTGATGTGACTTTTAATGTAATATTTAATACGGGCTCCCTCCTCCAGGTAAAAGCGGGAGACTATATTACCCCACCTTCATAAGGATGGAGGCGTTTAATAAGGGAGAGATCATTTCACTGTCACCATGAGGAGCGGCGTCCCGGCGAGGCATTGTACATCCAATGTCTGGAAAATGGCAGCTAATTCATCAGAAGCACTTAGATCCCTCATAAACCTGCTAACGGCAAAGCTTTACAGATGAAATACAAATAAATGTCTTAAGCTGTTGTAGAACCCTTTGAGGATGACACGACATACCCATGGAAACATTTGATTTCCTGTAGCTCAAGAGGTGTCACTCAACTACCTTTTTTTCATTAGTTCAGATATTAAAAAATGTTTGTAACTTTTCCAGCAACAAGCTACCTTTTCCAAAGAGTCGAAATAGCTTCCCGGGAGCATACCAAAGATTGCCGACAGTGGACTGACTTGCTAGAAAGACTTTGGTTTTGTTGGGTCAGTGTGCTCTCTCTGTTGGAGTATGTTGGGGCAGTTTGACCGTGACAGTTATGATTCTTAACATTCTAAATTCAATAGCCAACTTTAGAATATTGGTGTTTGTTAGAGTTTGTTGGGGCAGAGTGAACTGGCCTTTATGAGGCATAATTTCAGTAAGGATGCTGCCATAAAAGACAGCTGCATATTTAGACAGGAAACAGCGAGGCATCTAAAGTTTTGTAACAGACCTATAATGTCTTTCCAGTAGCTAAATATTTAGTTGATTGCAGCTGTTTGTGTTTTTGACTTAC
Source organism: Xyrauchen texanus (assembly GCF_025860055.1). Lineage (NCBI taxonomy): Eukaryota > Metazoa > Chordata > Actinopteri > Cypriniformes > Catostomidae > Xyrauchen > Xyrauchen texanus. The sequence continues at coordinate 35,858,758 of NC_068292.1, forward strand.
AAAATAAGGCATTCTAATTTTATTAACACATTTTTTTGTCCAATCATTAGCTTAGTATGTATTGTATTTAGCTGTAATCAGAATAAATATATGTTGAATTTGTATTCAGTTGAATGTAGTCACTGTATTTAATGTCACCTTAATTAATATCTTCATTGTTTTTGTGCCATTTAAATATTATTTTGCAAAATGAAATAATACCATAAGATTATCATCTTAAAATTTTGTTAGTGTCTTGTAGGGCTTGTAATTTTTTTAAAGGGTTGCTTTACTAGTTTAACTATTTTAAATGATGAGTAGCTTGTAGCTTGGGAAGCTTCCCGAACACTTAACACGACACTAGTAACACAAATATCAGGGGCTCGATTCCCAGGAAATGCATCGATTGAAATAATGTGTATCACAGGGGCCTGGGTTGACAAGCGAGTTTTGACACTGACTACCACCCCTGGAGTCACGGGTTCGAATCCAGGGCATGCTGAGTGACTCCAGCCAGGTCTCCTAAGCAACCAAATTGGCCCAGTTGCTAGGGAGGGTAGTCACATGGGGTAACCGGAGAATAGCATGCACCACATGCATTAAGTCTCCATGGTAACACACTCAACAAGCCACGTGATAAGATGCACAAATTGACGTTCTCAGACTCAGGGGCAACTGAGACTCATCCTGTGCCACCCGGATTGTGGCGAGTTACTATGCCACCATGAGGACTTAGAGCGCATTGGGAATTCCAAATTGGGGAGAAAAGAAAAAAATAATTGATATCACAATAAGAGCATAATCCAGTCACATAAATGCAAATAAATATAATGCATCATCCAACAAACAAGTTTTTATGTGAATTGATCAACAAAAAGTCTGATCTTCTGCAATTCACACCATCACACACTGAGCAAGTGTGGGCGGATGTTTTTGACTCATTATAGAAACAATATTCAAATTTTTTTCCTCAATATGGTTTGTCAGTAAACAACAACAACAACAACAACAACAATAAAAAACTCATTGGACTAGCAGCAACCACATAACAAAGTATGAGACATATGGAGCATGTACCAGACCAATGTGAGGGAAACACATGAGAACCATTTGACTCGAATGCTTGATTTGCAGCCATTTCATCTTGCAAAACAAGTGGTAGGACAAACACAGATGTCTCAGATGAGTGAGTGGGTCGGGGAGGGTGGGGTGGAAGGAGGAATGTTCTAAAAAAAATTGGCAATTCTTACACAAACTAGTGCCATACAGGGGTCATGCACACGGATGTCTCTGTAACATGAAACTCAAGAACAGGAAGGTTTCCTCACAATAGACACAGATTAGCCTTTTTGATAGATTCTGTGGCTGTAATTTATAAGTAATATATTAAAAGCCTATGTACAAATATGTATACTACCCTGCTATAAATTATGCAAAAAGCAGCATGTCAAAAGATTAGGATGTCTGATAATTTTATTCACTGTCATTCATTTTGTTTTGTTGTTTTTTTCTAGTAAAGAAATCAAGTCTTATTATTTCACTGAATTTTGCATTTAAAGAAGTGCTAAACTCAAAATGCTTTTTAAATTTCATTACAAACATATATCATAGTGAATTGAGTAATCTTTAACATATATATATTCAGATCAAACAACACAAGGGCCAAAAGGACAAAGCCAGCATGGCCGATATACTCTAGCATGTAGCATGTCCATTAAAGTATTTACACATCTACATACAGTACAAACAAAATGTAATGAATCAATAGTTAAGACGCAAGTTCTTCTGCAAAAACAGAACATACTATGAAAGTCTGGCAATTCAAACAATCTTTGTTGAAACTTCAAAAACCAAACAACCCCAATTCCGTACTTTCTGGTGAAAGAAATGCTCTTTTGCATCATTCATCAGAATGACACAGCTAACACTAAAGCCAAAGGTGTAGGCGCTCACTGTGAGAACATCTGGCAAATCATCCTGGTTGCGCTCATGCTGAACAATGAATATCAGTTAAGTTGATTAAGAGCACTGATATTGCAGAAGAGATTTCAGAGCACAATAACGGCGTTTATTTTTTATACTTAGGGTTAGGGATTCACACAAACCCCTAACACCAAGTATTAAACTTTGGCATGTAACTCATCCTGCACCTTTTTTCTCTTTTTTTTCTGCTACAGACATCAATGATACCTCAAATCATGTGGCTTGTTGAGGAGAGGTATGCTTAACTTTTCTTAGCAATTTGCTTATGTTTTGCCAAATGAACAATAACTTACATTAAAGGAGGGATCCAGATCATATCTAGGGAATAGAATATCATAGAGACTTGGGGGTGGGCCCTTTCGACTTGGTCAAGTGAGCAACCTCCTGGCAACCACTCAGAACACCCTCGCAAATCCCCTCAGCAACCATAAAACAATGCTCTGGCAACCATCCACAACATCCTAGCATCATGACGGTGAGTTTTGCATGGGCAAGCACCTCTCACATTTTCTTCAGAAACACAAAAAGTTATCATTAGTACCTAAAGCTACACTCTTTGAATTCATTATATTAAAATTATATTAAATTAATTCCGACAAACTTCAAGTGTAAATCAGTTTTACTAATGAAGTGTTGCCCTCTAATTTAATTTTAGTAGGAGGAGGATGTTGTTATGGTTTGGTTGTTATACAATATACATTTGTGATAATGATATAGCAACATTAAAGACAACTATGAAAATGCAAAAGGCAGAATGTTAGGGAAAGACTAACTGTTCACTTTCAATACTTGGGATGGGCATTTTGGTCATTTTGTCTACTTGAGTACTCTGAATAATTACTCGAGGGGCAATGACATGTACATAACTGTACATATAATAACATTTCTGACAGACATCTTTGGCTGCTGCATTAGCGTCTTGTTGTTCCAGTGTATCTTCTATTCGTTATTATAGGCTGTTATAAAATAATATGTTACAAAATGTACAAAGATTGCATAATCAATAATAATGCATCATATTTTGTCATTATTTGAAGATTCAACTCAATGAAAGAATGTGCACAACACCCGTCTGTATGCGTCTAAAGTTGAAGTTTAGTTTTGACGATGCTGCATTCTGTTCCAATAAGCTACGCTCTGTCTAGCTGTTTGAAAAACTCGCCTGCTGTATATGTGCTGCTTCAGGGTGTTAAATCCACTGCAACTTGCCTGGTGTGTGTCTCCCCAAGTGTTTGCTCCTGTGGAGAAAGCTGCAATGCTCCATATTGTTGTTGCTGTGATGATTCATGAAGCGTTCCACTCATCTCTGAGAGTCTGATTTTTCACGTTTCAAATGGGGAAAGTGCAATGGCATGACACTTTATGTTGGATTTCTAACTTGGAAACTCATGCGGAAATGTTCAACTCCCATTTTGTCGAGATGCAGGAGTGTGTTACATTACACAAACATTTCGGCAGCCAGGGCAGGGAGGTTTACAGTCAGTGACAAACATTCACTTTTATAAAATAATATCAATTAACGAGTCAAAAGTTCTCACATTAAATGATAATAAAACCTGTTTAGCAAATGTTTTGCAGAGACAGGTGTTCAAAACACGGTTAATTTCACTATCTTTTGTTTATCGAAACGATAGCATTGTAGCGTCGTATCTCAGTTTGGTTGTTATGAGATGTCTCTGACAATCAATGTACCCCTCAAAATCACAACGTACTCAATCTCAAAATTAAAAATACGCTCCCTCTTTGACACATTTGTTTTTTGTTGTCAGGTAATCGTCACTGAATTTCAAATTAAGTGAAAAGTTACATCAAGCATGATCACCATCGATCATCATTTTCATGATCGATCATTACTGCCCATCCTTATTCAATACATCTTTTTCCATACAATGAAAAGTGAATAGTGAGTGACTGAGATTGTCATTCTGTCTTACATCACCTTTTGTGTTCCATTGAAGAATGTAAGTAATTCGGGTTTGAAAAAGCATTTACAAGTATGACAACAGACTTTTCAGTTTTAGGTGAACTTTCCCTTTAAGAACATTTCTACACCTCATACCTTTGTGAAGAATGTTACAACTATTAATATCACCCAAAGGCAAGCCAGCTATGACAGACAGAATAAAAGAAAGAGAGAAAGGAGGCAACAACGGCCTTACAATAATAGATACCCAGAGAGCTTTAATTAGACTACTGATCCCACACACTGAAATCATCTGAGAAATACCACTGTTCAGCCTGTATGTGGGATCACAATGTTATTCTGGTCTAACTCCGGTCATCTGGATCATGAAACCATCTCTCCACATTGACCAGAGCATATCAGGCCCACAAGAAAGAGAGCACCACAAATAACACACGCCTCCCTTTCCAGCCAACATAACACATACATCACACATTGAACTCTCTACTGTATTATAACCTTGTGCTACCCCATGCTCACATGTGTGTAAATTAATTATAACTGACTGAAAACTGTTTTCAAGTCTCTAGACTGTCATTTAAGGGTTAAACTTCTGGTGCATCACGTCACGTGACACGTGCCAGGAAGTGCTCTTACGGGCGCAGTGCCAACAAAACTGACTCTGGTAAGAAACCCCAACATGTTTGGTTGTAAAGGGTAATGTCTCTAGTTTCGTTTGATATATCACTTTTAAAAATACATAACTTTTTTGGGTGTCAGCACACTGATAAAAATAAAGTAAAATACATATATGTGGAAAATAAAACCATTTTCAAAAGTTGAAAAAACATGTTAGTTATTTTTAATAATTTTCAACTGTAACACAAATGAACTGTCGGTCATTTCACTTCATTTTAATATACATTTTGTTATAATGTATTTTTTTATTTATCTTATCACTTTACAACATGGTTCTATTTATTAACATTAGTAAATGCATTCTTATATACAGTGTTGTGAAAAAGTATTTGCCCCCATTTCTTATATTTTTGTGCATTTTTCATACTAAAGAGTTTTAGACCTTTAAATGAGATATGACATAAAACAAAGGCAACCTGAGTTGAACACAAAATACAATTTTCAAATATATATATATATTTTTATAGAAGCAAAAAAGTTATCCAACACCTTTATCACCCATGTGAGAAACGAACGCCACCCTTAAATTTAAAAGCTGGTTGTGTCACCTTTGGCAGCAACAATTGCAACCAAACGCTTCGGATAACTGGAGATCAGTCTTTCACAATGCTGTGGTGGAATTTTGGCCCACTCTTCTTTGCGGAACTGCTTCGGTTCAGCCACATTGGAGGGTTTTAGAGCATGAACAACCAGAGACTTGGAGAGACTTGGGGGTGGGCCCTTTCGACTTGGTCAAGTGAGCAACCTCCTGGCAACCACTCAGAACACCCTCGCAAATCCCCTCAGCAACCATAAAACAATGCTCTGGCAACCATCCACAACATCCTAGCATCATGACGGTGAGTTTTGCATGGGCAAGCACCTCTCACATTTTCTTCAGAAACACAAAAAGTTATCATTAGTACCTAAAGCTACACTCTTTGAATTCATTATATTAAAATTATATTAAATTAATTCCGACAAACTTCAAGTGTAAATCAGTTTTACTAATGAAGTGTTGCCCTCTAATTTAATTTTAGTAGGAGGAGGATGTTGTTATGGTTTGGTTGTTATACAATATACATTTGTGATAATGATATAGCAACATTAAAGACAACTATGAAAATGCAAAAGGCAGAATGTTAGGGAAAGACTAACTGTTCACTTTCAATACTTGGGATGGGCATTTTGGTCATTTTGTCTACTTGAGTACTCTGAATAATTACTCGAGGGGCAATGACATGTACATAACTGTACATATAATAACATTTCTGACAGACATCTTTGGCTGCTGCATTGCGTCTTGTTGTTCCAGTGTATCTTCTATTCGTTATTATAGGCTGTTATAAAATAATATGTTACAAAATGTACAAAGATTGCATAATCAATAATAATGCATCATATTTTGTCATTATTTGAAGATTCAACTCAATGAAAGAATGTGCACAACACCCGTCTGTATGCGTCTAAAGTTGAAGTTTAGTTTTGACGATGCTGCATTCTGTTCCAATAAGCTACGCTCTGTCTAGCTGTTTGAAAAACTCGCCTGCTGTATATGTGCTGCTTCAGGGTTCACCCATGTGAGAAACGAACGCCACCCTTAAATTTAAAAGCTGGTTGTGTCACCTTTGGCAGCAACAATTGCAACCAAACGCTTCGGATAACTGGAGATCAGTCTTTCACAATGCTGTGGTGGAATTTTGGCCCACTCTTCTTTGCGGAACTGCTTCGGTTCAGCCACATTGGAGGGTTTTAGAGCATGAACAACCATTGGTCCTGCCACAGCATCTCAATCAGGTTCAAGTCAGGACATTGATTAGGCCACTCTAAAACTTGAATTATTGCAAGTCACCCTTCTTTCGACCTTGTGTGCTAGGCTACTGGGTGAGACCTTTTATCCAACTTCATGCTGCTGAAAAGTTCCATTTAGATTTTGATTTGATTAAACAGGGTTGGCAGTAATCAGGCATGGGTGTGAAGTCCAGCTGAATCCCATTATGAATGCAGTTTCATAAATGTGGGGTTTTAATACCTAAGGGGGCAAATACTATTTTACACAGGCCCAGTTGGTATTGGATAACTTCTCAGGTCTCAGGAGGATAAACAGGAGACAGGTCTGTTTACAGTGCATATGAATGGGAGAAATTGTAACGCTGAATATGGTGGTCGTAAAAAGGAACGTTCTGCCTTATAGTTAAAAGAGCCTTTCGATAGAGACATTATCCATTTGCTGGCCCAGCCTGAAAAACAGTGTTTTTTTGTTTTTTGAGTGATCTGAGTTTAAGGAACACAACTAACGATGCCATTGTTGTCAGATTTATTGCTGATATGAAATATGTTATTTGCTCGTAATCGAGACCAACAGTTTAGATGATTTTGGTATTTCCCCATTTAAGTGCATAGGAGCTGTCCTTGCATCCATAAAAAAAAAAAAAAACAGGTGGCCGGAAGCTATATGAGAATGGCCGTCGAGTGACCTGACTTGCCTTAAAAGAACTTTGGCTGTACCCAGAGTTCGATTTTATTGCTCAGAGTAACTCATGAGACTTAAATGGAAAACAAAGATTTTCTTTCATTATCCACCACTCAAATCTCTTAAAACGCCTAAGCAGAAACACAAAAATAGACACAAATGAGACAATTGTTAAGATACATTATTTAATGTATATAGCATAGTTCCGACAATTTGGTCAGGGAAGAATTTTATGAGAAGTATTTCAGTTTATTTGAACTCTCATTAACACTTTACAATAAGGTTCTATTTGTTTACATAAGTTAACAACATTAGTTAACAAGAAATAACAATGAACAATACTTTTACAGCATTTATTAATCTAGGTTAATGTTAATTTCAACATACTGTATGTATATTAAAATATTTATTTAATTAAATGTTGTTAACATTAGTTAATTCACTATGAACTAATAATAAACTTTATTTTGTATAACTGCATTTTATAACTAACCTTAACAATGATTATACCATGTTCTATTAGAATACTTGATTCTGATTGGCTGGAATGCATACGGTTCAAACAATTGATTGCACAGGCTGTTCTGGTCAGTTTTAATCACTGTTCGATATTAATGCCCTGTTTGTAACCTTAGCAACATAACATTACAGTGCAAGCAGGGTGAGATATAGCAACTGAGAACATTTCCTAACAACTTTCAACAGTATAGCTAATATAATGTAATTCAGCTTGTTTTGCACGGAGGGTGAGAGAATTAAATCAGGACCTATTAAATGCATCTTTCGCTGTCCAGCAAGTCGATGCAAAATGATTAAAACTATAATGTGTTGTGTATGTTATGTGCTGAAGTTACACCTATAGCCACTAGAGGCTTCCCGCTCTTACAAATCTCTTACTTAAACGCTGAAGGAGAAGCACTGTTTGTTTATAAAATGCACATAGCATTATGCGGTGAAGTGCTACTATTCAGGGACAAATTGCAATTTTGTTTTTAATTCAGTCTATCTTGCAGCCTTGATAGATACCATGCCGATGTCTCCGAGGTAAAAAAAAAATCTGCAGGTTCCTGAGTGTTTTGAATGGCTTTCACCTTTTTCATACAGTAAGTGCTACTTATACTGTCACTGCCACGATTGTAACGACGGTTTTTCCACATTTATGTGAAAATGACAATGAATGAAAATGAATTAATAATTTTTCTCTGGAGTGCCAACCACTCTACGTTCTGTAGATATTAGTTATTAGATATTAGATAGTTTTGACCAAGTGTGTGGTCGCACTACTTTTTCTCTGTGTCTCAACAGGCAAAGCTGTAGATTTAATAACCCCTAGACAAACCAGTTTCGTGTTGGGTAGTTCTTCGCCTCCACGTTGTGCATATAAAATCATTTAACGCACACCTAGCAGTGGATTATCCCTTAGTTGATACATGCTCTAAAAATATATTGTTCATTGTATGATCACGATACCTAATAAATTAACTAACGTTAACAAATGGAACCTTTTTGGGAGGTGTTACTGAAATCTCTGACTTTTGATTGCAGACATTGGTATCTCTGCAAATATGAACACAGTTTGAGACATTGTTGAGATCTCTTCTGAAACTTTAGAGGAGACACATTTACTGTAAGATTTCTGGGGTCCTTGTCTTAGCAGACCCACTTTTTTCTCCAAAGCAAAAGTATTATTTTGCTCTCTGTGAAATCTCGCTGCTCTCTTGGATAAACAATTGAGATATTAAATAGGTCTCATTTGTAATTTTGTCCCAAAGAGTAGCCAACACATAGGCACACATAATCAAACCAACACAGACACAAAACAACTATAAACACACTGTGAGGTTACCAAAACCACCCAGAACCCCTTTAAAGAAAGTTAAATGCATTTTTATATCCACGGACGCAATTTAGAAAGATCACGATACAGCTTGGCTCAACGTGCTGTGACAGCCCAAACCGAGAACAAATCCCAGTTGATTTGATCACCGTCAAGACAAACACTTCTTGTGTACGAAGAAGCTTTCAGCTGTACTGTGTGAAGTGCTAATGACAGTTCTCAAAGGGCCTTCACACACTCTGATCTGTGTTTTTTAATTTTCCCCAGAGCACCGGCAGCAACGGATGCCGGACCGTTTGATGTCTCGTGCCGAAAGATGTGAACCAGCATTCTTTCAACTTCTATCCAGGTGGGTGTGCCCGATTTCTTAATTGGCTACCAATGCAGCTGTCTCGTCTGACACGACTCTCAACACTGTGCTGAAAGTTACGAGCATCTGATGTTTGTTAATATGCTCGGTTGCTCCATTGGTTTCAGGAAAGAGGCCCTGTGACTTTGCTAAAAGGAATAATTTCTTTTCAAAAGCACCATGAGTCCACAATGTATTAGAAGATGTGCTAATAGACCAGGGGGTGCATCATTTTTAGGTCTGTTTGTTCTTGGTTCCTGCTGAAAAGAATAGATTAGGGGAGCATGAATTTCCATGCTGGTCTAAACTGGTTAGTGCTGGTTTGGTGCTGGTCTAACTGGTGGACTATAGGCTGGAACTACAGGCTGAACTGATATATTTAACGCATTTTGCAAAATACTCCAAAATAAACATGACTGATGGCTTCAATAGAAGCATATACAAGTTATCAGTAATAATCAGTTCACGTATGGAAACTTTTTATGGGATTTTTACTTCTGGAAACAGACCATTTCGCTTCTATGTCTCCCATTCATAGATATACAAGTTTTCCTCACTATAGTTTACTTCCACGTTCCAAACCCAGAAAAGTGAAAAAGAGTCAATTGCCTGTAGAAATTAGCTGCCTGGGGGTATCACCAAAATGGCCTTCGAGTGAACTGACTTGCCTTAAAGGGACATTGGTTTAACTGTCGAGAAGAGTCAAGAGTTCAAAAGATGACTGACATCTTCCTTCTAATCTGGGAAGCACTAGACAGTGCCGTTATCAATAAAACAGAGCAAAATCCAGCCTAAGGCACCTTTTTACTAAGCCTCCCACTTCCTTTTCTACCTCACATACACTTTGACACAAGCTGTGTGATACTGAGGGAAACATACAGACTGAGTTTACAAAGACTTCAAGAAGGTTCTTGATGGCTAGCGGCTTTTTCACCCGCATACACACTCTAAACATACCAGGAACGTTTGCTCTTCAAGAGGAGTCAGCCTCTCATCTCACCTCAGTTTAGGTTTTAATGCTAGAAATGTGTTGCTACTTTAAGCTTTGAAAAAAATATTAAAGCAAGAAATAACTGCAGATATCGTGTCGATTCCTGCAAAGCCTCTGAGTCAGTGTTGGAAATGTTTTTTTAGGAGCATTATTTCTGCCGCAATTGTTTTTCGGGGCATTTTTACCCTTATGAGGGTGCATTTGATTTCTAACCAGATAAAAACAACCAGTGTGTTGTCCATTTAAAAGGATAGTTCACAGAAATGAAAATTCTATCATCATTTACTCACCCTCATGCCATCTCAGATGTCTAATATGACTTTCTTTCTTCTGCAGAAAACAAAGATTTTTAGTTGAATATCTCAGTTCTGTAGATCCATACAATGCAAGTGAATGGTGACCCAAATGTTGAAGATCCAAAAAGCACATAAAGGCAGCATATAAGTGGATTTGCGTGAGAACAGAGCAAAATGTAACTCACATTTCGCTATAAATCTTGACATCTATAGTGTCCTTGGAAATCACGATTTCAAGCTTGATTACATGTCCTAGCACCATCTAGCGCTCTGTGCACGCGTGAAGCTCTGGGAAGTGTAATAAAGCATAAAATCATGATTGTTCCTAGAGAAGGAGTTACATTTTGGCCGGTTTCCACCCAAAAACAATTGGATTTCTTAAGAAGAAGACTTGGATTAGGACACTGATGTTTAATTATATGCTACCTTTGTTTGATTTTTTAGTTTTGCTTCAAAGTTTTGGTCACCATTCACTTGCATTATATGGACCTACAGAGTGGAGATATTCTTCTAAAGATCTTCATTTGTGTTCAGCAGAAGAAAGAAAGTGATACATTTAGGATGGTATGAGGGTGAGTAAATATTTCATATTCCCCAAAAAAAAATCATATCATTTTGGGTGAACTATTCCTTAAAGTCAGATATTTCAAATAAATTAACTGATTGAAATACACAACACATTTTTTCAATTTAAAGTACTTTATTGGCATGATTGTGTTTACATACAATATTGCCAAAGCATTAATACACAAAAAGGATAAATGACAAGACAAATAATAATAATAAAATAGCAACAAATAACAATAAAAATAGAATTAAAATAAGGTATCAGGTAATGAACAAAATAAAAACTATAAATAGCAATATACACTATACAATATAAAATAAAATAAGCCTTAAACACAACATTATGAACATAAGAAAATAAAAGTACTATGACTGAAGTACATTAGGTCAGTGATTGGTTTGAGGGTGTGCATCTCAAAAATGAAATTAGCTGCAACTGATGCATGATTGTCCTCCCCCAGTAACACCAGCATTTGATCTGTTTCTGCTGAACTGGAAAACTGTGGCATGAGGTTTGAGAGTTTGTGGAGTTATCTCTCTCTCAACTCTGTAAATTTCTCACAATGAAGGAGAAACTGTGTCTCTGTCTTGACCTCACCAGTGTCACAGTGAGCACAGACATATTCTTCCTTTGGAAGCCATGTGTCGGCCTTTTTCTATGGCCAGACTGTGATCACGGAGTCTGTATTTGGTGAGGATCCGTCTCTGTTTTGGATCTCTTACAGTGTAAATACATTCTCACTCAGAACCAAATCAACAATACAAAAGTGCAGTAATTGTAAATAACTTCACACACAGTGGCCCCAAAAAGTATCTGGATACTTCTGGACATTCAAGTCACATTTTAAAATGAATGAATTTCCATGCATTAGAAACAAAATATCAAACCAATTGGCATCTGCAAACAAATAATGCTAGTCACAAATAATCTGCAGAAGGTGCGACTCGATTGAACCGACCATTTTTAGACATAACTGTAAGTAACTGTAACTGCCTTAATTTTATAAAAAACACTTATTTACGTTCAACTTACACATTTTTTGAAGTTGCATTCAAAATCCATTTTGCTCAATAAAGTGTATAAATGGGACTGACACATCTAGTATACACATTGAAATTAGCTGCTCGGGTTGAGCTGTGCAACTTACAATATATGGCAGCTCCAAGTCCCTGCAGTGTTTTCTGGGGTACTAACCTCATACTAAACCATAACAAAGTTTAACTTCCATTTCCATATTTGGGTGAACGGTCTCAATAACACTATTAGTTTATGCAGCTGCTTACATTTTCTCATCACAGCTGCCAAAACTCTTAAACTAAAATGTATAATAAAATGTATAATAAATGTAAATAAATGGTTGTTATGACCCTGTATTAGGGAAATATTTGTCACTTTGTGGCATTTTTGGTTAATTTCGGACACTGCTTCAAAACCTTTGTGAACCAGAGTCTGATGCAGATTTGCACTACAGTTATCACATGAATAAAAAATGATTTTTAGAAAACTTGATTTAAAAAGTTTGAATTATGCATCCTTCCATTCATTAGAAATACAGGTTCGCTTTTCTCCCTGTGATTAGACGCTTCTACAGCAATGAATACAAGACATAAATCAAAGTATGGGTGGATACTCATGGCTGAGAAAACGAAGAAGACAAACGAAACTGAGTTATTCGAGCCCAGGCAGGTTCTGCTGACTGAAAATTAGATCCTACACCAGAGACCCCCCCCCATTCCTCCACTGGCTCAGTTAGTCAATCAGCCTGAGAGACAGAGAGGGGGGCATTTGCCGCAGCATGCTTTGGTAAATATAATATAAAAAATATATATATATATCCCAATCAGCCTCAACATTAAAACCACCTGCCTAACATTGTGTACATCCCCTCGTGCCACCAAAACAGTCAGCAGTTACAGAAATACTCAAACCAGCCCATCTGGCACCAACAATTATCATGTGATTATCTAATCAGACACACCAATCGTGTGGCAGCAGTGAAGTGCATAAAATCATGCAGATGTGGGTCAGGAGCTTCAGTTAATGTTCATATCAACCATCAGAATTGGGAAAAAAATTTGATCTCAGAAATTTGGACCATGGCATGATTGTTGGTGCCAGAGGGGCTGGTTTGAGTATTTCTGTAACTGCTGATTGAGCACAATCAGAAAAATGGCACTGCAGATTGCTACTTCGGTATGGAACTCTCCAGCATTTTTGTTACTTTTGTTTGTTTATGTTTTTTTTGTCACTCTTTCCCTCGCACGCGAGGGAAGCGAGTCGGCGTGCTTGTGAAGCTTCGTCAATGTGGCTTAAGGACTTGCAGAGTATTCATCTGGCAAACATCCGCTCCCTCGCCAATAAAATGGACTAACAGCTTCTGAACTTTTCTAACTCTGCTGCTCTGTGTTTCACAGAAACGTGGCTGACTGAAGCATCCCCGACAGCGCGTTACTGATCTTTCAGATGTTCAGAGTGGATCTTATCATGGAGTTATCGGAGAAAATGAGAGGTGGTGGAACATGCTTTAATATTAACAAAAGTTGGGTGTACAGATGTAACAGCGTTGAAGAAGATGTGCTGTCCTAATTTAGAGGCACTCTTCATCAACTGTAAGACTTTCTACTCACCATGGGAGTTTTCCTCGTTTATTCTGGTGAGTGTTTATATCCGGCATAAGCATGCATAAATGCAGCATTGCAACAGCTGGCTGATTACATCACAGACACAGAGCAACAACACCTGGACTCTCTTATCATTATTCTGGGAGATTTTAATAAAGTTGAGGTCACCCATGAACTGCAAAAATACAAACAACACATCACATGCCCCACCAGAGAAAGAAATATATTGGACCACTGCTACACCACTGTAAAGGATGCATCTCACTCTGTCCTACGTACTGTACATCTTAAGGACTCTCTAATCACTGTCTGGATCATCTTCTCCCGACAGCTAAGCCTGTAGTAAGGACTTTAAAGAATTTGACCAATGAAGCAGAGCTGGAACTACAAGCCTGCTTTGACTGCACTGATTGGAGTGTTTTTGAGGCTGCAGCCACCTGGACATGCTCAAAGATACTGTAACATCATATATCAGTTTCTTAGAGGATATGTGCATCCCTTCCAGGACATTTTTATCATTAAGTAATGATAAACCATGATTTACAGGAAAACTCAATACAGCTTCGTCATGCCAAAATGATGCTTACAGAATTGGGGATAAAACCCCAATTCAAAAACTTTGTAAAACCAGGCAAGGAACACACTTACTAAGGAAATCAGTCTGGCTAAAAGAAGCTAAACTGAAAAGCTAAAAAAAAGTTTCCAGTTAGCGATCCTGCATCTGTGTGAAAAGGCCTAAAAAGCATCATCACGTACAAGACACCTCCTCTTCGCTCTGTAGAGAGTCAACTAATAGCTGAATGTGTTTTACTGCAGGCTTGAAAAGCCCAGTCTCACACCCGTCCCCCGCTCTGATCTTCACATCTCCCACCTCCTAGAATCCCCCATCCTCCCCCTCCTGCTACTCAATCTGCACTTATGATGTGTGGAGGATGTGTGCCGGGTCTTTTGGAAGCAAAAGACTAGAAAAGCTTCAGGCCCAGACTGTGTTTCAACTGCCTATCTGAATGTCTGCGCTGATCTTCTCACAGATCTTCAGTAGATCACTGGAGCAGTGTGAAATTCCCTGTTACTTCAAATGCTCCACCATCAATCCAGTCCCCCCCCCCCCAAAAAAAAAAATGAAAAGGACTTAATGACTACAGACCTGTTGCTCTCACATCTGTTCATGAAGTCATTTGAGAGACTGGTTTTGGTATCTGAATGACATCACTGGACCCCTGCTGAATCCCCTTCAGTTTATTTACCGAGCAAACAGGTCTGTGGATGATACTTTGGGACTGCATTATATTCTGCAACACCTCGACAGACCTGGGACTTATGCAAGGATCCTATTTGTGGATTTCAGTTCAGCCTTCAATACCATCATACCTGATCTTCTCTCAACCAAACTGACCGAGCTATTCATGCCCACCCCAATCTGTTGATGGATCACCAGCTTTCTGACAGATAGGCAGCAGCTAGTGAGGCTGTGGAAACTCACATCCGAGACCCTTACTATTAGCACTGGTGCTCCTCAGGGATGAATTCTCTCTCCAATGCTCTTCTCCTTGTACATGAATGACTGCACTGCAAAATGCCCCACTGTCAAGCTCCTGAAGTTTGTAGACAACACCACGGTCATCTGCCTCATCTGCGATGGTGACAAGTCTGAATACAGACAGGAGGTTGATCAGCTGGCTGTATGGTGCAGTCACAACAACCTTGAGCTGAACACGCTCAAAACAGTGGAGATGATGGTGGACTTCAGGAGATATCCCCCTGAAATCATGTGTTCAGTCAAAAGTCAGATATTTCGAAATTAACTCAAAGATTTCACATCAGATTTTACCAAGACCAAATTATCAAAATTAAGAGCCATCCACATTAAATTTATAGCTCAATAGTCTTACTGTATATCAACAATTGTCTCATTTGTCTAACTTTTTTTTCCTCCATAGATATTTTAGGAGAAACATCTGAGACAAAGTTGATACTTTAAATAAACATAACAAAGACCTCTTTTAAGTCTCCTAAGCTATAAAAGAGGAAGCAATAAGTAATATGTGTTTCCTCTAGCCAAACAGATTCACTGACAAGCACATTGGGCAAAAAATATTAAGATTCAGAGTTTGGATAAAATTCTTATTTAATTCTAAATAAACATGGTCCAATTGAGAGCAGAATTTAGTTGGACTGTATTCACCTTCTTTCTGTAGCATTAGATTAAAATCAGAGGTGTAATGAGGGACTAAGAAATGCAATTATTTTAAATGGTATTATAAAATTGTATGTCTTGAGGGTTAATACTCCATGATATCGAATCATGGAAAAGAAAACCAATGAACTGGCTCACAAATATGACTCTCCTCCCACTAGTCTCCACCAGCAGACATACACACAATATATAACACACACACATACAGAACAATACATAAACATGATGATGACATTTTCACCAAAGGCTTTCATTAATAATTCATGAATCATTCCCAGGTCTTTTCTGAAAATACCCAGGTATATTTTCCTGGATTAAAAAAAAAAAAAAAAAAAAGTAACACTTTATTTTCACACAGTAATTTGAGTTTTTACCTCTTCTAATGCAACATAATTATGATCTTTTAAAATATGGTTATTTGCAAGGCTTCAATTTATATTAGGGAACATTTGTGAATGTATAAATATTTGAAATATTCCAGGTTTGGAAAAACCATATAAACAAGTAAACTCTTGGAAGCTTAGAAGTCATGGAAATTTCTATAGTGAATATAACTTCAGTTTTGCAGATTGTCTTGATATTGCTCGTTATGAGAGCTGATGTTGAATAAAACTTGCTCAAACACCAGCATAAGTACAAACAGTTAAATCTATTAATTCAAAAAAATAGTACAGTACCTACCATAAAAAACTAAATCTGCCCATCAATCTCTTGAAAACTTACATCTAAAATATCCAGTCATGAACAATTGGAAAGGTTATGGAAAAGTCGTTGAAATTCATTGGTCAAAAAATGTGGGTGCCATTAGTTATGGGTGCAATATCTTAATCAAATATGATACACAGTGACCACTTTATTAGGTACACCTGTACACCTACTTATTCATTCGATTATCTAATCAGCCGATTGTGGAAGCAATGCAATGCATAAAATCATGCAGATACGGCTTAGGTTCACATCAACTATCAGAATGGGGAAAAAATATGATCTTGGTGATAACGACCGTAGCGTGATTTTTTGTGCCAGACAGGCTGGTTTGAGTATTTCTGTGAATTACTGATCTCCTGGGATTTTAAGAAATACTCAACCAGCCTGTCTGGTACCACAAATCATGTCATAGGTCGAAATCAAAATGTTTCCCCTATTTTGATGGTTGATGTGAACATTAACAGAAGCTTCTGACCTGTTTCTGCATGATATTTTGCACAGCACTGCTGTCACGTGATTGGTTGATTAGATAATTGCATGAATAAGTAGGTGTACCTAATAAAGTGGTCACTGAATGTATTTATTATTATAATTTGTCTTGTCTTCCATGTTTTTTTTAGCATATATCTAACAGCATTTATGCATAAAAAAAAATCTGAAAATTTACAATAGTACACGTTTCACCTCTCAAATAAATGTATTTTGTTTTAAGGAAGTTTTGACATTTTTACTGCAAAATAATGCAGACTGGTTAAATCTATTAAGACCAACACAGTGTGTTGGTCTTTTGCTATTGTATCTTGTCTAAGTGCCATTCTTCAATGATCAGATAATCTAATTAAAACACTTCGCACAGCAAGCTTAAAACAAGAAGGGCTCATTTTCATAGCTGAGGCTGCATGGATTCTGCTGAGGCCACGTTTTCTCCTTTAGAGTCTAACCCCATTGTACCTCCAGCTTCAAAACCCTGCCAATCTTCCTCAGGGAATCACAAGAGAAGATCCTCGAAATGTCAGCCTGACAGAAGCACTTTTCACTGCCCTCGCCACCACAGCAGCAGAGCCACGGGAGGATGGAAAGGGGTCACTAACCGTATGCGCATGTGTGCGTTTGCATGTTTGCAGCGGTATGCTTTAGATCACCACACTAGGGTGCAGATATGCATGAACAGCACTTAAATCACTGTGGCTAAGTTAAGCAAAGAGTGTTTGTGGACACTTTCACTCTTTTTTTTGTGAGCCTCTAGGCGGAACCCTTTGACCTTTCCAAAATGTTACTGGCCATTTGGCATGGCAGCCGCAGCTAACACAACTTCCATAATCATGAATTTTTTTAATTCCAAACCCGTTCCAGGCCTTGGGCTAAACAGGAACATGGTACCCTGAGACCATGAGAGAGAGAGAGTCACATGTGCAAGGTTGTGGATTGATGTTTCATCATTATACCCCTGAGTTTTGACATGTTAACATTTGGTGAAATGTATGTGGCAGGCATTTCAACTTTTTAAATAAAAATAAAGTTGAGGCATTGCAACCGTCTCCCGTCCTCGTACACATATTCTGGGGTCTAGCCTGGTAATTGCACACATCTGTGCAGGGGGCAACAAGAAATAGTGGTTTCTTGGTCTAAACGTTGCTTAGAAACTACTGATGCCATTTGAGTACAGTGGGGCTGGGATTAAAAATCTAATTAAAACCTGGGAATGAACAAAGTTTAAGGATTTGAAAAATACAAAAAGAAATATGAAGTTGTAAAATTTATTAGAAATAATTATGATTCTGCACTATTTCTAGGCCACTAATCAAATAAGTATTTTTTTTTAATTTACCATGTTAACTCCTTTGGATGAAATGTCAGATTTCCTTGCTTACATAGAAGCTCACTAGATGCTCTCTAGAACATTCTCAATAGATAGAGATAACATGCATCAACCAGGTTTTGCTTATGAAGTCCATGCCAGCTCGAGTGCATGTAGTCATTAAAGCAAAACGAGGACAAATCAAATTACAAATTATAAATAAAAACATTAGAATAATAATAAAAATTATTATGCTGATAATAACTTTAATAATAATAATAAAAATGAGAAAACTGCAAAATAGAAGTACTCTCACTAGTGGTCTCACACTTTTGAACCCCATTGTGTTCTCACAGTCAGCTTTGCAGGGGAGATGTTCAAAAATTCAGAAATATTCATAGAAGGTCATGATGTTGATGTAAATGTCTTGGGTTTTAAGGCTGAAAGCCCCCACACAGAAACACAGAAGTACATCTGCATGAGTCATCAGAGAAGGGATTATGCAAGCTGCCCCCTGGTCCATGTACAGAGTTTCATAATGACCTCCCTACACACTAATGAAGCTGACTTGCCATCGCCATTTATGGGGCCATATTCTTCTCTGTAACTAAGCGCTCTGACTTATTCGTTTCATTGTGACCTTTTACGCATGCATTTACATGATCGCATGAGTTTGTGTCTGTGTGGACAGTGTCTTTTTTAACTATAAATAGGTATAGAGCTGTTTCTCATATGTAGGTGTAAAGAGCAATCCTGTTTAGAAAGCAAGAGAGACTAACAGACTGGGGAAAGACACTCACGGTTGGCAGAGTTTGATGAGGTCCTGGTCGGTGGTCCCAGGCGGAAGGCCCCGGATGTACAGGTTGGTTTTACTGAGCTGCTCCGCAGCACTGTGGCTGCTGCTGTTGGTGCTGGGGCTGGGCGGAGCCATGGGAGGTGGGGGCAAGGCATATGACTGCTGCATGACAGAGAGAGAGAGAGAGAGAGAGAGAGAGAGAGAGAGAGAGAGAGAGAGAGAGAGAGAGATAGCAGTTGTTATGGATAATTGACCTGATTTAAATGTGATTACTGTAATACTCCCGGTTAAACCACATGATCTTATGACTTGGAAGATAACAAATAAGAATCTCAAATGCGAATCTTTAGCCACAGTGTGTGAGCATAAAACATGCCTTTAGGTGAAGAGTTTATGAATCAGTCGACCTTAGTCAGGGTAGAATGAAAATGAGGCTGTGAGGGATAGATGTGCAGTCCGTTTAATATGTTGTTCAGTATTAATGTGTAGCACCCGGTCTAGGTTGCACATATTAAAATGCTGCCTACATTGGAGGTGCATTCAGTTGATTAACGCAAGCTTTCTATTTCTGATGTGTTGCATAGCTGCTCCAGTCATTTTATTTTCCATTTCCATTTGAAATAAAATTGTCATTTTATAAATATCATGTTTAAATATTACTGTGGGCATGATACCAAGAAAATGTACACAGATATCTCTTTAAAACAAAAATCCAAAGTGCAACGTTAATTGTGCCAGGTTAATAGTGCCGAGTTTTGTGAATCATGCAAAATCAACAGTATAATTAGACTAATTTACACACAAAGGAAGCGTGTTTGCACTGACAATAATGCCAATGTCTTAATATAAACACTCCACAGTGCTATTTCAGTGCATTAAGTGACTGTTCATTTGAAAAGGCATTCATTTCGCTACATTTATGCCTCTCATCCACACTAAAATTCCTCTGAGATAATGCCGCTTTGAAATAATTTCTAGTCTGTAAAGATATATTTTCAGTGTTTTGCCAGTTGAACACTCAACACCAAGGTACCCAGTAGTACAAACTATTGAACTATTGTACACCCATCCCTCACAGCCTTGTTTTCATTTGCGTCAAATTAAATATGGCATCTACCCATTGGACCTTTAGAGCTGCATGCACATAAAGAGTTCTGTGCTTTCTGACTGACACGGCAGGCAGATATAGGAACATCACTGTGACAGCATAACTATGGCATGAGAAATATTATTTGTGTGTGTGTGCTTTCCTTGTGAAGTATATGTAATGGACTGTGTGTGTGTGGTGCAGGCTCTCTCTGTGTTTGTGATAATCATTGGCTGTCAGTTGCGCTGTACACTGGCAAGTCTCCCCTGGCATTAATCTATTACCTGCACTTCCCCACAGCCTACAATTCCCTTTAGACAGACAGACAGACACAAAGAGAAGAAGATGAGCCTATGGCAGACTGAATATATTGTGTATTCATATACTTCACACACCCTTCAGCCTCAGGCTACAGTTATGAATGAAGCCATTGAGTTCTAAGGAATACAACACACACACACACACACACACACACACACACACACACACGTAACAGGAGAAGACAAACTGCCATCAAAACAGACATTTGTTTTACTGTCCGTATGAGCCAAGATGAAAATATATACCCCATGTTCAGACTGAAAAGATAGGATATTTTTATTGAATATGAATAAGAGAAGAAAAATAGACCATAGAATGAACGACACACACACACACACACACACACACACACACACACACACACGCATAAAGATTCGTTCACACAGAACACACCTTTGCATTCTTTCTTTGCTACATTTACACTTTGATAGTCGGTTTAAACACGTATAGTATCAGAAAGATGTCTTTGGTCATTTCTGCACGCCTCGAGCCATGAGCATTATGTTTTTACGATGTACTACATAAAATTTCGATACAATAAATACACCCAATTCCCAGAAACTATACACACCATATGCGTGTCTGACATGCCTGACATGGCTTCAGGCAATCATACACGCACATGACCTGAAAGCACACAAGCAGAGCCATGAGCATTATGTTTTTACGACACGGTGTCTTATTCACTAAATATTGTGTACAAATGTTCTTAATTATATACGCAGAATAGGTACTCTCGCAATTTGTCTGCCGGATTCACAACAGGTGCATACACAAATAAATTTATTACTCTTGTTCTAATGTTGATAAATCTGGATTACTCTAAATGAGGGAGTGTGTTCCCATTGTTAGTAATTAGCATAAAACACGCCTAAACCATCTCCTTCTAAAGATTTTCAGCAAAAAACCCTCTAATTAGGCACTTACTTTTGCATACATGTGGTTTGAGACAAGCATATCTAGTGTTTATTTTAGCGACAATGTATGCAAGTTAAACCATATTACTTTTTTTATTCCGTGAAACACTAAAAAGAGATGTAAGGTTGCATGACAGTCTTTCATGACAGTACTTTGTTGTTGGAAAATCATTTTTGGAAAAATGCTCCAATGAAAGTCAATAGTGACTCCATCTGTGGTCCACCAAAGAAATAATGTCAAATGGGTTTAGGGTTTTGGGTGAACCATCCCTTTAATGGGCCTTTACACATGCTTTGTTCAATTGCCTTGAATCCTGTCGAGGTATCTTTAAAGCAAATACAAGACCCTAATTCTAAGATGGGCTCTGTCCTAAAAACTGTGTGCCTTATAATGCCAGAGATCACTAGATAAAATTTGGATACAATGAATACACCCAATTCCCAGAAACTATACACACCATATGCGTGTCTGACATGCCTTACATGGCTTCAGGCAATCATACACGCACATGACCTGACTGCACACAAAGCTTCCTGTGTGAGTAGAGGCTTATCAGACCCACCCGGCCCTCTCTTTGGCAGATCGGGGGACCGGCCTTTCGCAACACGATGCCGGGACGGAGACAAACCAAGCGCAAGAGAGCAAAAGCTTGACTGATCAAAGTGCTCGCAGCAGACACCTCTTTCAGCCAATTTGTGCAGCTGTCAGGGGCACGGCGATAGCGCGTCGTGGTGTGTAGTGTGTCAGAAGTCATGATGGGGGAAGCCTTTGAAACGTCAAAGGTGTTCACTCCATCATCAGACATGCCCAGATTAGAGGGAAAGGGGAGAGATGATGTTGCCTGTACAACTGACTCAAACAGGAATCACACATACGCACACACAAAAAAATCCCATTTAGTACTACATGCCACTTTAGCTGAGGCAGTTAACTTGGCCGATGAGGCACAAGGAGACAAATTGCCTGATGATGTGTGTGCTATTGTGTTACACACATGTTGTTTGTAACACATAAACACTAGTGATGGGAAGTCCGTTTCTTTTCCACAAACTGGTTCTTTCGGATGGTTTGTTTCAATGAACCGAAAATCAATTTTCAATGAAAAAAATTCAATGAAAAAAGAGATTCACCATTTCTTTTACGTCATCGCATAATACCGTGACTGTAAATAATGCTACTACTCCAGCATCGTATAATTCTTGAACACTTTCATGAAGACATATGTAAATGCATGCAGTTTATTACATTTCATTCAAATAAGTTTAATTCATAATAATTAGGGTGTTTATTGTCATCAGTGGACTTACAATACATCCAAGTTTTTGAACCTAAAGCACCCATTACAGACACTGATATACAAATGCAGATGTTCTATGTCTAAAGCATATAAAGTGATAAAAATAATACTAATCAACTCACCCTTTTTTACAGAAACCATGATCCAGCTCATAACAACTTCACATATAGTCTGCATGCACATTATTCAATAGTAAAATGTATTTACATATCTCGATTGAAACGTTTCACCTCTTATTCAAGTCCTTGGTTCACGCATGCTCATCAGCAGCTCACTCATGATTTGTTTTCAATATTATGTCCGAAAGCGGTGATTGTCAGTTTAGTGTACTTGAGCGGTGCTGTGGACGGATCAGTGTGCTGTTGACCAGAGAGCTGCTGTCCCCGGATCAGTGCACGGTTCAATCGAGAACTACTGCGAATGACTCAATGTAGTTTTGAAATGAGAGCTGCTGTCCCCGGATCAGTGTCTTTTTGGCTCGAGAACTGCTGCAAACAAATCTATGCACTGTTGACCCGAGAGCTGCTATCCACGTATCAGTGTACTGTTGACTCATGAACTGCTGCGAGCGAATCTATGCACTGTTGACCCGAGAGCTGCAGTCCCCGGATCAGTGTACTGTTGACTCGAGAACTGCTGCAAGCGACTCATTGTACTGTTGACTCGCGAGCTGCTGCCCCTGGATCAGTGTACTGTTGACTCAAGAGCTGCAGTCCCCGGATCATCTTTATATGTTGATAAGATTGTAATATAATCATTTTATAAACATATTTCCAGTATGTTCTATTTGTTTTACTTTCTACTGTTCAACAAAATACACCAGAAACATACATTTCGCCCCCCTTAATGACACAGCACATGCATGCTCAGTATCAGCTGCTCATCAGTTCTCAACGACGGACGTCTCCGAAAGAGGCGATTCTCAGTTCAGTGTACTGTTGATTTGAGAAATGTTGCGAGCGACTCATACTGTTGACTCGAGAACTGTTGCGACCGTAGTGTTCAGTCTGATTCGTGAACTAGTTGGTGCGGTTCATTGCAAAGAAGAGTTAGGAAAAGCAGATATCACCAGTTCTAGAATCATTTTACTTCCGGTTATCAGCTCATTTCCAGTCAAAGTATCAGGCACGTCTGAGAGACAGGTTAAGATGGCGTAACTTGTGGATCAGTGTTGAATCAAGACAAGAACTGTTTCAAACGATTCAGTCCGATTTTGTGTACTGGTTCAACTCGTTCACTAAAAATAACCAATTCAAAAGAACGATTTGATCACGAACAAGACATCACTAATTAAAAATTACATTTTTACATTTCAACATTTTTAATTAAGTCAAGTGGGTTTTTTTGTCATTCAACCATATACAGTTAGTACAGTACACAGCGAAACGAGACAACGTTCTTCCAGGACCATGGTGCTACATAAATCAACATAGGACAAAACACAGAACCACATGAGACTACACAGACTAAATAAAATTTCTACATAAAGTGCACGTGCAAACGTGTGCATAAACTACGGGACAGTACAATAAATTACTAAAAGGAACAGGACAATAGGCACAGTAAAGCGCCGACCAGTACACATTTGTAATAGAGTAGTGCAAAAAGATGACACTTTCTAAAATGCTAAATGTAAACATAACATACTATGAAATAGTGTTCTATGGACATAGCAGTTATTGAGGTAGCAGCCAGGTATAAATTGACAATGAATTAGAGTGCAACTCTGGACATGTGCAAAAGTTGGATGGTGTACAGGTGTGTGTGTGTGTCAGTCCAGTCCCTGAGTATTGAGGAGTCTGATGGCTTGGGGGAAGAATCTGTTACACAGTCTGGCCGTGAGGGCCCGAATGCTTCGGTACCTCTTGCCAGACGACAGGAGGGTGAAGAGTTTGTATGAGGGGTGGGGGTGTGTCGGTTACTTTGCGGATGCAGCGATTTATGTAAATGTCTTTGATAGAGGGAAGAGAGACCCCGATGATCTTCTCAGCTGTCCTCACCATCCTCTGCAGTGCTTTGCGGTCCGAAATGGTGCAATTCCCAAACCAGGCATTGATGCAGCTGCTCAGGATGATCTCAATAGTACCTCTATAGAATGTAGTGAGGATGGGGGGTGGGAGATGTACTTTTCTCAGCCTTCGAAGAAAGTAGAGATGCTGCTGGGCTTTCTTGGTAATAGAGCTGGTGTTGAGGGACCAGGTGAGGTTCTCCGCCAGGTGAACAAAAATAAATTTGGTGCTCTTGACGATCTCCACAGAGGAGCCGTCGATGTTCAGCTGAGAGTGTTCACCATGTGCTCTCCTGAAGTCAACAACCATCTTTTGTGTTGTCCACATTCAGGGACAGGTTGTTGGCTCTACACCAGTCCGTTAGCAGCTGCACCTCCTCTCTGTATGCAGACTCATCGTTCTTGCTGATGAGACCCCCCACGGTTGTGTCACTGGCGAACTTGACGATGTGGTTCAAGCTGTGCATTGCTGCACAGTCGTGAGTCAGCAGAGTGAACAGCAGTGTACTGAGCACACAGCCCGGGGGGGCCCCAGTGCTCAATGTGATGGTGGAGATGCTGTTCCCGATCCGGACTGACTGAGGTCTCCCAGTCAGGAAGTCCAGAATCCAGTTGCAGAGGGAGGTGTCCAGGCCCAGCAGGTTCAGCTTTCTAATCAGGTGCTGAGGAATGATTGTGTTCAATGCTGAGCTGAAGTCTATGAAGAGCATTTGAACGTATGAGTCTTTTTTATCTAGGTGGGTGAGAGCCAGATAGAGTGGTGGTGATAATGCAGTATCAATTGACAACAGTTAGATGCAGTCTTCAGAAAAGTTTGTGCATACATTGGAACAGTCATCTAACAGTAGGACTGTGTGACATTACTGTAGCTTAAAACATTTTATGTCAATTTAATCTTTATTTTTTAAGTTCATATTGACATTTATTAGAGGTTGACCGATATGGGTTTTTCAATGGCCAATGCCAATATCCAGAGAGCAGGGTGTCTACATGGCCCTTTTAGTTATTATTGATTTCGCCTTTCAGAGATGTTGACAAAAGTTGCTTATCTGCTAATTAAGCAATTCCTCCCTTTTATTGCGCATCCTTCTCTTTCCCTCTCTCGTTCCTTTCTTAAATCAATCTAATGACTGTAGTCTGTCCATCCAACCCTCCTCTTCTTCTGCAGCCTGGTGTCTGTAAACTGTCTCCTCCTCCCCTCCGCCCACCTCCTCTACGATGGATAAATCCACTCCACCCTCCCTCTCCCCCTCTGTATCCCAGGGTTGGCCATTGCGTGGCCGGGCTCTGCTCTTTATTAAAGGGTGAGTGATGAGCACACACATTATCTCCACTCTGCACGCCCAGATAGCCTTAATTTCCCTAAAGAGTACTCCAATCACCAAACAATTAGTACTTCCTGGAGAGCCCTCGAAAATGGGTTTTGAATGGCCGCCCCTGCTCCCTCTCTCTGTCTGTCCATCTGCCTAGATCTCGCTCATTATTTCTGCTCCTCTGTTCTTCGTAGAGAGAGATTGACCTCTATCAGGTCAGCTTTTTTGTGCTGCCTGTTGAGTATGTGGAGTTAACCCCTGCCTCTGCCAACTGTGCTTAGCTGTGGAAATGTAAATGTGTGAGTGTGCAGTTCATGCACTTGCATATGAAATATTCTACCTTTATAATATCAGTGGAAAACGGTGGTACCGTAATGTGAAAAGTCTCTTAATTACTTACTATTTAGGTCTTCAAAAAACATTCTAAAACATTCAGATGAATGTATTTGAGAAGCAAAACTGCATGAGATTCTGAAGTTGCATCTGAATTTGCATACTGTCAAGTTATTACAGCATTAGATGAAGAATGTACTTCTTGGCCTTTAATAAAGTATGTTCTTTAGATATGCAGGCAAGTTGCATGAATAGATTCCCAGACATACCTCGAACGGGAATATGGGTATTGTCCCGTGACCCTAATATATGACTTAGTAACAAAACCACATAAATAACTGGTTTATCTACTGTGGTTTTGTCAAACAAGAGCAACTTAACCACACTGAACTTTCTTGGTGTATATATATAGCACTTACAGTGGAAAAGAGCATTTATTTCTGATGTCTCCTGAACACTCAGGGTTAGTAAAGATAGTAAAGTGTCCAGTGGATGCGTACTTCAGAATCTCACCAGTTGCAGTAGGTCATCCCAGTATTTCTCGCCTACTGCATTATGAATATTCGGCAGTACAACTCAGCTGACTACATGTTGGAAGTATGCAAATTTGGACATGTTGTAAGATTTGTTTTCAGAGAATATCTTTAAGTAGTTTATTTTTCTTACCCTATTGGCATTTTTTTCTTGTCTAACAGAATTTTGTGAGGTTTATGCTTAAAGGAATGTTCTGGGTTCAGTACAAGTTAAGCTCAATCAAAATATAGCATTTGTGGCATAATGCTGATTACCACAAATATTAATTTCGACTTGTCCCTCCTTTTATTTAACAAAAGCAAAAATCTGACTTTTTTGGAACGTTAAAAAAAACTCACTGTTTCAAAAGTATAGCCACAACATAAAGGATATGCGTGCAAACTTGATTTTAGTTTGATAAAATCACTTACCTTTTCTGTGTAACGTTATAGCCAGTTTTACAACTTCATTACCATGATGTTATGTCAACAAACCCTAAAATGACTGTAAAAATTATGATCTAAACAACTTTTAACAGAAGCATTAATTCAAGTGCGTTTATAAAATTGTAAACTTCACATTTTTGTTTAAACCCTCCAAAAACTGGCCACATGAACTTTTATTGTCCCCCATTCTCTTCCATTATAAGTGCCTCACTGTCACTTTTTTTAAGAAAAGGAGGGACGTGTCAAATTTATTTTTGTGGTAATCATCATTATGCCACAAATGCTCTCAGATGACCTGAACTTCTATGGAAGCCGGAACATTCCTTTAAAACAATAAAAAAAATTATAAAAAAAATGTTGAAAGAAAAATAAACTTAATTTAACAAATATTATCTGAAAAAAGCCTTGAACAATTTTGCTTATCAAGTGAATTGATCTTGTTTTTAGGATATTTCGATAGTTTTACCAGAAGACAAGACAAAATTACTGAAGAAAATTATTTTTCTTGCAGAGCACATATGCTAAATTACTGTATTTGATATGCCATACATGTATTGACATAACCCCCCCCAATTGTGCAGGTAAGCTATATTTTCGATAACAATTTAGTTGAACCCCTATTTCCACCAAATTTGATTATGCTTAGGCTGCAGAAAAGTTCTAGTTCTAGAATTTATATATACACTATTATTCACATTTTATTGCAATTGAACATGCCACACCAAATAATGTATGCTGCTTTGCCTCATATATGATTTGTCATAATTTTTCCAATCACTTTTCCCAGTTGTGCAGGAAAGCTTATTTATGCATGGTCTTTAACATTATAGTTTAACCTCTGTCTCCACCAAGAGGGAATATGCTTAGGCTATAAACGTGTACATATGTGTGCACAATTATGTATGCACAAATGTGCATGCTTACAAAATATTCTCCCCATATCATGGCAATGGAACACGTCATACATGCTGCATTGCTGCTTGTGAGATGTCATATGGGTTTTCATTTCCATTAATTTCCAATTGTGCAGGAAAGCCTATATATTATCAATAACATTATATAGTTTAATCCTTGTCGCCACCAAGTGCGATTATGCCTAAGCTATGAATGTGTATGCACAGTTCATGAGCATACATATGAAAAATTATACTGCATATACCCCATATACTGCATTGCCGCATGCGATTCGCCATATGTATTTTGCCACCATTTTTTCCCACAAATGTGGAGGAAAAAGTCTCAAAGTTAAAAACAGTTCCATAACAATTTGGTTTCTCCTGCAGAGTGTATTCCCAGCACATGCACGTGTACTTGGCCTTGCTCCTGACGGTAGTGATCGATAGTACAAGCCGTGACCCTGCCGTTGTAGGGTCCAGAGCAGGACACAGCAAGCATTGCTCTCCTTCCCTCAACTCTACCCCCGGGGGCCCTTGGGGCAAGGGAAAGAATGTCGGCTATTTAGGGAAAGGGTTTGAGATCCTCTGCATCCGGACAGCATAGGCCAGAGGAAGCCCCAAAGATTACACTATGCACAGACACACAAAAACACACACATCCCAGTGCACATAAAAAACATGACTCTATCGGACCCAGAAATATGCAGTATTACCACATGCATTAGCCCATTAGGCTCTCAAGAATATCTGTATGTTAGGGTTACTGCAGCGAAGGGAGATTTCTTGAAGAAAGAGAGAGAGAGAGAATCACTCTGTGCCTTCTGTGCATGTGGGCATTGAGTGCTTCATGCCATTAAAGCTGCTAGTCGATAGTATGCTGCATTAGAGCCTCTTTGAATTGCAGAATGACTTTTGAAATAAAAAGTGGCCCAACATCTATAACTGGGCTTTCTTTTGTGCAGGAGACATGGAAGGAGATCATTACGAGAGGATTACTGATGAAACGATAATTGGTTTTTCTTTGACAGAATTGCATGCATGACATTGAATCTGCCATTTGCTTGTTGCTGAAACAAAAGGACACTTGAAGGTGAACATGTCAATAATATAGTTGCCAGCCATATCAGCGTTTCTCTGCTGAAAAGACTAGCATATGTGTTATGGATACTGTGTGATGGTTTCCCATCAGACTTCCTTGGTCAACCAGTTTAACAAAAAAGGTGATGCTGGTCCACCAGCAAGACCAGCACCAAATCTTCATGAAAAATCACCAGCTAAGCAGGTGATTTAGCAGGGCTCTCAGAGGAGGCAAGGGATGAAATAATATTGAGAGTTCAAAAATAAACCAAAAAACTATATATAAAAAAATGACACCAAAAATGTTGGACTGCACTGGTGTTGCAGTTAGACAAAGATGGTAGCAGGATATTTTTTAATTTTTGCCTTGCTTGATTTTATTGTGTAAATATTGTTTATTTAGTGGTGTAAATGTGAAAAAGTAATAATAAACATGGCGGGAAGCAGTGCCTCTTTAGCCCTATAATTGGATGATAACTGGCTGCAAATGGGATAATGCACACCTATCATGTTCACAACCAGTCTGCTAATCAGTCTGAATGGGTCAAACTGGTGGAAATGGAAGGACTATTTACAGAGTGAACAACACCACTTTCCATTACATCCGAAAAGAACAAAAAACTTTGAGCAAGCCGTTTTAGTGAGTATTCATTTTGGTTAAACTCATTAAAGGAGCATGGCATGTCATTACACCAGGGTTCCCACCCTTTTTGAACAATGAATTTCCACAAATTTGCCAAAACATTTCCAAGTGTTTGTGATTTCTGGATACAGATTTTTGATTTTGAGTTTTAATTCAGACAAATTTGATCATTTAATCCAATTTGTGAATAATTTTAACTAATTAATTGAAAAGAACTGACTCAAAAACCTTGTTTACATCTGGTATTAAGATGTGTTTGAGTGATCCTATCACATATGGTCAGCATCAAATACAGATGTTAACGGGGTCTAAAGTTTTGTGATCAGATCACTGTAACCACATACAGAGGTAATCAAAAACGCATGTGACCACATCACATTTGAGGTGTAAATGCTAATGCGTTAATACTGGTACTCCACTTAAACAACAGATAATTTTGCTCTAAATGTTGCGTTTGTACTCAGATTTCAGATGCATCTGGGAGAAACAGCGTGCCATTTATTTAGCAGTTTCTTGGTCTTTCTGGACTTTTTTGAAGTTTATAATCAAGCAGTAACACACGGACAAAGTGATTGATGTATGTCATTATGAAATCAGAGACCCTCCACTTGAAATCCAAAAACGTAATGGTTACTGTTTTAACCTCCGTTCACTGACGGAAGGAACGATACGTTGTGTCGATTGTAGTGACACAAGGGGTTTCTTCTGAGAGCCTCACGTACCTCTGAACTTGAGAAAAGGCCAATGTCAAGGAGCCGAAAATAAGGTAACGGCGCATTACAGTGGTAGGGATAGTGACGTGGCAAGGGGAACACAACGTCTTGTTCCTTCCATCGAGGAACGGAGGTTACAAAAGTGACCATGACGTTACCCTTCTGTCACTTACTCTTTGTGACATGGCCTGGGTGTGATAGGCTAGGGAAATAGCATCAACAACCCAATGAGCTAACCTCTGTTTGGAGACAGCCTCCCCTCCAACCTCACCATCAGGAATGAAAGCCCTGACCGAACTGCGGGTCTTCAGATCTGGAAGAACACCAATTTACAAACAGACGCCACTTGAGGGCGTAAAGCTGCCCGGTAGAGTGAGCTCTGGCTTGGTTGATCGTGTCTACAACTGCAGGTGGTAGACCGCTTAAGTCTTCCGGGTCCCGTCCAGAGGTCTGGGTGCGGGAGCCAGAGGGTGCCCCGTCCCTGAGAAAGAAGGTCCTTCCTCAGGGGAATTTGCCAGGGAGGTGCTGTCGCGAGGAGCTTGAGATCCGAGAACCAGGTCCGGGTGGGCCAGTAAGGAGCCATCAAGGTGACCTGTTCCTCGTCCTCCCTGACCTTGCACAGCACCAGTGCAAGAAGGCTCACTGGGGGAACTGTGTACTTGCGCAGCCCCCTTGGCCAGCTGTGTGCCAGCACGTCTGTGCCGAGAGGGAGTACCAGAGTGGGCAGTGGGAGCATCTTGGGAGGCAAAGTGATCTATCTGTGCCATGCCGAAGTGGTCCCAAATCAGCTGAACCACCTGGGGGTGGAGCCATGTGTCTAAGCTCCGTGCGAGGGGCACTAACGGGACGATAGTTTTGGACGTACCGGGTGGGGCCTCTTGGCAGGGGGGGGGAGCAGGTAATAGTGCATCGGGAGGCAAAAGTGAGTCCCGAGGCTTGGGTGCTGAGAAAAAGCTCAAAGCACTTACCTCCCTCCGCGCACCCAGCAGGGGGCAGGATATAGATAAAGGAGGAGGTCCTGTAGGGATGTAGGCGAGATGGCCGCATCTGGGGAGCTGGGACTGCAAGGTTTTGGTGCCAGGGTGCCGTGAGAATGGCGCACACCGATCTGATGACCCAGGAAGTGAGAAAATTGCTCTTTTATTGATAATTTGGGTACCACAGCCCAAAGGGGGTGCGGCAAAAGAAAAAGGGAGGATTGAGGATTCTTCTCCTGGCCCTCCACTGGAGGACAGAGTGGTCTTGCTACCAGTTCCGGAGCAAACGCCTGGCTTCCTGGGTGCGCCGTTTCAGGAGCATTTAGGGGTCTTACGGTCAGACGCCTGAACACTCTCCAATGCAGAGGCGATGTCGAATTCCAAACCTGGCTCCAGTGATGAGGCAAACTGACCGTGAAGCTGTCTGACAAACACTCACCCGCTCCCCTTTATACCCATACAGTATGTCCGGGGGCGGGGCATGCAAATTCTGTCTTTTCACAAGTTCAGAGGTATGTGAGGCTCTCAGAAGAGACCCCTTGTGTCACTTCAATCACACAACGTCGAGTAAGTGACAGAAGGGGAACAAGTGTTCACATAAGATGCATTTAAGACGCATATCTGTTACAGCATAGTTCTTTTATCGTATTCACACCCTCATGCTGTTTCAAACTTGTATGACTTTCTTTCCTCCTTAGAACCCAAAGAGAGATGTTAGGCCTCAAAAATATCAAAGTATTGATTGATTATTGATTTTCAAATGGAAATGGCACATACATTTCAAATTGGACTAAATTATTCCACACCCAGAAAGTGGACTTCGCCTCATTATTTCAATTCAACAGGCCACTACTCATATACCATATAAAAAAAACATGTGAACCTGGGAAAACAGACCAAACACAGTCCAGGTGTCAACAGTACAAGTCTTTATGAAGTTCACTCCCCACGCCTTTCATACCAAAGTCTTTCATGTCTTTGACCCTGTGAGAAACTACAAAGTGAAACAGACCACACACAGATGAAACAGGTACTAAAGCGCAGATCCGTCCCCTTGAAATTCTCTCTCTTGGCTGAAATGTGAGGACAAATAAGCTGGCTTTCACGGAAGAAACACGCTGCTCCGGACGCCCAACCACAATCCAGTCTGTTTGTTTGTAGCTTGATAGCCTACTTAGCATTGCTTATTCATCTACACTCATAATTGTATGCTTTGCCATTTTACAGCATACTTCATTTTTTCCACCACTTTTTTACTGTTTCAGCTGCATTTATATTACCAATTATAATACCCACCTATTTTCGTTGTTCTTTTTCTTTTTCCATTTGTCTACATCTCGCATTTTGACTGCGTGCATTCGTTTTCTCCTCTGTGTTTTGCATGGATTATTGCATAAATCTCAAACATCTGTTGATCAGGAACTAACACAACAACAGCAAACAATTGAGTGAGGGTTTCTCAGCAATCTTAAATCCTCGCAGCTCAAGAACAACCACTACAACAAACAATTGCGGTAATTCATAATATTTTCTCATATTATGCTTCCTTCATTGCATGCCGCATGTTTACTATAGCATGTTTATTATATAGTTTATCTAGCAGTGAGGGTTTACATGTTATAAATGTAAGAAATGTGTCAGGCTGACGGAGAAGATTACCTCGTCTCTTGTATGCTGCGATCAGATAATGTTACTCAATCTACACCACGCTATCGTTCAGGTAGAACTATTCTTTCGACCACTAAAGACAGCTTCACTAATAATCTTCCATAATTATCTCATATACTCCTTAAGCCAACAAGTCTAGAAGAACTTGAAGTAATAAAAGAAAATATAAATACAGTCTTCTCTAGCACTCTAGATAGTGTCCTCCCCTTTGATTAAAGAAAATTATAGAAAAAAGCCCTTCACCATGGTACAGTGATCATATTCATTCTCTCAATTGAGCAGATCGGAAAATGGAGCACGAGTGGAAGAATACAAAATTTGAGGTATTTCATGGTGCATGGACAGTAGTGGCAGGCCGTGCATTTTAAGTCTTGGCATTCAGTGTGATTCATGCCATTAGAAAACATTGTTTCAAAATGAATAAGATGCCCTATGCATTTGGGCATCATACATTATGTCACAGCTAACTAGTAATACCAATTATACATTTAAAAAATACGTCCATGTACGAAAGCCAGAACTTGAAATGATGCTTAATGCTCAAGCAAGCCTAATTTTAACTGCAGCATGACTGTTTTGTGAAATGAACGTCTCCCGAACAGAGACATTCAAAAATCATAATATTTAATATGAATCTACCAAGGAGGTCTATAGTAGCCTACCTGGAAAAATCTATCTAATAATAGTTGCCATTTAAATGTTGCTTGCAATACATTTTGTTTCGTCAGGGTACACGGTTATGCTGCGTTCCATTCAAGTTGGATGTGGGATATTCCTACTTGATATCTCCGACTATAAATTTATTCCATTCTCCGATATTCGGAACTGTAATGCTCCCATTAGCTTAGCAGGGGTTTGGCTCTCATTAGAGATATCTCCTAGCATCCCAACTGATAAACAATGCTGCAGCGCTAGCATTTGTGCTTCAGGTGTACAATTATCAAAAAAAGATTATAATTTATACACCTGTTTCTTCAGGCGTTTGTTAAACAAGCTTTAATATCATGTAATGTGGAAACGAACTCATTTATCGATATAAGTTAATAAAGTGAATGTTTATCAATTACTTTGTATATCTCCCTGAGTGTCGACATATTTGTGTGACATCATGCACATGCATCTCATTGAAATCAGAGTTGATAATTTCTGCACAAGCATACAAGTTGTAATTCTGACTTCAAGATGCATTCCATTGTACTTTTCCTAGTAGGAAGTTGGAATGAACGCAGCACTACTTTTCAAAAATGTATCCGACACCGAATGCTGAAGCAGCCTAATTCACACTTAGAAAAATCTTGATGTTGCTAAAACAATGCAAAAAGCACTTACCAATTTACTTGAAATGAAAATCAGCCCTCCTTTCCTGTTTAATAAATTAAGCAATTGCACGGTCATGTAGAACATGTTGAGTTTTTAAATCCATAAGGATCTCTTTCTCAACAGCAATACCAGCAGTGATGACAGCTGTCTCGTCAGCAAGATCTCGTGCTCTTCGCTTTCAAATTACGTACATCACTTAAAGCGTGATTGCGCCACTCAAGGACAGCTAAGGCTTTGACCGGGACATAGCCTAAAGATCACACCCACCAAGAACAAATAAATCAATCTGATTGGCTGATGAATCTGACAATCTGACATTAGTTGCCTATTCATTTGCAATGTTGAGGAATTCTGTGTAAATTCTGAAGGCCTGACGGGATGGAGCTCAAACTCACGAGCTGCTTCGGGCATGTGATTTGTGAAACAGTTGTCACACTTTGCTAGTAAGCATCAAGGAATAATTTCTTACAGGATAAACTTTTCTTTTTTCTCTATTTGTTTGTAGATTAATTAAGAGTGGAAATCGATTAAAAATACATAGGCAAAAAGGTGATTGAGAATGAAAGGATGAAAAATATTTAGTTATTTGTCATGTTAGGACAGCAGAGAAGGCTTTGCTGGCCCTGAGATCACCACTGATGGATAATGTCTGTAGCTACAGACAGGCACAAAAAGCTGCCAGGTCAGCATATTTTCGCAAACTCATAAAAAAATAACCACAACCATCCTAGGTGTATATTCAGTACTGTGGCTAAATTGGTTAGGAATAAAGCCTCGACTGAACCAGATATTCTGTCACGGCACAATAGTAATGACTTCACAAATTTCTTTATTGATAAAATTGAAATAATCAGAAATAAAATTGGAATTATGTAATTGTTTGTTACAGCCCTTCGCTGTCATATGTCATGAAGAGCTATCAAAACTTATCGAAACATCAAAAGCCACAAAATAAATATTAGATCAAATATCAACTAAGCTCTTAAAAGAGGTATTCCCTGTAATCTCAGAACCTCTTCTTAATATTATTAACTCCTCGCTATCCTTAAGACATGTCCCAAAAAACTTAAAGCCTCAGCTTGATCCTAGTAGAATTGGCTGATTAAAGACCAATATAAAATCACCCCTTTATGTTGAAAATACTAGAAAAGGTGTGTCCTCCCAACTAGTATCCATGCACAATTTCAGTCAGGATTTAGGCCCCATCACAGTACAGATCTTATCAGAGTTGCAATTTACTTGCTCTTATCATCTGATCGTAGATGCATTTCTCTTCTAGTGCTTTTAGATCTTAGTCCTGCCTTCAATGCATAGATCACAACATTCTCTTAAATAGGCTTGAGAATTATGTTGGCATTATCATGGTTTAGGTCCTATTTACCAGACTGCTACCACTTTGTCTGTTTAAATGAGAAATTGTCAAATCAAACAAAAGTTAAATATGGAGTGCAACAGGGATCAGTTTTAGGGACTCAGCTTTCTCCTTATATATGCTTCCCCTGGGAAATATTATCAGAAACTTTATATTTCTTCAATACCTAATGAAATTTCACAATTCTCCAAATTAGCAGAGTATATCAATGTAATCAAAGATTAGATGGCCTGAAATGTCCATCTCAATTCCAACAAAACAGAGATACTAATTACTGGACCAAAAACCTCTAAAAATAAGATGCTAAATTATAATTTCACTTTAGATGGATGTAATGTTATGTTGTCTTCTACAGTTAAGATCGTATGTGTTATATTTGATACCAATCTGTCCATTGAAAATGAAATGTTCACTGTATTTAGAACAGCAATCTTCCACTTGAGAAATATAAGTTATGACACATGTGCTTTGTTGCTGATGCCGAAAAACTAATTAATGCATTCATGACCTCAAGACTATATTATTGTAATGCATAATGTTCAAAATGCAGCAGCCAGAGTGCTGACTAGAACCAATAAATATGATCATATTAGCCCCATTTTATAATTGTTAAATTGGCTACCTGTTAAATTTAAAATTAATTTAAAAATTTTGTTAACTACGTACAAACCTTTGAATGGTCAAGCTCCGCAGTACTTAAGTCACCTTCTACCACGCTATATTCCATCACATTCATTACGATAGCAAAATTCTGGCCTGTTAATTGTTCCTAGAATATCAAAATCCACAAAAGAAGGCTCCTAAACTATGGAATAGTCTCCCTAACACTGTTCGGGACGCAGACACACTCACTGGATTTAAGTCTAGACTAAAGACTCATCTAATTAGCTAATTTATCCATCAATTTACAATTAGGCTGCTTTAGTAAGGTCTTCCAGAACCAGAAACATTTAGCAGAAACATAAATCATGCTCAATAACTCTGCAAAAAAATTAATGGCATCTGTGCTAATATTATGCTATTTGTTTCCCTGTCTCAGCAATTCATATCCCGAGGTTGCCAGAGCCGGCCAGATCCATTCCTGCTTGGTGTCGGACTCCACTGCTATGTGTCTCTGAGTGATGATGACTAAATGCAGCCAGTGCTAGCCAGACATCACTTCAGTCTATTACGATGGACTTCAGGGGATGAACTGATGCCAACGCAAAACATAAGGCATGGAATACTTCATATGCCACTGACTGAACCTTGGACTTAGGATAAACCTCACCAAAATGACCTGCTGGTTGAACAGCGATATACCTCACCGATCTCTGCCTGTATCACCGTGGTCTAATGATGGACTACACTCTTAAAATGGAATGCATAGACTATCAATTAATTGCCAACGAAAGCCTTCATTGACCAACTGACAAAGGACAATGCATCTATATGAACTTCTGCCATTAATCTAGGCTGAACTTCAAAGACATTAGACATTAAACTTATAGTTCATTCAAAATCTTTATTTAAACTCTTTCCCTTAACACTTACTTAGTTTAATCATTTTAAACCATGACTTGCACTGCACATACTGTAAATAACTAATATTGGCATTATATTCAATCTGGTTAGGCAGAGGGGAACTGGCCCCCACAGTGAGCCTGGTTTCTCCCAAGGTTATTTTTCTCCATTAACCAACATGCCTTCAGCTTGCTCACTGGGGTTCTAAATACAATTATTATTCAATTATCTTTATAGACAATTTACAATCATATTTAATCAAACTACACAATGATGACTCTAAGACTTTAGATATATTACATTTTCATTTTCTGTTAATGCAGGATTTTCTGTAAAGCTGCTTTGAAAAGATGTGTATTGTGAAAAGCACTATACAAATAAAAATGACTTGAATTAACGTTAGGCCCACACACTGTTAATGTCATGCATGAGTTATGCAAACATCCGTCCAGACATTACTAACAACATCTTCCATGACAGCCTCTCTCACAACAGCAGAGTGAGCAAAGGTGCACACTCAGTTTGAAATCAAACTTATCCACCCACTCAACATATGACAATCCTTGCCTCATTCTGCTTAAAATCTGCTCACATCTGTGGCAGAATTATTAGACCACTTGCATGGATAATCATCTCCACCTCATTATTATGCAGATACATGCTAATTTATCTGAAATATATTCAATAGGCACCCCGCCTCTTTCCACACAAAGTTCAAGGATTAAGTTGGCACATTTACAAAATGCTGAGGTGCTCAGATTTTAATTGTCCATTACTCAGAGGGAGTAAAAATTTTAAATAAAGTTTACGTGGAATTAAACGCAGCTCGAGTTTAGAGCAAATTCTGAGTTAATTCGTACATTTAGTAGCAGCGTTAGGATGTCTCTGTTTTTAATACCCCTTATTCTGTGACCCTCAAAATCCCTGGTCCCTCGGGGGCAAGCGGCGTACATTCAAATAGGAGGAAACAATCAGAATGTGCTTATTTGCATATGAATGGGAGACGGAAGTGCACAAATCCGCAGCAGTCCATTTTAATCCGAGAATGACTTCCTCCTGTATTGTTATGAGAAACAGTCTGATAGCATTCTTGCCTCTCGTCTCCCAATCTTCCTGCTCAAATTAACATCCGAATATGCCGTTCGCTTTCGGACCAGACCGCTCGGAGAGCTGTGCAGACGGTAACAGTCTGCCAACCTCTGTTGCCCCGGCAACAAAGGGGAGGACATGGTGAGGTCTTATCAATCAATTAGAAACGTCTCTGTTCTCCAGGAGCATTGAGCCACTGGCTCATGATTTTTCCTCAGTTTGTCAAATTCATTAAGGCCACAGTTAGAGATGTATCAGTATTAGAATCTTTTTTTTTTACTTCAAACATCTGGAAGCATGTCAGTAAGCAAGTTCATTTTTTAAAAATGTTGTTTAATAGACGACCCTTTAACACAGTCTTCATGCAAAAAGTTATATAATATATAATATAGCAATATAATTTCACTCCATTTTCCTTTATAAAACACATTTGAGGAGTACTTCACAAAGACTGAATTGTGCCTGCCGATGTCATAATTTATAGTCAATAAGTACATACATTTTGGTCAGTTTCCCACCCAAAAGCAATCATGTCTCTTCAGAAGACATGGATTAAACCAATCAAGTATTGCTATACTGCCTTTGTGTCCTTTTTGGAGCTTAAAATATTTTTTGGACCCTATAAATAAATAAAAAACAAAATAAATAAAGTATGAATATCATGAGTAAATGGAGTCTTTTCAGTTTTGAGGTAAACTATCCCTTTAAATTTGAAATGCTTTTCCAGTACAAGAATACAGGTCTGAGTCAAGTGACTCCTAAGGAGAGAGGAAATCAGAACAGAGGAAGTCAATAAGCCTGACCCTTTTTTTTTTTTTGTTTTTTTTTTTTTTTGTAAAGAGTCATACACATTCATTTAGCTGGTGAAGAGCTCACTTCCTGTGGCCTCATTAAAATTCCTTCATGAGATTTGCTTCTGCAGCCGGGCTTTCAAGAACTCCAGAAAAGATTCACTCAAAGGAAGTCCTCTCTCCAAAAAATTTTTTCACATTGCCCTAAAGCTATCAGAGAAACAGCTACTGTTAATTGCCATCACACGACAGCTGGGTGGGTTTAGGGGTCACATCCATGTTATAGTAATTTGATGGAAAAATGCTAAATTAAATCATGACTTTATACAGCACTTACAGAGATGTACATATGGCGAGATGTCAAGCTAAAATACAAAGGCCTAAAATGTGCTGAAACACTGGGTTAATCAAGAAAGTGAGTTAATTTTAAAAAATGTAATTTGTAGACCAACTCTCAAATACTCTCTCAAATACATTGGTGTTCTTTTAAAATGTAATGACTGTTCCATTAGGAGAATACAGGTATCAGAGGGACAAAGGGACACTCAATGATACATAAAACAAACTATCAAAAAAAAAAAAAAAAACAAGTCTAAGTTTAAAGTGATAGTTCACTAAAAAATGAAAATTCTCTCATGTGTATGAACAAAATTAAGAATTTTAGATGAACATTTCAGCTCTGTAGGTCCTCACAATGCAAGTGAATGGTTGCCAAAATTTTGAAGCTCCAAAATCCACATAAAGGGAGACATAAAGGGATAAATAATCCTTATGACTCCTGTTGTTAAATCCATGTGTTTAAACACTATTTAAGTCATTTTTATAATACATTCTCCTCCCTGCC
Source organism: Xyrauchen texanus (assembly GCF_025860055.1). Taxonomy (NCBI): domain Eukaryota; kingdom Metazoa; phylum Chordata; class Actinopteri; order Cypriniformes; family Catostomidae; genus Xyrauchen; species Xyrauchen texanus. The sequence continues at coordinate 35,899,064 of NC_068292.1, forward strand.
CAGTAGGGGGCGATATGAACGAAAAATATGAATAACAGAAAATCAGAAGAAGGAGAATGAGAAAGTGGAGACTGACTGAGCAGGCAGGAAATGTTATAGTAATAAGTGACTTAAATATTGATCTGTTTCTCACCCACATCTATCATATTTCCTCTGAAGATATGGATTTAACCACCAGAGTTGTCTGGAGTACTTTTATGTTGCCCTTAGTTTGATTTTGGAATTTAAAAATGTTGTCACCCATTAGCTTGAATTGTGTGGACCTATTGAAATATTCTTCAAATATCTTTGTTTGTGTTCAGCAGATGAAGAAATTAATACGTATTTTGGATGGCATGGGGGTGAGTAGACGATGAGAGAATTTTCACTTTTGAGTGAACTATCCCTTTAAGATTTACGCATTTCAATTGCATGACTAATTTTCATCAAACTGAAAAACTTTATTGATGTGTGATTTTTTTATTTAATTTTAAAATGGATATAAAACATGTACATCTTAAAACATGGCTGCAACATTATTTTGATTTCATTGTTTGTTCATGACACCTAATGCATGTTATTTAACCCTTATTTAACCAGGGAAATCCTTTGAGAACAAGTCTCTTTTACGAAGGAGCCCTGAATGTTAAATGTTTACAAGTACAAGCTTATTGTAAAGTGTCACAAATGCAATATCTGATATATATATATATATATATATATATATATATATATATATATATATATATATATATATATATATAATGCCTTAACATATTTTATTTATACATAAATATTTTATAAATGTAAACTACAAGTGCATTTTATGTGATATAGTTTTCATATATTTAAGCAATGGTAAATGATAGCATCGCATCTTGCTTAAACTCAACACTGCTGTTCTTGGTCTTTCTCTGCAGCTACTGCAGCAGAACACACACACACACACACACAGAGATGATAAAGAGTCTTACATGCTGCATGTCCTTGTGCCTCCCGCCACATTGAGTCATCAGCTCTGCACTCCATTAGTCACACATCATCAAATGTTGTCACATCATATTAGCAAAAGAGTGTGTGCGTGAGAGTGCGTGTGTGTGGTCTCCAAATTCTATCTCTATGGTGAGGCCCCCATACAGCCTTGCACTTCCACATTCATTCAAACGTAAATAATTAAATAAATAAATAAACACATAAATAAATAAATGATAAAAAAAAGGCTCAGATCTATGCCTCAATGTCACCCTCTCTGTGCGTTACAGAAACCTCAGCTAAGCTCGATGCTGACATTGAGATGGAGAGAGTAGCCAGTCCGTGGAAGGAGTATTATATTCCCTCAAATGGTCACTGAATACGAGTGACATTGAAGCAGCCATTAATCAATTGTCATACCTAGTCCTTCATCAGTTCACTAAATGCTGGAGCCTGATTTGATCGATAACAAAGGAAGAAGGGAAAAAAACACAGATGCCACCGGGATGATCACGATCAAGACATACTCTGTGCTTGGAATCATTTAAAAGCTGTATCAAATTACCATGAAATGGTAAAACTTTTTTTTTCTTGGCTTGTATTGAAGGGAGTGAGAGAGGCTAGACAGTATAGGACCACTTTACCACTTGAAATGTTATGCTCTAAGCATGTAGATCATTCTCATACACTGAGAGAAGCTTAAAAAAGGTGTACATTATAGTCAGGTTCAGAAATTTAAGAGGGTACAGAGAAAAAAATGTCATAGAAAGTGACAAAAAATATCCAGATATTTAAAATGCAGGGGTAAGAAATGCCTAACAGTTAATTCTTCAATTTCTGTATTTATTTATAGCCGTTTATCACTTGATATATTTATGACACATAATAAAAGGCTTAAACTATCCTAAGCTGCAAGCTGCAAAGTGCCCAAAACTCCTTCTGAAACCAGCTTAAACATCAGCCTGACCAACTAACCAACTTAGGCAGTTTTATTTTTTATTATTATTTTCCAGCTGGGTATGTATTGATGGATGAGTGCAGGGCTGGACTGGACTGGGAAGAGAAATCAGTCCGGGATTCAGTTGCTGTACTTTTCTGCACATCATTGCACCTTTTGTGGTCCTTTCTGCATAATGCGGCGGCTCGTTTTAGCTTATCGCGGCCCGTTTTGTGGCCGACCCACCGGCCGGCTCGGTTCTCCCGATGGCCAGTCTGCACCTGATCGGCCCCAAAGTGTGTCGGCCCACCGGGAAAATATCCGGTATGCCAGATTACCAGTCCAGTCCTGGTTAAGTGCCTAAATGACAATGCATGTGAAGAAAAAACTCCCAACAACTTAAAAACAAAGTGATTACATCTACTGGGACTGAATATACCAAGATGTTCTACAATAGAGCTGTATAATCTAACAGAGTCTGCTAAATGATATATAATGTGTTCTAGCAGAGTTTATTGTGTTAGGATATCTTGTGCATTACAGTATGCTAATCAACACATTACAAGCATTGATTTAAAGCAAAGATGAAATTGAACAGAAAGAGAAAGACTGTGTACTTAAAAGGAATGTTCCGGGTTCAATACAACTTAAGCTCAATCAACAGCATTTGTGGCATAATGTTGATTACCACAAAAATATTTATTTATTTATTCTTTATTATGTTTTTCTTTTCTTTAAAAAAAGCAAAAATCGGGGTATTAGTGAGGCTCTTTCAATGAAAGTGAATGCGGCCAATTTTTGAACGTTACAATACTCACTGTTTCAAAAGTATAGCCACAAGACATAAAGGATATGTGTGTAAACATGATTTTAGTGTGATAAAACCTCTTACAAACCTTTTCTGTGGAAAGTAATAGACAATTTTACAACTTAATTACCATGTAGATGTAATGTCAGCAAAATCTATAACCCTAAAATGACTGTAAAAATGACCATTTAAACAAATTTACAGCTTAAATAATACACAAGTTTTAACAAAATAATTAATTCAAGTGCTTTTATAAAATGATATGCTTCAAATTTAAACCCTCCATAAACTGGCCAAATTAGCATTTATAGTCCCCCATTCACTTCCATTGTAAGTGCCTCACTGTAAACCAGTCAAACCAATTTGCTTTTTTTAAAGAAAAGGAGGGACCAGTCAAAATTTATTTTTGTGGTAATCAACATTATGCCACAAATGCTGTCGATTGAGCTTAAAATGTATTGAACCGGAACATTCTTTTAACGTCTTAAATGGGGGGAATAAACTGCAAATCCCATGAGGCATTTCAAATAATGTAATTGTTAAAAACTATAAAAATATTAAGCTATTGATTGAAGTTGTTAATAATAAATATGAAAACAATTAATTTTACATGTAGGCTAAGTGAAAAATATTAAGATATGTACAAATAAATAAGTAGTTTGAGAGAGTAGGTAGACTTGATTGCATCATTTGCAGTGTGTCAAGAAAGTGAGCTCTTTTGTCGAGATTTGTTTGCCGCAATTCTCTGATTGGTGGATTTTGTTTTCTTTTCAGCAATTAACATGAAATAACATGGGCTGATGGCTTTAGCAGAAGCATATGCCATCGATTAAATCCTTGGACCTCACGTTAGGTCTGTTTTTAAAATTGTATATGTTATCATTAATAATAAATTCCCCTATGAAAAAAAAAATGATGGGATATTTTCTTCTGGAACCAGACTTTCGAGCTCTATTTACAGCTAAATTTGTATATGATTTGGTTTTATAAGTAACAGCCTGAATTTTTTCAGATTAGAATTTTCAATTCAAGAAGCATTTTACATAAATGAATGAATTGTTTATTAAATTTAGGTAGAAATACCCATACAAAGGTAGATGATTAAAAAAAAATCAATTCCAAGTTCATTTCTGACACAGATTAAAATCCAACCTGATGATAAAAGTACTAGATATGTTTTTGTGTGTCCTGCCCCATGCATCTGTGCACTGTGACTTTCCGACTGCATGTTGAGTTGCGTGGGTGTGCGACCTCTGCTCGGTTGAGCTCACAGGAGATCCACAAGGGTGCTGCTGTGTCAGAGGATGCACTCAAGGACGTTGCTGCGGTCCAGGCATAGTATGTGAGCAACCTAAGATGATGTGGTGTCCAAATATTAAAGGAATTGTTTACCCAAATATAAAAATTTGGCCATAATTTACCAACCAACACAAAATGAGATCATAGTCAGAATGCTAGTCTCATTAACCATTCACTTTCATTGTATGGAAAAAAGATGCTATGAAAGTGAATGGTGCATCTACTATGTACTTCATCACCAGACTATCCCTTTGAACACATACAGTGGATGCATAAAATAATGAGAACAGGATGTCATGTTACAAGGCATCATGAGCACTGTTATTAGATTGCGGAATACTAATAATGAACTGTATTTCCAAATTTCTGTCCTAGTCTAATTTGCTGCTATAACTCGGGATAACTCGATTTATGCTGCAGCATGCACACATGCATTACGTGTCATGTGTCCAAGAGTTCACATTCTAAAAAAAAAAGGTTAGCTGTGCCTTAACAGCATTTAGTTTTTTGGACAACATTCGTTCTGTATTAAATTTGTTTGTCCATCCACTCAATGTAATTATCTCTTGGGATATTTGTGTTGCTGGACACAATGTGATCATTCATACTAATAATCAAGGTTTAGTCTCGGCGTAATGTCAGCATGGCTTGTCTGTTTTAAATGCTTGATTGAAAAGTGTGCGAGTGAGGGGACCAGAAAGAAAAAAGAAAAAATCTAATTAATTGTGCATAATAACAATCGTGTGGAATAATCAGGCGATTGGCAGCACATACTAACCCAGCCTTGTCTGCGCCTCGCCTACTGTCTAAGTGCCAATTATGTGACAGGCGGCAGACAACTGCTTGAGCCAGGCCTCTTTCCGCTAGGCCCATTAGGAGTTGCACTGAGCATGAGAGTGTTGTTTAGTCGAACACTGCACTATAAGAGCTGTACACTGCTCTAGTGCACCAACTAACAGTACCCACACATGCTAGTGAGAAGGCAAAGTCCCCTCTCTGCATTTGAGTTTATGCGATAGGAGGCATAAGATACACTGCCTCTTTCTGAAATCTTACAGTGAGTGCGTTTACCTGCACACCAACATGCTGATAGCTACTAAAAATCAGCTTGAAAAATAACAATACAGAAAACTGTGTTTACATTTGAAATAATCTGGTTCTTGGGAACAACAATCATGGGCACAACACTTGCACACACCAGACAAGCCAATCAGAGCTGCATAAAAGTTGTTTACAAGCAACATGAAATCAGGACACTGAGCACAAATCTATGAGTGCCGATTGGTTTCAGTCTTAAGCAGTTTATGACCTGACCAAGATAAAGAGTCCCTGAGAAATGTATTGGTGTTAAATGTATTTAAATGGCATTAGTTAAAGTTTCAATATGGGACAATTTTCATGTAATATTCTCCTTTTTTTCACCAGTGTGTGAACGGCTTGTAACGCAACTTAAAAAATGTGCCCTTCCTGGACTTCCTAGGTTGCCTATAAAAGCCTGTAGACTGATTTTCATGTGAAGGGAGCGGGTCGCTTTTGCCGGTAAAATCCAAAGGATGTGACGTTTATGCACGCTCCCCAGAGCCTTGACTCAGTAATCACTTCTCTTCCACGTCAACAGACAGTCTGCGACACTATGTAACATTATCTTTGAGATGGAATCCAGCAAACGTCCAGCTCTCAGCTCAACATCGACACCTACACAAACTCAGAGTAAGCCAAACAACAACAACAAAAACAACAACAAAACATTTATCTACCGAATCCCGTCTGGCTAATCAGGAATGTGATCGTGGTCTAAGCGAAAACTAAAATGAACATCGGCAGAGCATTTGATTCCTGGAGGGACCTTAGTTCGTTTTTGGGGATCAAAACCAACCCTGAATTGGTGTTCTTATTGGACAGGTAAGATTACATAACTGCAAAGCATGTGACATATAGTGCCTTAAGGATTGATCTGTGTAATTTTAGCTAAACTGCATTAACACATAAAATGAATGCTAGACAATGTTCAAGATAATGCAAATATACCCATTCATTAGAGTAACGTGACTTGGTTATACAGAAAATATATACAATCTATTATTATAAAACAATAGCGCATTGATATATTAAAATGACAATTGTGATGGAATCACATCAATACTGAATTGTTTCAACATATTTATAATGTACAGTCTATTTTATAAACAGCTTCTGTCATCATCCACCAAATCTAGCTAACAGCTATTGATAAAGCTGGCTAGCTTGCTAACACCGACATAGACTATTGTATAAATGCAGTCATAGACTATTGTATAAATATCATTCAAACTACAGTCTCGCATAGTCAGCCCTATATCCACACTTTGTTTTAGCCCTGTTCCAGCACTGGAGAGTTAAATATAATATACATTCTCAAAGTTTGTAGTAAAACAATCATAACTGTGTAATTTTAATTATGCTACCTCATCTGTCAGCATAATGTCGATGAATCACGTTCAGTCTCTTTATACGTTACGTCATTGTTTTGGCTGATGCTCATGTCCCTATGGAGTGTGTGCACAAGCACGCACAACATGTAGCTGGCTGCAGTTCACTTAACGGCCACAGGTGTCATTAATAACAAAGGTTTCTGAATCTTACATACTGCACCTTTACCGAAACAGTAAAGGTGTAATGATTGAAGGAAGTCAAGAGAGCTGGATCTAGTTGCAGCTAAGGATTTTTAATGAAATGATAAACAAGTACAAGTAACGGGTAGACACGGGAGCAAATCAAACATCCACGATGGGAAACAATATAACATAAACAGGAGAAAACATCCACGAAGGGCACGAGCAAAACACGGTAGGTCTAAACACATTCAACAACTGACCAAGACTGAACAGAAATCAGGGCATAGGTGAGAAACTGATCACTTTCACATTCTTCTTCTTGTGTTTTTGGTGGTTCACATTCTTCATGCATACCGCCCCCTACTGGGTAGGGAGAAGAATTTCAAGCAAAAAGGACCATCCATTGAACGGGCCTACAGAGCTGAAATATTCTTCTAAAAATCTTAATTTGTGTTCAGCAGAAGAAAGAAAGTTATACACTTCTCAAATGGCATGAGGGTGAGTAAATTATGAGAGAATTTTAATTTTAGGGTGAACTATCCCTTTAACATGGTTTTAGTGTAAAAAAAAAAAAAAAATAGCATTTGCCATGACAAAGTAACACCATAAACTCTATAATCCCAGTAATTTGGTAGTCTGCCACAAAAACAATGATTTAAACTTTACAGATCAAATAATACACAAGTTTTTACAGAAGAATTAATGCAAGTACTTTAATAAAATTAAAAGCTTCACATTTCTGCCTTTAAAACCTCCAAAAATGGTCCCCATTCACTTCCATTATAAGTAAATCACTGTAGCCTTGATTTTAGTTTCTTTTTTTTTAAAGAAATTGAGGGACTAGTGAAAATTGTTTGATGTGGTAATTATCATTACGCCACAAATGCTGTCGACTGAGCTTAACTTGTAATTAATCAGCCCTAAAATACTAAATTTGAAAAACAAAATAAAAAATTAACTAATAACTAAATAAATAACTACATATAAATAAAAAAATAAAAAAAATTAATCTAAAAATCTACTGTTAAGTAACATTGTTAAGAAGCACTGTTTATCTTTGCTTTTATTTGTTGTATTGCTTGTAATTTGTTTCTTTGTTCTTTACTACTGACTGTTTACTTGTCTTGAATAATTATTTGAGAACTTGTTACAGTAGCATTGCATTAGTATAGCATGCTTACTGTCCAAGATGTGACCTTTTCCACATATTTGATTAATTCATAAGTCAACGTTCAACACAAACCAGCAGCACGACAATGGAAACAATGAGGTATTTACAACAGACTGCCACCACATATTCAAAAAGGAACACACTCTTGACAAAGAGCAGGGCCAACATCTGTAGAGACCAGAGGAAGCTTTTCCTTTTGTGAAAAACCAGAGCTGTTGTCTGTGAGAACTCTCGGCTTTGAAGATATTCTGTTCAATTACACTAAAACCAGCTCTGGAGACTCGATTTGCCCCAGGTAACGCAGGTTCTTTCTTATAATCACCAGCCGTTCCACACCCTCCATTAGGAACTTTAATGAAATTATCTGGAAAAAATAGTGCGACGATCCTTTTGCAAATCTGAGCTGAAATTGAATCGAGCTTGAAAAGCTGAGAGGCAGCCAGAAAAAGGATTGGTGGTATCTGCTACAAGATGACAGTATGTCAAGTCGGTATGACAACAGATCAAGTCAAACCTGAAGTTTGTGTGGTTTGAAAAGTTTGAAAACCATCTGAAAGCTGTATGAAATCTGACCTGTGGACAAGAAAGGACCTAATTGCTGTAATTCGTGTGTATGGTGTGTGAACAGAACTTTTTGGTGGCTATAAATGGATGTGGTCAATAAACATCAAGTTTTGGTAATACACATGTGTGCAAGTGTATGTGTGCTTCTTATCTTTTCATCTTTGTCTCTCATGTGCTTTTGTTCTGTTAGCCATGATAATCTACAAATCTGGATTTACCCACCCTGGTGAATTGTGCAAACCCTGCTCAGGCATGAGTAGTTTAACTGGACTGGCGGTGGGAGACAGAGCTTGTGGCCTCTCTTTTAAAGTAGAAAGAGAGAGAGAACTTATATCTTTCTCTGTGTCTGTCTCTCTCTCACATCTCACTTTCTTATCTCTCTGCATACCTCTTTTCCATCTACCTTTTACCCATTTATTTATCTCTATGCCTACCTATGCATTCTGAAATGCATGCCCTGGAATTTATCGGCTGAAAAATGCATTGTACAGCATACTCTGACAAAGAGAAGAGGTTTTCTTTTTCTTTCTTTCTTTCTTTCTTTCTTTCTTTCTTTCTTTCTTTCTTTCTTTCTTTCTTTCTTTATTGCTTTATTTAGACATGGCATTACCATAGTTGTCTGCAGGGGCAGACTGGGAAGAAAATTTGGCCTGGGACTTTACATAGAATCTGGCCCAAATGTTGTTGGGGGATGGGGGATATGCAGAAAAAAGACTTTTCTGCATATCACTGCCCCCTTCTGCTGTTTTGTGGTGCGTTCTGCATAACGTGTATGGTTTTCCCAATGGCCAGTCTGTGCCTGGTTGTCTGGACATGTACCATGGTAGTACCATAGTATGAGTACCTTGGAGTTTTAGCTACCTGATAAATTTCGTATTCATTTTAAAACTACCTACAAGGCTTTGAATGGTCTAGCTCCGCAGTACTTAAGTGACCTTCTACCACGCTATATTCCATCACATTCATTACGATCTCAAAATTCTGGCCTGTTAATAGTTCCTAGAAATCCACAAAAGGTGGTAGATCAGTTTCATGTTTGGCTCCTAAACTATGGAATAGTCTCCCTAACACTGTTTGAGATGCAGTAATACTCACTCAGTTTAAGTCTAGACTAAAGACTCATCTATTTAGCCAGGCATACACCTAATTTATCCTCCAACCCACAATTAGGTTGCTTTAGTTTAGTCTGACAAAACCAGAAACATTGATCATAATCTATAACTCTGTAATAAATTGAATGGCATCTATGCTAATATTATTCTATTTGTTTTCCGGTCTCAACCTCAGGACTCCTATCCTGAGGCCACTAGAACCGGCTGGATCCAGCTCCATTCCTGCTTCGTGTTGGACTCAACTGCTATTTGTCTCTGAGTGATGATGACTAATAGCAGTCGGTGGCAGCCAAACATCACTTCATTCTATTACAATGGACTTCAGAGGATGAACTGATGCCAACTCCAACCATAAGACATGGGATACATCATATGTCATTGCCTGAACCTTGGACTTAGGATAGACCTCACTGAAATTACCAGCCAGTTGAACTGCGATGCACCTCACTCATCTCTGCCTGCATCACCTCGGTCTAATGATGGACTAGACTCTTATAATGGAAAACATAGACTATCAATTAATTGCCAACAAAACCATTCATCAGCAACTAACAAAGACAATGCACCTATGTGAACATCTGCAGTTAATCCAGGATGAACTTCAAAGACATTAGTCATTAATCTTGCAGTTCATACAAAATATTTGTTTAAACACTGTCCCTTAACACTAACTTAGTTTAAAAATTATAAACCATGACTTGCACAATATAAAAGTAATATTGGCATTATATTCATGATGCTAGCCAGAGGGGAACTGGCCCCAAGAGTGAGCCTGGTTTATCCCCAAGGTTATTTTTCTCCATGAACCAACATCATGGAGTTTTGTGTTCCTTGCAACAGTCGCCTTCGGCTTGCTCACTGGAGTTCTAAATACAATTATTAGTTAATTACTTATTTTTAAACACAATTCACAATCTTATTTTATCAAACTACACAATGAATACTCTAAGACTTTATAAAATTACAGTTTCATTTTCTGTTAATGCCTGATCTTATGTAAAGCTGCTTTGAAATGATGTGTATTGTAAAAGGTGCTATACAAATAAAAATGACTTGACTTTCATGTAAATGTGGTACAGTGATGGTATTGTATGTTAAAATCATGACACTTTGATATATATAATGATATTGAAACAATGTAATTCTTGCGCCATGGTATTTTCATGTTATTATGCATAAAATGTACTATACCATTAATTCAAAATCTATGGCAGTACTAGTGTATCATGTCCAAAAAAGAAAAAAAAAAGAAAAAAAAAACATGGTAGTGCCATGGTTCAATTCCAAATAAAATGGCAATTTATGTCCAAAAACACATGGTAGTAACATGGTAGAAGTCCAAAGAACATGGTAATACATCCAATAAACATGGTAGTACTATGACACAAGTCCAAAACACATGGTAGAACCATGTCCACAAACATGGCAGTACCATGTTGCAAGTCCATATAACATGGTAGTACCATGGTACCATGTCCAAAAATCATGGTTATATCATGGTAGAAAAAAGAAAAGAAAAGAAAGAAACACGATAATACCATGGTTCAAGTCCAATAAACACTGTAGTACTATCTCCAATAAGCCATTATAATACCATGGTAAACATACAAAAAACATGATAATGCCATTGCGCCAAGTTCAAAAAACATAGCAGTAGCATGATACTTTAAAACCTTTATACAGTAAATTGATATGGTAACCATTCATTACATTGTAATCTTATATTATTATAGCATCTGATACTGTCACTTTACCACAGTAATGCATTGTGATCTTTTTTAAGGGTTTTATTGAACAACAGCTGGGACACAGTTACGAGGCACTGAACCATCCATCCATCCATCCATCGTCAACCGCTTATCCTGTGTACAGGGTCGCGGGGGGCTGGAGCCTATCCCAGCTAACATTGGGCGAAAGGCGGGGGACACCCTGGACAGGTCGCCAGTCCATCGCAGGGCCAGGCACTGAACCATTTTTACAAAATTTTAAAACAATATATTTGATTTCCAAACATTATTAGACCAGTATATCATAAACAGTGACTGGTCTTCTGTGAATTCCTCTAGCAGCCCATCTGCAGAATTTGCTGATTTGAGAGTGATGTGCATCGGTAGGAGAGGCCAGTAAGTGAGCAGGCCCATTAAACTCTGTGTGTGTGTGTGTGTGTGTGTGTGTGTGTGTGTGTGTGTGTGTGTGTGTGTGTGTGTGTGTGTGTGACTGGAGATATGAGATGCTGCTCTTAGGCAGTGATAGGCTCATTAGTAAGGCTAGGATGAACGGAATTTGAGTGTGTGTGTGTTTGTGTGTGTGTATGTGCATGTACGTTTGCAGTCTAATTAGGATCGGACAGTATGAGTGACTATGACCCAGGACTCTCTCAGACCTCTCATTCTGACCTGCCTGCTGGCGCCCGTGAGTTCAATCCAAACTTCACAAACACACACTCACAGACACAGGCAATCACATACACACACTGTCACATGCACACACTCACTCAAACAAAGGAGAAAGACATCTCTTCATGAATCTCAATATGTGCTCTAATTGGCTCATTTGGGCTTCCCTGTTTTCTTTAAACAAATGTTAGCCATTAAGCTGTGAGTACAATGATTAGTGTGATGTTGGTGTGCAGTGCACTTCTACACACAATCTCTTCTGGAATGTGTCCACACACCCATTAGCATGGTATCCCTAATATGCCCTGTGTCCTCTCTCCTCTCACATTTATTTATCAAACCGCCCATAATTTCTTGCATAAATGAATGACGCCCAAATCAGCATCTTCGATTAGTGATGAGTATAGTATGCCTTTAGCCAACAAATTCAGCTTCCTCCAAAGGCCAAACTGGTCTCATTTAACACTTACTATACCTACATTTTTACAAAATAATTTTTACGTGGCTCATTACACCTATCGGGGTAGTTTCCTGGTGAAATAAACACTAGAGGTGCTAAAACAACCACTTTTCTTTTCACATGAATCACTAGTAAAATGTCAGAATATTAGTTCATAAACACATACTTTTGGCACTGTGCCTCACACAATGCTATCTTATGACATCAACATACTTTTACTATAGTTCAAGACTAATAAGACAATACATTTTAACATTTGCATTACAAAACCAAATACATTTATAAACTTATAGTACAACTTAAAGTTCAAGTACGGTCAAATTGCGCATTATCATAAATTGTTTAGTGTTGCACTGTGATGCAAAGTACTATGGTACGAGACCTGAGAAGCACGTGACACATGAACCTAAAGTGTCATACAAGCTCCACAAAATGACATGGTTGCTTCAGCAGTTGCACTTTTCATCTCATATTTGATTTGTATGACACTATATTAAAAACCTCTTGTTTTGAAGAAATTTAACCCACTTTCAGCATCACACAGTGGAAATTTCACCTCAGAAATGCTGTGATGCTTGTAAGGACTCACCTACTAGGTGAGTTTTGCAAAAATGTTGGCACATCCATGTCATTTTCATGAGCTCAGGCTCGCGTCACACGGCACACAATAAGCACTCTGCAAAGGCAATGCAATTCGCAATTGATTTGAAAAGAGTCTAACGTTAGCATGTTGCTAAGCTAACTGCACAATACTCTAATAAAACAAAACATAAACAAATACATAAACACAATAACTGGGTAAAATAACAGCTTTTTAGTCTCAATTAACTATTTAAGCCACACTTTTCAGTATAGAATTAACGAAGTTAATTTTGAATGAAATCTATGTTATTTATAATAAAGAGACCATGTTGCAATGCATTCTAAAATTGGCTTCATTGTGAAGTATTCATGTGATAATGCCTTTGAATCTGGCTAAAAAAAGGTATCTTACAAGACAGCATAATTAAGATCTCTACCTTTTGTATCGTGAGTGTGCTTACAATGCCTTTCAATGCTGCCTCCTGAGGTAGCTCACTAGGTCTTGGAATAGAGCAATAGACTGTAACAGAATACAGATATGGGTGATGGAACATGTAGGAAAGTTTAAAAGACATTTTAAAGTTTAATATCCTTCCCAAATGGCCCTTACACTTTCTGGCTACCGCAGTGTGAGATGAAATCGCCTGTGCTTCCACAAAAGCTGAGAAATTGTCCATTTTTTTATTTTTATATTTTTGACACCTAAATGCATCTCATCCTTGTGACCAACATCAGAAAATACAATCTCGGTGCAGAGAAAGAGTCTGGGCCAGCATTTCAACCAAAGGCATGCCAGAACAAAAGGACGAGGAGGGTAAAACCCTGGGATACTGTGGGCAGTGTAGGCCCTCGAGGGTCATTTTTTGGAACATGAAAAGATAAACATTCACAGAAAATGTGGTTCACATGCACACTAGATGATGCAAGTGGTGTATAAGGGGTTGAGACCTGGCTGCAGCCGAGCGGTGCACACAAAGGAGCTTAATCATTCATAAAACTGGCAAGGCTAATAAAATATGCAGCACATGAATGTGGCGAGCAGCAAAGTGCTTCTGTGCTGCCGAAACTTGTAAAAAGGTACAGCAAATCAACTGAACACCACTATTGTGAGCATGTATGCTGCTTAGTTTGCTGGGGCTTAAAGGTTGATGACACACAGAAAAATTTGAAGGGTGCATATTGTCAGGACTGTTTCCTCTTCTTCTAGTCTTCTACACTTCTCTACACAATCCTTGTTCTCACTGTCCATTTTTGAAGGTACAATGTGCGATTTTTTTTTTCAACCCTAGCATCAATAAAACAAAACTGAAAAGACAGTGGCTGGTCACAAACAGGTTTCCTGATCACTTCCCTGTCAACCACTGGTTGGACAAACAGATAGTCGTGCTCCAAACACATGCCATAGGCTAAACTCAAACAAACAACATTTTTAAAGTGCATAAGAAATTACACTTTTTGGGGTATTCAACATATTTTACATTTAGTTGTCTCTGCATTATTTATTTCGTAGGGATTTCTTTAATTCCTCATATAAACCAAATCAACCAGCTCTGAGGAGAATCACAGCATTGCAAACTTTGATTTGAAGCAAAAAAGCTTTTCAAAAAAGTTACAAGAATATGTATTTAATGTCTTTAATGCGGGAATGAACTACAATCCAATTAATCATTACAAATTACTATGAGTATTGAAACAATATATTTGAATTTTATTGCAAAAGATTCAGACATATGCAAATATGTAAATAGTTTGAGAGTATGGTGAGTCCGACGCAATTGCTTCATTCACAGTGCATCATGAAGGTGGGCGGTCAATGTAGAGCTCTTTCAGTTCGAATTGTTTGCTGTGATTTTCTGATTGGTGAATCATTTCACTTCAGGATCATGGGTAGTGTAGTTCTTCACCAGAAATTCTGCTATAAAATTTCTTTTTTTTTTTTGTTGAAATAACATGGACTGATGGCTTTAACAGAAGCATATTCAATCAATTTCCAAACCTCATATCTCACCGTAGGTCTCTCTTTAAAGGTTTATAAATTATGGTTAATAATCAATTGCCCTATGGGAAAAAATTAATGGGATTTTTACTTCCAAAACCAGACTTTTGTGTTCTATTGATGTAAACAATGAGAGAGGAGACAAGAAACAAAAGGGAGAAGATCAGGAAACCAAACAAGCCAGACTCGAATCTGCATTGTCCATATGAGCACCACAGAACAAAGTGTCTGAGCACATTCACTAACAACTTGGCCACTACTCTGACTTCTCCATCTTCTTTCTCTCACTACGATTCTCAAAGCAGTTTGAGGGAGTGTTAGAATTTGCAATCAAGGGTGTAGTTGTGTGACAGATAGTTCGGCTAATAAGTCCAAGTTGGATTTCTTCATCACCTAACACCTCCAACAGCAACGCACTCAAGTGAACTGAACCATCAAGAGCAGAGGCTCTTGCCTTCAAGGATGCCATGACTAACAAGCACAGCTGTTCACTGAACCTACAATAGAACCACAAAGGAAAAAATAACAAAGGAAATTTTAAAACAATATCCAGAAAAATGGAGAAATGTTCAGAGAGCCATTTGTAATCATCATTCTTCCACATAAAAATTCACCTCATGTGGACGTTTTGATTTGTAAATATATGGTTGGAAATCACTAAGAGTAAATTGTGCTCACAGATAGCATTTTTTAGTTGTAGATAGAAAGAAAGACATGTGGGCTTCACTTGAACATTAAAAGAAATTTTATGTCAGCGCTCACATTTAGCATGACAGGAAGTTGGGGGAAAAGGGCATGACACATGTTTGAGTATCATTACTAGCTCTGTATTTAGCCTTGAGCCTAGGGATAAGTTTAGTCCTTGAGTGTCTGCCGCACAAATTATCCTGATAAAAGCACATGGGGTGAGCAAATTAATTCAAGCGAAATCCAACAAAAGCACTGTTTACATAAGCTAATCCCAGGCAGCGGGCTAACCGCAATGCCAACCACAAGCAGGCCTCCACAGTAGTCGGGAACTCTTATTGAATCATCACCCACTCTCTGGGCACTTCCGAAATCCCGAAGTGTCTTCATCCAACTGGGTAAGTGAATGGAGAAATGAGTCCTTTCAGGTGGCACAGGGGTTTAGAAACATGACCAAAGCAAATGGCCTTGTCTTTAATGTACCTTTTTTTGGGCTTGTTTCTAAGCCAGACACTGGATAATAGGATACAGTTATGGTGAGTTAGAATCACTGTAGCTGTATCTTATTATAGGAGGGTCTCTTGACAATGAAATGGTGTATGTGAATCAGAGTCCTTGTGTGTACATTTTCCTGACACTGAAAAGCTTAGAGTGGGAGATGGGGGTAAGGGGGTGGGGTCAGTGGAATTCTTGAGGAACACATTCTTAAGGATTTATGACACTTTACCTCGCCTACTCTGTCCTTGGCCCCGACTGGGTTGCTTTCAGAGGGAAATGGTTTCCAGTGAACTGGATATGAAAAAGGGAGGGGTGGAATAATGGGGGCCTGGGTAGCTCAGTGGTAAATACTCTGGATACCCCCTCTGGAGTTCACGAGTTTGAATCCCAGGGCGTGCTGAGTGACTCCAGCCAGGTCTCCTGAGCAAACAAATTGGCCTGGTTGCTAGGGAGGGTTGAGTCACACAGGGTAACCTCCTCTTGATCACTATAATGTGGTTTAATCTCGGTGGGGCGCATAGTGAGTTGTGCGTAGATACCGCGGTGGAGGGCGTGGGCTTCCACATGCATTATGTCTCCATGGTAACACGCTCAACGAGCCACGTGATAAGATGTGTGGGTTGACGGTCTCAGATGAGGAGGCAGCTGAGATTCATCCTCCGTCTCCATTGTTTTATGATTGGCAGTTTTAGCAGCTATGTTTCTATGTATACAAGCGGCATGAAAGTGCAGCTCCTATCTACTTGAATGGGGAAAGACTGAAATCTCTTAAATGGTTGGTCAAGTTTATGATAAAAGAACATATTTCAAATAAGCAGTAAAATGTTACAACACTGTCCAGCTTCACTCGAGCGGTCCGGCTTCCCCCCGGCACTTGAGGGGAATAGCGACCCATCATTCTGGCCTATCGGCCGCAACACGTGCTCCAACTCGGGTTCCATGGTGCGGGTCCGGTGACGCCAAGTTAGAAAGTAGCTTTTGAACATGGCATGTAACATTTTATGCTTAAAAAATTGGACATAGCTGAAAAAACAAATATGCAAATAAATCTGTGAAAAATGTATCTCAAAACAACTTAAACAACAATGCTAAATACATTTTTAACAACTCATAATAATTATTGGATGGATAGATGTATGGATGGATCTAGCTATCCAGACAGACAGATAGGCAGGCAAACACACAGACAGACAGACAGACAGACAGACAGGATTCATCGTGCATTGATTTTATTGTTGTAGTTTTCATTATAGATTCAATATTTTATCTAAACATTGTTTAGTTATTATTGTTTAAAACAGCAGAAATATTAATAATAATAATAATAAAAAGGAGTGGTGTATATTGATTATCGGACACCTAAATGTAAAAATAATAATTTATTGGTATTTGTAAAAACAATATATATCTTTTAGTTAACATTTATGAAAACATTCAATAGAAGCTAAGCTTCTCTATCCACAGGCTCTGCCTCTTGCCTCTGTAAATTCACAGCAAAAGCAGCTTTCCCAACTGCTAATTACAACTCAGAACTCATTAAACCACCAGTGCACACACACACACACATACACAACCACTGACAATGGCCTCCTACATCATCTTTTATGTCTAAATGATTGATCCCTTCCAATCCTAACCCAAACACACCCACGCTCCCAAACAAAACATTTTGCTTTTCCACAGCTCACTACTAATCTATATTTACAGCAAAATAGTTTCTATGAATATCACTCAACCTCTAAGTAAACCTTGTTCCACTCTTATCTCAAAGACTCATTGATTACTCCATGTTAAGTCCATCAGCAACAGCACCAGTAAGGAACAGGAATGGACACAGACAGTAAAATGCTGATGAGTCCCTGTGTTTCTGCAGCCTACATGACTTCATTCCTCCTCGACGATTTATCCTTGAACACAGACTTTGTCAAGCACTTACGCTAGTGGCCTAAAAGCAAGCTGTGTGTAAAAAAGAAATGGCAGGGCCTTTAAAAGTGGAGAATCCATCAGGCTCGGGATGTTACAAAGTGGTCCTCTATTAAAAATGCAGCAGGGCCATTACCTCAGGACCATAGCCTTTCTCCTCTGGCACTCTCAAGCCCACAGAAACCAACTAGCCAGCTCTGATCACCCCATTATGGTCCAGGCCACACATCAGTACTGGTCATGGGTAAATACTGGAAATACTTACCATTTGTTCTAGGTAGAGGTGAAAATGATCACAATCGGCAAGTTTCAAAGATGCAAGTTATGCAAAAGCCTATTTATATAAATAGTTTCTACCAAATAATATAGTTCCTAAGCATATCTTTATTCCATAGAAATAAAAGAACCAAAACGAGATCTCTTTAATATCTCAGTTGTTTCTCCAGGGAAAAATGAGTTTAAATGAAGAGAAAATACTTCTCCATGCTGTCTCCCCTAGAACTGTAGAAGAGATCTCAGCAATGTTTCACACTTTGGTCAGATTTGACAAGATACCAAAGTTCGCCATCCAAAGTAATAGATATAAATATTAACTAACATCTCTTGTCAGAATTCTACCAAGGCAATTATTCAGAACTTTCAACATTAATTTTAAAGCTCTATACTTGTATTAAATGTCAGAAATGTTCCAGACTTGTATTTCAAGTCTCATTTGTCTCATTTTATTTTTCCTTAAGAATTTTAGGGAAAACATCTGAGATTAAGTTGGTACTTGTACATAAAACATAACTGAAAACTAGAAACTTGGCACATTAATCTAGAATGCAATTGAAGTGTAGTCACAGGTGTGTATATTGACTATTTCACATTGGCTTTGAATTTTGCTCATCTAATCTGATTTTAGAGCTAGAACAGATCTGTTTTATAAAAGCTACTCTAACTCAGTAGCTTGCCAGTGACAATAAAAGTTTCTTCTTAAACATTCTTATATTGGGTTAGTGCCACTGGAAATGCATAAGAGTGATTTCTCTCAGATGCAACAAGAGAAAATGTAGAACACATTTAAACAAACTTCAGAACAGGCCAGAATATTTTGAAGTACAACAACAAACAGTTCTTGTGTGTGCTTTGTATTATATTCTTTAAATGTTCTAATGCAGAGTGTTTCGACAGTGAAACCAGGACAATCTTGGGCATCAAATTATATCTACCTATGCGGGCGGGTATGTGTGCCAAGTATGTTTCTCTTTTCAGAGTGAACCCCACCCCTCTGAACAGATGGCTGAAGAGAATGCCCAGGACACAGTGGGAGAGAGAGGAAGAGAGCAGGAAAGGGAGGGAAGAGAGGGAAGGAAAGACAGGAGAAGAGCAGAAATTTGATAGACTAAAATTACTGTATGAACGCTTACTGTATTTAAATAATCCAGTCTCTCATGTTAATATTAGAAAGGTTAGTGATGTACTGTAGCTTACCACACATGGTTTCAAACAGTAAATGGTGAAGTATATGTCACGTGATTCGCTGCTGCAACAACAGAGAAATGGCAATTTCACTCTTCTATTAGTGATATTAAACATTAAATAAAAAATGTGTATGTATGGATGGATCTAGTTATCTAGACAGACAGACAGATAGATAGAATTAGCTGTTGAACATCTCAAAATGTTCGTTTTGTTTTTTCAAACAAAAGATGTTTCTGGTCTAGACCCGAATTCAAATGCTAACAGACAAATTACACACAGACACAGACAAGCGTAATTTAGTACGCTCTGCAAATCCGACATCCCCAGCTCGACGCTTACAGAAACACACTTACAGCAGGAATTGTACAGGCTTTCCCGACGGAAGGGTTCACATGTATAATTCACACACACATACAAAGCCTGCACTCTCGTAAGTTCAAGTTTCTACATATCTCATTATGGCTTGCCTCCAGCATAACGTCTGTAGCAAAATTCATGAATGGAAAAAAAAGCATTAGATCGCAAACAACCTCACCAAATATTACATTTTTTAGAAACAGTATTATAGCCTAATATCATGCAATGCTATTACAAGTAATGTTGTTCTATTCTCAGAGGGAGCACGCTGCACGGGTCGAGTGTTCAGGATATCTTGCTTTGTGTTCCAATAATATCTGACGCACTGAAAATCGCATGTTTTAACAACCAGACAATTATGCAAAAGATGAGCCATTATTTGGACCTAAATTACTCAATTTATCACAATGAGTCATCTGTGGGAGGAATTGCTGTGTTTTGTGGATATTAATCTATTTTGTCATCTTCTTAATGCCAGCGTTGGATTTAAATCAAACTGTTGTTGATACCTGTAAATTGCTCGTCCATTAGTGTGTTTAATTATTGAGATGGAGGTTGTTTGGAGGAGGGAAGATGAGAGCATTTTAGAGTTGTAGTAAAAAAAAAGCTACTAGAGGAATATGAAGCATCAGTCTGCTAATTATCCATAAGCGGGGTAAATATCACAGTGTAATAATCCTAAATGACATTGAAAGCAGCAGAAATATAATGAGCCAAATATATATGAACTGTTCCCATAATGCAGCGGGAATGTCACTAGCAAGCCACATGTCACCCTACAGCAGGCAGTTAGTGTGTACTCCCACTGAGAGGAGAGGTTTAAAGGCCGACTGGATGTTATTTCTGCTGTACAAAAAGCTGACCCCACCGAATGTAACCGAACACCAGACACACATTCGCTGGCATACACAATCTCACTGCTCTGAATTCAGATAGACAGACAGAGAGACAGATAGATAGACAAATCAATAAACAGATAGATAGACAAGTTATATGTCTGCATACACAACCTCACTATTCTAAATTTGAGTGCTCTCCCACTCCCTCCTTTTGAAACATCAATGCACACACACTGTAGAGCTCTGACTTCTTGCACTGATTGAATGGAAGAAAGAGCCCCACTGGCCTCTGTTGACACAATACCAGGGGGGAATTAACTCCCTTAAATTCTATTTTATATCCCACTGGTGTATGACTGCTGTCAAGGATATCTTAGCCCACGCACTCTTACACGTTTACATTTCTGCCCATGTTTAGCTGAAACATGCAGCTTGTGTATGGAGGAGGGGTGGCGTGCTAAGGTACTGTAGAGATATATGCATACATTTGTGGACACTCTGGGCTTTTAAAATGCTTACTGATGCCACACTCGAGGGCTTCCAGTTTAATAAATAACATATAACAAATAATATGCTCAAATTGTTAGAATATGCCAACTGTTCACTTTCCTGCAAAATCAAAACAAAAACACGCAGTGTTTTCCAGTGACCTGAGCATACACAAAACAATCCTTGAGACCACCCAAATTTAGCAATACCAGTAATTTTATAATGGTAAAAAAGCAAATCTGACATTAATAGTACAGGGCAGATATTTAAACCACAACTTGAAAAAAGAAGCCACTTCGTACAACAATATATTGCTGAAAGGCCTGATATCATTTGCACCTAATTTCATGTACAATGATACCCACGACCCACATTATAATATAATGGAGGCATTTCAATTCACATTTCATTTTCTTTTGAACCTACTTCAACAAAAATACACAATTGACATAAGTTGATACCAAGGTCTTTATATCATGTAGCAGAATTGGTGAATCTCGACATTAACAGCTTACTATAGCATCATAATTTCCCCTGCTTAATATTTGCCTCTGATTGAGCACACAGCATTATTGGGGCAGAGAGAGAGAGAGAGAGAGAGAGAGAGAGAGAGAGAGAGAGGCAGTGATTGGGTGTCAGCTGCCCCTCTTCCCCCTCATGATTGATTTCCCTCCACTCAGAGAGCACACTGGAATCAAGATTAATAACAGGCCATTTACATCACCAATCACACACGCACACGCACACGCACACACACACACACACACACACACACACACACACACACACACACACACACTCGCACTCGTACTCACGCTGACCCGCATCCACACACTCTCGCATGAGGTCCCCATCCTTCACAGACTAGGCCAAACATTTGAAATCCGAAACTCTAGTGCCAGTGCCAAGAAACCTCCTCCATCTCTTTAATAATCTGCAGGTCAATAATTATTCCCAGACTGGCCCATTTGACTATTTACCCATAATGTTCCACTTTGGTAAAGATCACCAAACATGCTATAAAAAGGCTGAACATAACCCTTTTAATATTTTAGGCCGTAGCCACCTTAGACATTAAGGTGGACACGTCCTCCCCAATATTCAGAATAGTGACTGATCAATATGTGTTTTCCAATGGTCGATTCTTCAACTTTTAGATATTGACCACTCAAATCTTGAATATTTGATTACGTTCTTTGAATATGAATAAATATGCATATTTGACAGAAGCTCTTTAGGAACATGAGTTATTGTTGTTGTGAGGATTTTTGTTTGTGACGAGAGAGAAGGACAAAAACATGATTTTCGGGACAAGCCCCCAATCCCTTTGAGACACTCTGAAAAGCTCATTAGACAGTGGAAGTGGATAGATCCAATTTGACTTGACCTTGAAGGTAGCAAGATGGGTGGGAAGTGTGTGTGCATGCTTGTGTGTGCTCTGGGTGTAATATCATGCATGTTGCTAGTATCAGGTACAGTATAGAGTAGTTATGAATGGTTTTAATCAAGTAGTTTCTAGCAGATTTTGAATGTTGAAATTAACCAAGTACTCACAAAAATCTAGGAGTTAAATGCAGGAGACGAAGGAGGGAAGAAAAGTCATAAAAACGTTTCTGAAGGAGATTGATTTGGCCACTGCCGTTTATCATGTGTCTTTTTGGAATGCTTGCATATTTGGCTAATGTAGTGCAAGTAACCTTTCCAAAAAACACTTCCAGTAAAGAGAATTTTTTTCTAGCTCGATTTCTTCCGATTAGTCATTTACACATCATAATTTCTCCATGCAACTTGATCCGGAAGATGCATCTTGACTTGTTTATTCACATCTTTTGTTTTAACAGCCATTTTTTGCTCTGATCCAATCATAACCCTCTCGCACTTTCATTCACTTGAATCGGTAACACAAGTGCCGGTCTCCTAATGCCAATGTATCCTACGGTTTACCATGTGCATGTATGTCTTGCACATAGTGCACATGACACAAATCATTAGTCATCAACATAGTAAATGCGGACAGGCGCATGTGCAAAGTGCAAAGCATGGGCTGTTCGCGTGTTTAGAAAAACTGGGCTGAACGCTTTCAGTCTTTGCGCATCATTGGTGCATTCCCCTGCTATTGACTCTGCTACAACAGTATCATAAAGCGGCTTTAGTGCGCAAGCATCGAACATGTCCATATGGGCTCACAGGTCAAAAAAGTATACAGTACTTTGAAAGGCTGATCGCTTGGCCATGCATGAGACAGAATGGCACGCTGAAAAAAACAGAAGTACACCTTAGCATTTATGGGGCATGTCACATAAAAACATTCATGAATCACAGAGGGAGGCCAAGATCACCAGTGACCCCCGATAGCATCTCAGCACTATCGATCAGCACATGGTAATCAATTTTCCATGTCCGGGTGGTGTAAGGGGCTTAGAGAGAGGATGCAATTATTCAAGTCCCTCCACCACAGGCTATACGGCTGTGAGCATAGAATCTTAGCATCATGAGTTTTTGTGTAAGTGTGTACGTGAGTTACACTTAAGGCTGATTTATACTTACTGTGCAAACAGACCTCGCTTAGTTCGCCTACTAACAACGATGAAATGTAGTGATGTTTTTGTTCTGCCAAGGTGTTCATTAGGTGAGATTTCTTCTGTTCGCGCACATCTCTGAAATTATTGACCTAGGAGAACTCGGCTAGTCGAAGAGCATTTATGATTGGATAAAACTAATCATATGTGCCATTTAAATGTGATGTCAAAAGTGGAAGGTGCTCTGTTGACAAGTTTAATAAGGCAAAGAAGCATTACAGCAGTAAAAGCAGCAATTCACAGAGAGAAAGACCTGCATTATTATCATTACTTCTGTGTCATTAACAAACTAATTTTTAAATGATGCTACATGTAGTGTAAACGCTGCCTTCGTTCAACCAGGGTGCTTTAGTTCATCCAAGAGACAAAAGTTTGGGTTCTTCCATAGTATAAATAAGGCTTAACGCATCCTCCTGTTTTGACCATCAACAGAGTGTGGTCCGTGTTATTTATCAGTCATGTGGTTTGAGTGTCATACATCTGTCAGAAGGGTGTGGGCATAAAGAAGTGTGATAACCAACCAGATAAACAAACGATCAAGGTGTCTTACCTTAGTCTGAAGGTAGTGAGGGTAGTAGTAAGTGTACTGGGGGTACATTGGTTGCTGTTCCAAGCGTTTGCCCATGTAGCTGGAATCCGTCTGGCTGTGGCTGGAGACAGAGACTCAAGTGTGGGATCCAATAACTCAGTGAGCTTCTGCTCGCGGTTCCACAGCTGGAGGCTAGATCTGTGTGAGGAATGGAGCCAAAGGAGGATGCAGAGAGAGAATGGGATGATACAACCACAGGCGCACGTCTCACGCTGTCTTCGGGAGGAAGGGAGGAGGAGATGATGGAGAAATAACAGAGGGACAAGGATGGGATAGCAGTGGAGGTGTGCGTGAAGAAACAAGGAGCAACGGCACAGGAGAGAAGAGAGGAAGGAGGAGGGAGATAAGGGAAGAGGAGGGGGCAATGTAGCAATCACTTCTCCGGAAAGCCGGCTTCTGGTCTTCTGCTCATGCCCTGACTTTGTCGCTTGCTCTCTCTTGCTTTTGTTTTTCTCACGCTATACTCCTTCACTCGTTGACAGTCAGTGCGGCGTCAGATCCCAAAGGAGGTTGACAGATATCCCAGTTGCTCACTTTGTTCCCCTCTGGCTGAAGCACAAAGCTGTGATGTAGGCAGTCGACAGGAAATGGCACAAACTCCAGGCTGATTTTAATATCCCCTCCCAAAAGAAAACTCCGGAAAAAGGTTGTTTCTGTCTCTAATGTTCTTTGATTTTACCGCCTCCCTTCTCTGCTTGCTTTGTTGCATGCGAGTGTGTGTGAGTGAATGTGTGTGGCTGTGTGAGAGTGTGTGAGTGTATGTGCGTGCACTGCCGACTGCTCCACACTGTGGGGAAGAGTGAAAGGATCAGGTCGGGCAGTGCTCAGATCCTCCTACTCCACAGCCTGGTGGGTGGGGCTAAAGGCTGGCTGCACCACTCCCAGCCACGGGGAGAGTCCAAAGCATCCTATCTCTGTTTGTCCTGCTGGGGGAGGTGCCACCCACTGCACGGCTTCACTAGTGGAGAACAAGATAACTTACTCCTACTCCACACTTAGGGGGAGGAGACAGAGGCAGCACAGCAAGGAGCCGAGGCCCCCTACTGGTCAACCGTAGACTCAACTTCATCTGATCGCCTTTTTTAGATACTTCCAAGCAGTTTAATCCTCGTTCTTCTCTTTTTTTTTCCAGACAGTGTACTTTAAACCTCACTTTCCTCAATAAATAAATCATGAATGAATGTAAGATGCTTCTTTGATCTTGTCTGACACATGCAGACAGCTTTGCATTGGCTGATACACTGACACACTGACATGTACACTAATGCATAAGTGCACTGCAAAAATGTCCATGATTTAGATTTGCCCATAAGGCTAAGGCAATAATCTAAACAGGCAGCACCATAAAATAAAATGCTGCACACAGTTTAAAGAGCAGATGCTTTTTCCCCGAACAACCTCTGCAATATTGTAGAAGTGGCCAATTACTTGCTGCAGGAAAATTGCACTCCAAAAAACAATCCCTCTTTCCAAGCCTCTTTCTTTTGTTTGAACACACACTTTGATCATTGTTTTGACATAGTTGCTGGTTTTTTTTCTTCGTTAGATTCCCAGTGCTTTTTTTATTCTTATTATTAAGTTAACATGCAGATATAGAGTGGCAGTTTAAGGGCATGACAAATCAGTCCCAAAGAAAAAGCACATTTTAAGTGTTTGCAGATTGACTGTGGTAATTACGAGAGGTATAGCAATATGTTTTGCCCAAAGACGTCAGTAAAGCAAAAGGAATTAGAGAGTGTTGACCAAAAAAACAAACTGCAAATGGGAAAGACAACAATACATTTTCATTAAGATGGGGTCTCACAGAAGTCTGCAGTGTGGGAGGAGAGAAAAAGAGAGTGGAGTAGAGAGGTGTATAAGTCAAGCACTCTCAACACTATGATTGGAATGCCGAGGCACAGAGAGAGAGAGAGAGAGAGAGAGAGAGAGAGAGAGAGAGAGAGAGAGAGAGAGATGAGAACCAGTGCAAGGGCTTCAAATAATCCACAGCACACTAAAAGTGCATGGCTACTAAAAGACAAAGCAGTAAGCATAGCAATATAACAACCCATGGAATTGCTTTTCAGTACAGGTATGACAATAATGGATGCACATTTAAAGGAATAGTTCTCCCAAACGTTTAAATTCTGTAATAATATACTCACCCTCTTGCCCAAACTCAAATGACTTCACTGTAACCAAAAGGAGAATTTAGAATGTTCTTGAGAGGATGAGAGAAGCTTGTTCACAGTGAAACGTTCATTGTTTTTGCGTGAATATACAAGCTACTGTGAACGAGCTTCTCTCATAACACACCGGTGATCAATATATTTACTGAAAAATACCTTAAATTATTACAGAATATTTATTTTTGAGTGAAATTTACATTTATATGGGTCATATTAAAACTTTTATTCCCCTGACATCTATTTATAATGTTAGTAACATTCTTTGTGCCAAAATAAAATATATGTATAAATAACATATTTATTTATGCAAATTATCTTCTATAGTTCTGAAAGTTACAGTATTTTCCCATAATACATCATATATAAACTCATTAATCTAAAAAGATCAAGGAAAATGTGAGTGATGATGACCTCTTCAATACATTCGTTGCTAGATAAAAAAGATTGATTGACATGTGTTACTTTCATATATTGCTCCATATAGTTAGATATATCGTTTAAAGGGGAGATACATTTTCTCTGAAGGGTAAAGGAATGGAAATTACGAGTTTTTATTTATTTATTTCCAAACCCTGTCTAATGTTGCAGGGCTTTTCTGTAGTGATTACGCAGGACTAGCGTGAGTACACGCTTAAGGATCGGAGCCGGTGCCATGAGTCTGTAATTGTTCTTGCTACGGTCTACAAAGAACCCTGCAAATGGAGCTGCACACGCTGCCTGCAACTCAGGGGTACCATTCTCAGAAAGCCAAAAAAGAATGGGGAAAAAAAAAGCTCTCATCTGGACTGCAGCACAGCTGGGAAAACAGACCTTGTCGGCTGCTCTCATTCGTGGGCACATAGAAAAAACCATGAGATAATCGTGTCCCTTGGATGGAGGCAAGTATGTAATAACTAGTGTTATTCAAAGACTTGTGCTTTTCATAAAAGGAGAAAGAGACCTCCATTAGTGTGCGTGTCATGGAATGGATCAGTATATTAAGAATACATTAATGTTGATATATTTATTTCCAGTACATGGAGATGCGCGAAATTACTAATGTGTTATTCTATCAAGTGTACAGTTTGCATATTTCAAATGCTTATTCAAGGAACTTGCTAAGAATAGATTTAACATTACAATTACTCATACATAGTATGGTGATGTGTTCTCAACCCTTTACCAGAATAACGGATGCACCCATACAAAGTCTTTGTACACCGAACTCTGATTATGTAGCCAATACCAAAACTAAATTGTATTTAAATTATGAAGTTAAAAACTTCAAATTACATTTTTTAAATAAATGTATTCCCTTTGTGTCTACACGTCTTTCATACTTCAGAGTAACTGATCTCAGTTACAAACAACACACTGACACAAAAAGCACATTATTAACTCAAGTTAACTGAATTAAAGGTGATTAATCAAATGTATTGTTTTAGACATTTAAGTGACAGTTCCATCTCGTGACATTCTTGCAATGCAAAGCTTACATATTGCAAACCTGTCATTGTAATGCAATTCATAGTAATTCCATATAAGATACATTTCTTTTACACACAGCATGAGTTGAAGGCTAATTTTCCAACCCTTTTTTTCAGGCCCCTTCTGATAGGAAATAATCATCCCTGATTATCTGTGCTTAATTTTTAAACAATTGTCAGATATCCAATAGTGCAGCTTATTGCTTTTATTGGCAAAAAGTTTACAGATACATCTGTGCATCTCTAGTAAGGATCAGAATATTAAAGAAACTTGGGATGGGTCCTTTTGCAAGTAAACAACCACCCAAAAACACCCAAGCAACCCCCTATAGCAACATGTTAAAACCCAGAAACCTTAGCAACCATTTAAAAATGCCCAGGCAACAATCCACCAGAGGCGGATCATCCAATGGGTTTTATAGGTGTGTGCCCAGGGGGCCAGGTCACTAGAGGGCCCACATGAGCAAAGAATAAAGCTGATGTAAACACGGAGATGGTGCACAACAGCGAAATGTGTCCGTATAGCGTATGGTCATAGGGTAATGACACCCCATGCCCCATCCAACGACTCGCTGGGCCCAGCAAAAATGCAAGCCCAAGGGGCCGGAGTGCGTATGTATCCACACTTTTGTACAGCCACATTGGCCACTGTACTCACCACCTAGGGGTTTTATCCCACCTGGCTCCGGTCCAGACAATCTACTGTCTGAACAGTGCTAGCAAACACCTTTCTCATCCAGTGACAGTCAGGCTAGATAAGTAAAAGCACAAGCTTACCTGAGATAAAAGCTGCAATCCCATCAATCATTAAGAGGGGGAGGGAGGAGACGGAGGGGACGAGAAAGAGAGAATGTAAGAGGCAAAGCATGCAAGAACCAGAAAGAGATAAACAGATAAATAGAGTGCATTCGGCATGCATTCATAATCAATTTGCGATCAGACCTTACAGACACAATTCATCACAACAATGTCTGGCAGGATTAATATTCATTTCTTATCTATGGCTTATTGTTTGCAAACAATGGTATAAAAACAATCTGATCCCACAAAGTTCTATATACAATCTGATCTTGGAACGCATGTGGGTGGGTGGTACTACGCACTTTGGAGGAGTACATTTCTAAGTGCAGTCATGAGCTCTTCCATTTCTTTCCATTTTTCTCACATGATATATTTTGGGACAGGCCTCTGCTTATAAGGTGCTCTTTTCATGGAAACATTTGAAACAACAGACTCATAACACTGGCAATATTTTACATTTTCTCCCAAAGCAGAACTCAAATGGCCCAGAAAACGTGATATGCTTTGAAATATCAGTGAAGTTGGTGGGCTCGAAATCGACCGTTCACCACCGGCTACCCCACGAAAAACCCAGCGTGTTTTATCACTCGTGAGCGCCTTGTTAAGTCCCAGGGTAGTTGAGGTTCATTTCACACAGCTTTGTTCCCTGCGCTTAGACTCAAAGCCATAAAGTTTAATAGAGTTCCTCTAATCTCACACAGGGCGACCCACAGCACAGCGGCACACTTATTAGATCCTCTGCCGGCAAAAAGTGGTCACAGATTCACACCAGACACACACGCGCCACGACAAGAAGAGCAATTTTCAGCTCTTCAAATGACTGATTCCATCCTACGTTTCCTTAAGTGTGTCATTTGAGTAGCTGTCCTGAAGAGGAGGGCGGGATGACTGTTTGAGCGTATATGTGTGGATGATTGCACAAGTAAGGATGAGTTTTGGAGGCTTTAGAAGGATGGTGAGAGAGGGATGAAAAAGGTGAACTGGGTGGAGAAGGGAGACAAAAAATAAAACAGACAAAACATTATTAAGTGAAGCTGTAGTGAGTTAGTAGGGTTCACTACTAGTAGGGCTGTTACGATTATGAAATTGAATCTTCTTAAGGTGTTTGTTTGCTTCTTGGAACTTGGAATCATTAGGTAAAAATAGAGATTTATGATTTCCTTAATATAAATTACATTAATAATAATATTTTTAAATATCAAAACATTTCCAAATACTTATAATAGGTCTCTCTTTTTCTTCAAGTTTAGTCTTTGTCTATTTT
The DNA here is from genome assembly GCF_025860055.1 of Xyrauchen texanus. Taxonomy (NCBI): domain Eukaryota; kingdom Metazoa; phylum Chordata; class Actinopteri; order Cypriniformes; family Catostomidae; genus Xyrauchen; species Xyrauchen texanus. Next base: position 35,929,058 of record NC_068292.1, read on the forward strand.
ACATTTACACTGTTGTTTTGGGAATCCAGAAAACCCTATATTAGCTATATTCTATTCTATTCTATTCTATTCTATTCTATTCTATTCTATTCTAGTAGGCAATAGAAAATATTTCTGTCATAATTCCTCCACTTTCATATGCTATTTTAAGGCTCTCTGATTAAACCCATGAAGGAAAACCTTTGCGATTCTGTGCGTTTGGAAATACGTTTTTTCTTTCTATTATCTCCACAGAAATAGAATAAGCAGGATTCTCCTACTCTCTCTCACTGCGTGTCTTTAACACTGCATGTATGGTCCCGCTGTGACCAAGAATATTTGCCATGATGCAAATGTTAAATTGAACTGAAGCCAGAGCTCTTTGCTTACACTATCAAAATCCTGTTTAATTTTTTTTTGTGGGATTTTAGCACAAATCTCCACAGACAGTGAGTGCATCACAGCGCTTCAGAAGCGGTTAAACTTAATGTGCTGTTTAGGAGGTGATCTGGGTATGGTCCGTGGTGTGGGTCAGTGAGATGGTTAGGGTTCAACTGGAATGCTCACGTAATGCATTAATGTCAGAAAACGAGACACAAAAATCATGTGTTCATGGCATTTACATATTCGCTTAAAGTTCTCTTTAAAGTTCTCTATTTGAAGAGCACAATAAACGTTGTCATCTCGATTGATCGCAATTAAATCAAATTACTGTGATCAGACAATTATTTAATAATCGGGACCATAAATCATAAACTAGGCCTAACCACTACAGAATTGCAATCATAAGAATGGCTTTTAAACAGGTTTCCTTAATGCTCCGCCTTTCAGCCATTGGTCGCCCTTTCTCTAACTCCCGCTATTAGTTAAGCCAATTTTCCTACTGTTTATTGGGCTGGTTGGGATGCAAAAAACAAACAAAAAAACAGAGCAATGTTGAAACTGCAATAGAGCCACTGTGTTTACACTTTTAGGGGAAATCAGTCTACGAATGGCTTACTTACAGTTATCGCTGCAAATTAAAGGAATAGGCAATTCCTGGTTCAATATAAGTTCATAAGTTCTTTTCTTTAAAAAAAAGCAAAAAAATCTTACTTACAATGGAAGTGAATGGGGCTATTGTTTGGAGGGTTTAAAAGCAGAAATGTGAAGCTTATTATTTTATAAAAGCACTTAAATGAATCCTTCTGTTAAAACTCATGTATTATTTGAGCTGTAAAGTTGTTTAAATTGTAATGTTTACAGTCGTTCAAGGGTTTTAGGCTTTGTTGAAATTACATCGTCATGACAACATAGTTGTAAAATTGGCTATATATTTACAACCATTTTTTATCATTGTATCGCACTAAAATCAAGTTAACACGCATATTTTTTACCTCATGCGACTATACTTTTAAAAAAGTGAGTATTAAACTGTTAAGAAATTGGCCCCCGAGTCACTTCCATTGTTAGTGCCTCACTGGAACCCAGTGAACACAGTTTAATTGCATAAAAGCTGTTGAGTTTAACTTGTATTGAACCCTGAATATAAAACTAAAGTAGACATGGAATCAAATGTATCCCATTTACTCTCTTCATACATGAACATGCATGATTCAAAATACATCTTTGTAACCTTTATTTAAAATAGACTGACTTACTCTGACTTTCTTTTTCAGCTGGCATCACTTCGGCTTTATCAACTATTGGATAATGTTAACCAATAGCCAAATAGCTACAGTATTTAGCCATTCTAATCTTGACAACAGAACACAATAATTTAATGCCAGTTAAGTTACAACTTTAACAGTTATGATATTAACTCCAAAAATTCCAAATTATTTTAAATAGAAGTAACAACTGGAAGATGGTGAGATGCTCTCAACTGTGAACCTGAACTGAGGTTTCTACATCCTGGTAAAAAAAAAAAAAACCTCCTCAAAAGTGGTTGCTGGTTGTTTTTTAGGGAAGTGGTCCTCAACAAACGATGCATTCTTGCATTCATGTCCCAATGATCAAATCCACTTCTAATTATCCCAGCCTGGTCTCATGAAATTTACACGAGCATTTCAATGTTTTTGCAATTCTGAAATTACGTGCTTCATAAAAACTGATCAATTGTTATTTGTGTGACAATTAATAAAATGCACATTTGTTGTAGTGCCACTGGTGTTCATTTTACCAGGAAACTGCAATAGAGAGCGAGACTTAAAGTCAGTTTTCAAAAATGTATATAAAATAACGTTCATTCTATGAAACCAGGTTGAAAGATCCAATCATGATCCAAACATGGAACAATTTCCTGAATAATTCTTGAATACTATCCTGTTTCACTGAGAAATATGCCACATTATGGAGGAAAAAATGGGTTGTGAATGGGTCTCATGTTGACTTTAAAACTGGTGCATATTAAACTATTCTCTTTTTTTATCCATTTGCCATACACCATAATAAACAAGTGATGGAGTGGCCTTTCACAGAGAATCACACAAACCAGAGATTACAGCTGACAAGTTTTCATTAACAAGGCCCTATTCAATGCTGTATAGAGCTGGAGAAATTGCATTAAAATACCAGTTCATTTTAATCTTTCAATAGCAGCAATGGATAAATGATTATTCTGTTAATAGAGCCGATATGTAGCACATTCTGGCATGTTGCATTCATTAAGCTAAAAGCTAACCAAGCTCAACTGATCTGTGTCCTTAATTAGAGAGTTATGAGAGCATCATCTGAACATTGGCTCCATTAACCAACCACAGATTAATGAAAGTCACGGCGTTTCCGGAAAAAAAACAGAAAAAAAAAATTTTGCTTTCAATCTGGAATTCCATCATGAATTAAACTATTGGCAAGGAAAATAACTGTTTCATGTCTCCCTCTCTCTGTCTGTCTCTCAGCATGTTGAGGTGTCTCTAATGTAGGTAGTTGGGCCTGGTCTAGCGTGACTGACACAAGAAGCACCAGTGGAAGGTAATTAATTTCTGTAAACGACTGCCATGTCTGTCAGCTTTTATAAACGAGCATTTATGTGTTATGGACGATTTAACCAACTCCATTGAGGGCAGCTGACAGAGATGAGTGGATCAGAGACAGAGAGAGAAAGAGTGAAAGAAAGAGAGAGAGATTAACGCAAAGCACCTGGCCATAAGTATAGACCTATGGTTGGAGTTTGATATGAGCTCTCCATCTCACGATATGGCCTCCATTCTGCTGTCACAGAACACTTATAAATCATAACACGAATCACACATGCTCTCCTCACACAGCCCATGTGTGGAAAGTGACATTTGTGAGTTTCTTTTGTGACTTCATTTGCCAGACAAGTGGAATGTGAGCCCCAGTCTGCAATTACGGCACTCAAATGTTTACACATAGCTCAGACGTACAAGAAACACATCATATAAATGATTAACTTCCCCAAAGCGCTCTGGGATAGTCAAGAAAACATTCTTTGCATATGTAATGCATATATTGAATTTCGAGCTGGGAGAACGTTTCTGGGAGGCGCCATTTTAAAATTGTTTCTTCTAAAGATACAGGCTACTCATAATGCAAAGGAATAGTTCAGCAAAATATTAAAATGTAATCATTATTCACAGTACTCACCTTCATGTTGTTCAAAACTTTTGACTTTCTCCCTTAAGCGGAACACAAGTATATATTTTAAAGAATAACGTGGTTGCTGATTTCTATATAATTGAACCTCACTGGTTATGGTGTCATGATGTCATGAGGTCTGTTCACGAGACATGCAAGAACCAATGAGCTCTGCATACATGAGTTGATCAATTATGGATTTGCTGAGAGAGTGAAAAACAACTTACATTTCTATCAGTTCATCATACAAAGTGATTGTGTAACTTCAGAAGACTTGGAATAGGACACACAAGTTTCAAGGATTACTTTCATTTTTGGTTGCTTTTTAGCTTTAAAGTGAGGCACTATCCATTGAAATTGCATGGAAATCACAGATCGATGACATTCTTAGATTTGTCACAGAAATAAAAGAAAACCGTATGGGTTGGGAACAACATAGTGTGAGTAAATAATGACAGAATGTTCATTTTTGTGTGAACTCTCCCTATAAAGCAGTTTATAGATGCACTCAGTAATTATTCCCCAATTAAAAAAAATAAAAAGTTTTACTCCGTAAGAAATGAATTGTAATTTTGAAACCTTTTGTACTACATGGGACTCATGGGGGCTGCCAATTTAGGATCACATGACCAGCTGAATACTACTCGCTTAATCTCAGTAACCGTCTTGTTATTGGACACTTTCACGCTTGGATGAAATTAATCATGGCTGATTGTGAATGGTTAATTTTTAGCATGGTATCTGTAAGATTTTGAATGATGCTGCATCCTCACCACTAGGTGTCACCGTGCGTCCAAGATGACATGAATAAAAAGTTACTGAGTGCAACTTTAAATATAGTCAAGCTAATCCTTTGAAAGAAGGTAGTTAGTTCCACTACAAACTACTACCATAAACTACATTAAAGCAATTTAAGGGGGAAATATCTTTTAAAATATATAACTATCAGATGACATTATACAATTCTGCAATTATTTATCTGTCAGTATTAAAGTGAGCAGATACATTTATACTAAATACTACTTTTACTACTAGAAAACTCCCGGTTTATGTAACTCAAAAATATAGAGATGAACAGCAGCATTTAACTAAATATTTCTCCACAAAAAAGACACAAGAAATCAGGGAACAGTTCATTTGAACAAGTTCAAGGAACCATCCAAAATGAATCAATTTAGCAAAATAAATCAGACATCCTAATGCTACTTCAGAGGGTGAAGTGAGTTTGGGAGAGTGAGTTTGATTATTGCCCCAGTTTGGCTATAAAGCTATGTGCATGATACAATACGGATTTAGCTCTTTGTTAAGTGACACCGCTACAAAAAAGTGTGTTTTTGGAAAAGCTACACTATTTGGATAACTTCTGAGCAGTGGCGAAATCTCAGGGCCAGCAAAGCCTTCTCTGCTGGCCTAACATGCCAAATAAATCAATATTTTTCATCCTTTCATTCTCAATCACCTTTTTTAATCGCTTTCCACTCTTAATTAATCTACAAACAAATAGACAAAAACTAAAAGTGTATCCAGTCAGAATATATTCCTTGATGCTTTCAAGCGAAGTGTGACAACTGTTTCACAAATTGCATGGCCGAAGCAGCAAGTGAGTTTGAGCTCCACCCCGTCAGGCCTTCAGAATTTACACAGAATCCCTCAACAGTGCAAATGAATAGGCAACTAAAGTCAAATTATCAGATTCATCAGCCAATCAGATTAATTTATGCCTGCAAAAACAGGTGTATAAATTATAATCTCTTTTGATAATGGTACACCTGAAGCACAAATGCTAGCGCTGAAGCATTGCTTATTAGTTCTGCTATGAGACATCTCAAACCGCTGCTAAGCTAACGGTAGCATTGCAGTTCTGAAAATCTGGGAATGGAATGCATTTATGGTCGAGATATCAAGAAGGAATATCCCTCAACCAACTTTAATGGAACGCAGCATAACCGTGCACCTGATGAAACATTTCAATTGCAAATATTATTAGAGAGTTTTCACTGAAGGCCTAGACTTTTAATGTACGGCCCTCCACTGCATCGGAGTAACTGTAATGCTACTCAAAAAAAAAAAGTAGTGCTGCTACTTTATAGGATTAGTTTACCCAAAATTAAAATATAGCATTAAAACCAATACTGAAAAGCTTCTCAAGAATAATATCTAGGAATCTGTATGGAAAAATGTGTGTGTTTGCCCTGGAATTAATATTCTCTCCTCTGAGCACCATATCTACTAGGTAGTAATCATTTCCTCTAATGTCATCCCTCACGCCGGTCCAATGCCAAAATAATTACAAAATAGAGGTGCGATTTTCAGACTGCGATGCTGAGAAAAGTGGCACACAAGGCCTCAGAAATTAAAACAAGATTCCAATGAGGACATGCTTTTTGGTCACTTAGGCTTAAAGGGATAGTTCACCCAGAAATTACAAATCTCTCATAATTTACTCATCCCTGATGTCTATGACTGTATTTCTTCTGCAGAATATCTTTGCCCTGTAGGTCCATTTAAAAGTGAATGATGACCAAAACTTTGAAGCTCTATAGCCCATAAAGGCATAATGAAAGTAGCCTAATCTATACAACTCCAATGTTGTCTGAAGCAATCATAAATAAAGAAATTATTAACCCAATTTTTGAAGAACAAGCCAAAATATACTGCAACTTCTTAATCACTCTAAATAATGACATCAGCAGTCTTCTTGGTAATCATGATTTTAAGCTTGAACTTTCTTGCGCCATCTAGCGCTCAATGCATGCCTCAATCACTTGGAAGTGTAATGAAGCTTAAGATCGTGATCATGCCTAGAGACGGCAATGGAAAGTATTTGGTCTGTTCACCCAAAACCGATTAGATCGCTTCAGAAGACATTGATTAAACCGTCGTATGGATTACTTTTATGTTGCCTTTATGTGCTTTTTGGAGCTTCAAATTATTGAACCATTCACTTCCATTGTAAGGACCTACAGAGCTGATATACTCTTCTAAATCTTTATTTGTTTTCATCAGAAGACAGTCATAAACATTTAATTAGGGTGAGTAAATGATGAGAGAATTTTGCATTTAACCTGAAAGTCTTCCACTGGTCTGATCTAACAGTGGATGAGAGACACAGTGGGAATTTTGAAACCCATCACCACAGAATGGGACATGTTGCCCTCCCCCTCACCACGTTAAAATGAACCCTTTGGTTCCAAAATCTTTTTTCCCAGCCCTCTCGCCCCACTGGAGAGAGAGCTTTGATGACAGCCTCACACATCCCTCCTTTTTAAGCAGGAGTGTGTAAGGCAGACTCCAGGTCCTCCTGCCTCTGTTGTTGTGCAGGCGCCCTGGGTAATCAAGCCAGTGAAATGTGTTTTCAATGCTGATTGGAGGGCAGCAGGGGATGGAAAGCAGTGCAGAGGGCCTGTATACCACTTTAAAAGACAGAGAGAGAAAACATAGTCAGTGTTTATCACAATTGACAAGACATTATTTAAAGGGATAGCTCACTCAAAAATGACAAATTCTGTAATGATTACCCTTATGTGGCTCCAAACCCATTTGACTTCCTTTCTTCCATGAAATGCAAAGGATGATTTTTTAAAGTCTTCCCAGGGTTTATTTGCCATAGTGACACTGAATAGTGACTCCAGTCACCATAATAAATCAACTGGTCTTGAGACTGAACACGCAACATGACTTCTTGATGTCTGGTCATGAGACTTGGAATGGTTTCAATTACTTTTATGGTGGTTTCATGGTTGCTTTTTTGTTTGTTTTGTTTTTTGTTTTGACTGACCGCAGTCAGTATTCACTGCAGAATGTTAATCTCAGTCACCTTTCACTGTCTGGAAAAAGATGAAATCAAAGTTTTGGTGTTTGGGGGTAACATTGTGCTTTACATCACCTTGTGTTCCATGGATGAATGTAAGTCATATAGGTTTGTAACAACATCATAGTGAAACAAAAATATGACAAAATTTTATTTTGGGAGAACTGGTCAGTTTGGTTATAAAATGCTGTTGTCAGTCTTTATAATAACCGAAATGTTTGTGAAAATAACTGTATTTGGCACTCTACAACAGTACTGACAACCGTAATGTGAATGTAGCCAGAGAGAGTGACACAGTTTAGCCCCAATTTGGAAAAGGCAACTCTTGAGGATCATTCAGAACATTTACTGTAGAGCTACAGAGCTTAAAGCACCCAATTTTCCTCTGCATTATCCAGACTAAGGGTTGTGAGTGGAAGGATGGGGGATAAAAAAAAAAGAAAAAGTAAAAAAAAAAAAGACGTCTGTCTTTCCAAAAATAAACCTCTGAATGACAATGGCCCTTTGATGAGGAACACTGGCTGAGTGCCATCATACAACTCTACTATACTGCTCAGCCTTTCTTACAGAGCCAGAGTAAAGGCTAATGGATTCTTTTTTTGCCACTACATTAACAATTAATATAGTGCACACCGGCTTTTAGAATTTTTAATTTTTATCCATGTATTTAAGAATTTATTTCAGCCAGTGTTGATCGTCTGGAACTGATTTTACTTTTTTAGCTGTAAAAACACATTCCCAAAAAGAATATCTGATATGAATTTTTGACATTAAAAAATATATTTTTATATATTATATTATTATATTATATTTATTTTATTTAGCACTTTACATTATACTGTCCATGTTACATGTATTAAATGTAATTAATTATAGAAGAAATAATACTAGCAAAGTATATTTACAAAGAGCTCCACAAATAATCATATATAAAATAATCTATAAACTTGTTTATTAGCTTAACTCAGTAATTAGTGGCCAAACACTGATTAGTGCCAACAACAGTTAAAGCTTCCACATATGTTTTGGCTAGTAACTTTGTTGTTCCCTCTAATAAATCAAGACATATTAAACAAGACAATCGAATCAATCCAATTTTTGATTTCATTGTGATTTGTGAACCGAATTAACCAGTTAATTGAAAAGAACCGGCTCAAAAGAACGACTGATGCATGATTCAGACTGATCCGACCCTCGAATTCAACTCACTATGCAGTCTCTATGCAGTCATAGCGGTTCTTGAAGTAACAACTCACTGGAGGTGAAAAATAACAGTTTATAAAGACTATGAATAATGAATGTCTTTCGGCACCTCACAATCCTATGGCTTCAAAAGACGTGGAATATACCACACAAGTCAAATGACCTACTTGTATCATACATTTAGCGTTTTTTTGTTCTTCTTTTTAGCTTATCTGCTGTGGTCACTATTGTACTATGATATATATATATATATATATAAATACAATTCTTTAGCGTTTACTAACCTTCATGTTGTTCAAACTCTTATGATTTTCTGTCTAACGCAGAACACAAAAGGAATATTTAATCAATATTTTGGTCCCTCTTTTTCAATACAAGGCAGTTGATAGTGACTCACTTTAAAGCTTAAAAGACCCAAAAATATATTAAAAGCAGTTCTTGCGACTTCTTTAAAAAAAGGATCATGATATTCTTTAAAATATCCTCTTTTGTGTTCCGCATAAAAAAATTCATACAGGTTTGACTCGACATGAGGGTGGGTAAATGACAAAAATTTCATTTTTGGGGTGAACGATGTCATAAGTGAGACCCATTAAAAACCTATTACAGTGTTGTAACTTGACTTATATTTTCAATTGCACATCTGAATGTTGTGGGTCTGATGCAGTTATTCTATCAGCTGTTATATTAGGAGGATAACCGTTTGGAGGATTGTGTCCTGGAAGCAGCTGCAAAAAGCTCTTTACCATGATGGTTTCTGTTTTTTCACTTGGTGAGTTTAACGACAGGAGAGACTCCAGAGTGCAGCAGATCAGGGAACAAACTGCTTCAGTAAAAGATGCCATGAACTTAAACATCCTTGTCCTGCCATAACATTAAATTGTCTGGTTTACATAATCCACAGTTCCTGTCCAAGCATTCTGTATTCTCTGACTCAGCATGGTTGCGGAAATGTGTAAACTAGCGCCCATCCTGAACACAATCTTATTGCCAATTTAAATGTAAATAATATTGCCTTTAAAGGGCACATCAACTTTTGTTTATAGATTCAGATAACAGCTTGTACCTCGCTTTACATTTGTAAGTTAGTAGCTTGCATTTCAGAAGATTTACTTGATGCTGTAATGCTTTTTCTAAGTGGTTTTCAGAATACATTTTCCACTTGGAGAAGGAATGTGGTAGAGTTCATGCAAAAATGAAAATTCTGACTTCAATTGCTCACCTTCATTTTGTTCCAAATCTGTATTAATTAAAAAAAAATGCTAGGAAGATCATTAGCCTCAGTCACCATTCACTTCCATTGTATAAAAATAAGATGCAATGAAAGTGAATGGTGACCGAGTCTATCATTCAGCCTAACATCTACTTTTGTCTTCCACAGAAGAAAGTACAGTAAGTCATACAGGTTTGGAACACATGAGGATGAGTAAATTATAACAGAATTTACATTTTTTGGGGGTTACTATCCCTTTTCATATTATCATCAGAGCCACCTACCCATGATGCTTTGTTTTGTTGGAATTTGACAGCTCCCCTAGGGACTTTCATGCCATATTAATGGTAAGAAATAGGGTAACTTCCACTGTAATTACAAAAGCACTCCGGGCGGACACGGTATATCGTAACTCACCCATTTCCCTTCATGTTTGCACTGCAGGGGGGAGAACAGTACAATCTATTTCATCAGTGTCTTAATCCTTATCTTTCTCATTAAACATGTGTCGCACATTGCGGCAAGGCCGGTCCATGGGTGGAAACTGAGTGGGGAACAGAACTCGTGTTCATCTGTATGCAGTCACTTTCAGTGACAGCGATGAACAGGGCCATCGGATCCCAGGTAACGGGAATGGACCCTTTTAATAGGGTGTGATGATGTGTTTCCACCTTATTTACCAATTAAAATAGTTATAATTACATAATTTAGATCTCTATTACCATGGCATTAATAAAAATGAAACAGTCAACAGTGCTGCAATGGGGTTTCAACTACACCTGCTGAAGGAGTGACTGTAAATTTGGCATATTTTTGGACTGCTGTAATCCAGTGTATTTAGTATCTAAAGAGTATCTGCTCACTAAAGATCTTTCTCACTTAATACAACATCTGTAAAAAAACAAAGCAGGAGAATCACTGTGAGACTCATGCAATAAGTCAAAGTGGTTTCTATGTTAACTGACAGTGCTTAAAAAGCACAAGTCCACAGAATACGCTTTGGGTTTGAGGAGAAGTAGTTCCAGTTCCAGTAAGTACTTTTACAGCACAAGGTTCAGTTTGCTGTACAATACTATATGTAACATCCTGTTCCCACACACTCCCTCTGTCGCTCTCGCCCTCACTCTTTCAGTATAAAAAAAAGAAAAACAGTCCAAACCGATCTCATTAGTAGTCGTAGGTATGCGTGTGTAAAGTCAATCAAGTCAAGACATTTCTATTTGTATAGCGCTTTTCATAACACATTGTTTTTACAGAAAATTATACTTTAACGGACAATGAAACTGTAATATCTATAAAGTCTTGTAAGAGTTCTTATTGTGTAATTTGATTAAATATGATTCTAATTGTCTTTAAAAATAAATAATTTATAATAATTGTATTTAGAACCCCAGTGAGCAAGCCGAAGGCAAGAAACGCAAAACTCTGTAAGATGTTGGTTAATGGAGAAAAATTACTTTAGGAGAAACCAGGCCCACTTTGGGGTACAGTTCCCCTCAGGCTAAACAGCATGAATATAATGCCAATATTAGTTATGTGTGTAAATTGCAAGTCATGGTTTAAAAATTTTAAACTAAGTAAGTGTTTAGGTTCTGTGTTTAAACAATGATTTTGTATGAACTGTAATATTATAATCCAACTTCATCTGTGAACTGCCAAAATACAGACAGCACATTACATGCCCCACCAGCAGGGTTGGGAGGGTTACTTTTGAAATGTATTCTACAACAGATTACAGATTACATGCTGTAAAATGTCATTTGTAACATATTCTGTTAGATTACTCAAGGTGAGTAATTTATTCTAAATACTTTGGATTACTTTTTCAGCACTGGTAGATTTTTTCACTTGTTTTGACTATTAAAACTCTGCCGGTACTGTAAGACAAAATACACATGGTAAAAATACATTCCCTGAAAAAACGAAATATCTTATGCAGTGTTGTTTCTAAAACAAGATCAATCAAATTGATCTTGTTTCAAGGATTTTTAGATATTTTTAAGGGAAAAGTATACAATTATTAACAAGAATATGATTTTTGCCCTAATATCAAAGGTCTTACTTGAAAAAAAAGAAATTATGATCCAACGTAAATTTTCTTGAAAAAAAGAATTATCATGTGCATGTAAAATGGCTAGAAATAGCATTTTAGCTTAGCGTAAAGCTGACAATTTACGCAAGGTTTATTTCTGTTTCTTCTGCTCCTAAATTACTTCAATCTTACTTCTCTGTCTGCTCGTTTGAATGTAACACTTCATAAGAAAGTGTTTCACCACTGTTCAAATGCACTTTGGATCGCATCATTTATCTGTATAAATGTTTTCCATCTGAAAGGATTCAATATTAAATGAAAGAAAATGACAATAAAATGCAAAGTAATCTCTTCAGTAATCAAAATACTTTTGAATGTAACTGTATTCAGATTTAAATTGTAACTTTAGTGGAATACATTTACTTATATTTTGTATTTTAAATACGTATTCCTGTTATATGTATTCCGTTACTCCCCACACCTGCCCACCAGGGAGAGAAATATACTGGACCACTGCTACACATCATTAAAGGATTCATATTTCTCTGTCCCTTGAGAGATTTTGAACTCTCTGATCACTGTCTGGTTCATCTTCTTCCAACCTACAGTCAGAAACTAAAATCAGCTACCTGTAGTAAAGACTGGAACTACAAGCCTGCATTGACTGCACTGATTGGTGTTTTTGAAGCTGCAGACACCAATCTGGACAAGCTCACAGATAGTGTGATATAATATATCCTACTAGGACTTATTTAACGTTCAACAACGACAAACCATGGTTTACAGGAAAACTCAGACAGCTTTGCCATGCCAAAGAGGATGCTTACAGTATCTGGGATGAAAACTTGCATAATCAGGCCAAAAACACACAGACTGTGGAAATTAAAGTGGCTAAAAGAAGCTACTCTGAGAAGCTGAAAAACCATTTTTCAGCTAACGATCCTGTCTCAGTGTGGAGAGGCCTGAAAGACATTATTAACTACAAGACACTATCCCCCAAAACTGAAAGGATCCAACAACTGACTGACAACTTCAATGTGTTTTATTTTAGATTTGAAAAGCCCAGTCTCACACCCCCACCTGCTTTTCAACCTGCACTTAAGATCTGTGAAGAGGAGGTATGCTGGTAGACAAGGAAAGCACAGACCTTTCACACACTTGTCTAAAATCCTGTCCTGACCAGCTGGCCCCCATCTTCACACTACACTTCTCCCTTTATACCAACGACTGCACCGCCAAGGACCCCTCTGTCAAGCTCCTGAAGTTTGCAGATGAAATATATATATTTGTCTTATTGTGTATTTCTATATATACTTATATTTCTATTCTGTCACCAAGAAAAATTCCTTATTTGTGGAAGCATACTTGGCAATAAAGCTCATTCCGATTCTGATTAATGACTGATGTCTTTGAAGTCCATCCAGGTTTAACTGCAGAAGTTCACATTTATGCATTGTCCTTTGTTAGCTGGCTGTTGGAGGCTTTTGATGGCAATTAACTGATAGTCTATGTATTCCATTTCAAAAGTGTAGTCCATCAATAGAGAAAGGTGATGCAGACAGAGATCAATGAGGTACATCACAGTTCAACCATCAGGTCATTTCGGTGAGGTTCGGTGGAGTCCATCCTAAGTCCAAGTTTCAGGCAGTGGCATATGATGTATCCGATTTCTTACAGTTGGAGTTGGCATCAGTTAATCCTCAGAAGTCCACATAAAAGACCAAAGTGATGTCTGGCTAACACCGGTTGTAGTTTGTCGTCATCACTGGTACTAGTGTACATATATTTTGTACCTTTGTAATGTACAGACACCGAAACATACTATATACAGTAAACATAATGCCAGTAAAGTCAATTCCTTTTATGTATAAACAACTTCAAAGATGTACAAGTGTTTACAAATACTTTGAGGTTCATAGAATATTAAATCCATAGGTAATTCGATTATAATTAGATTCATTAACTAATGTTTAATGCCATCATGGTTTTAACACAGTGCATTTAGATATTATGACATTACAACAATTGAATTTTGTAAACAATACACAGACACGTTTACTTAGATATTGAACCCTTTAGTCTTTTTAGAATTTAAAGAAATCATTTTTTATTAAAACTATTTATGAATCATGGTTTATTTTTTTACAAATGTGGACATCCTCAAATGTCCCCATAGTGGACATTTCTTCTGGGGACACATTTGCATGCAAAGGCTACTTGTGTGAATAAGCAGATAGAACATGTATGTCCCCAAGATGTCTGTTTTAGATCTTTTGATCTGAAAAGCCTCAAAATCTAATAAACATCTGCTAAACATCTTAAACATCATAAATGCTTCAAAGACATCTGCTGAATGTCTAAAATGATATCTGAGAGGAAACGGACACATTATGTCCAACAGGCGTATTGCACAACGTAAAATAGACATCTTCCAGATCTAAACACACACATCTAATACACGTCTGGGAGGTGTACATGTGATATCAGGGTAGCTACAAATATTTGAACCTATTTGGTAAAGCTTCTGCACTCCTGCTTTTGTTAAACAGTTGTTCTTTTGATGAAGACATAGTACTGGCAGCATCGAAGCGCACAATCAGAGCTGCATCCGGTCTCATTTCATTTCCATCTCAAAACAGCAGTGTGACCAAACCTCTTGGGAGACAACTCAGCACCAGAGTCTTTCATGTTCACAGCCCAAGGATTCTTATTTTTTTCTCTGGACCCTTGATGAGAAGCAGAAGATATGTGTAAAGAATGTAAGGGTGATATATCTTCCACAGTTACATACCGATCTGTTTACATCTATCTTTTGTGTCCCCAGCAGGTCTAATTTGCTTTGAAGTGACTGAAATATGGCTCACAGTTTGTAGAAATAATTATGCCATATATATTCAGCAAAAAAGAAACATCCTTTTTTCAGGACACTGTATTTTAAAGATAATTTTGTAACAATCCAAATAACTTTATCTTTATTGTAAAGGGTTTAAAACATTTTTTACATGCTTTTTCAATGAACCATAAACAATTAATGAACATGCACCTGTGGAACAGTCATTAAGACACAGATGGTTGGCAATTAAGGTCACAGTTATACAAACTTATGACACTGAAGAGACCTTTCTACTGACTCTGAAAAACACCAAAAGAAATATGCCCAGTAACAATACCTGCACAGGATCGGTACATCCGAATAGCACACCTGCGGGACAGGTACATTATGGCAACAACAACTGCCCGTTACACCAGGAACGCACAATCCCTCCATCAGTGCTTGACTGTCTGCAATAGACTGGGAGAGGCTGGACTGAGGGCTTGTAGGCCTGTTGTAAGGCAGGTACTTACCAGATATCACAGGCAACAAAGTCGTCAATGGGCACAAACCCATCTTTGCTGGACCAGACAGGACTGGAAAAAGTTGTCTTCATGGTTTTGCCACACCAGGTGTGATGGTTGGACTATAATTCTTACCACAAAATATTCAGTAAAAAGATTTTCACTTTCAGTTCCTGCTATCCAGCTTTGGAAGGTTCTAATCTGGCAATATAATCAAGATATTTTATCCCTGTTGAAGCATTTTGTATCCATGAGTAGCTAAGCTGAAATAAACCTGATAGCAATACCAGTCCTGTGTAAAAGTAATTAATAAGATAATGACTTACTATGCAGTAGGTAATGAGCCACTCTTCATGCATAGTAATTCTCAGTTGCTAAACAAAATAGTTAACAAAGCATATATCTGAGGTGACGCGGAGTACTTCTCATCTAATTTGTATGTTTATCCTTTATCTGTCTCATAAATTGCACCCATCTTGAAAACACTGAATATTCATGGTATCTCTTTTTAAGAACCATTCAACATTTTCACTGGCTAAATGACAACTTTTATTGTGAGGATGAAAAATAACCATTACACTTCAAATGTGTAAACTTGGGACCACAGGTAAAGATCCAAAACCAAAGGACAAGGACTTGTTCAGAACAGTGGTTTACAAATTGTTTTGCTTCAAGTCCAAGGTTTTACATTGGGCATGAAGTTGGTGTTGACAGCCACTAGGGGTACACGATTTTGACATAAATCTATATTGACAATTATTTTCCTTGATATTGTAATCGCAGTCAATATAGATTCATATAATTTACATTAATATAATTTATATGATGGCTACACATCTAAAACAAGCTCAGAACTGTGTTCCTGAATTACTTTATTGACACATTTACATCTGTAACTCAAAACTAGTTGCATAAATGGTAAGTTTCACCTTGACCTTCTTATAAGCATAGAAAACAAAGCTATCATTGAAAATGTGAATAATTTATACATGGAAGAGTGCAACGGTTGGTTACAATGAATTGCAGCAAATTACCTTACAGATTGACTGGATGCATTGCCGTTAACCTCAACAATATAAGAATGGGTAGTGATTTCACCCTCTATTTTAAACATTGATCAGTGTCTTTTTGTCTTTCTTTCTTTCTTTTTGCTATCCTAACAATTGAGAATTATATGCTTCCCTGTGTTTTTTATTCCCTGCAGTCCACAAGCTTCTTAGAACAGACCTGCGACCCACCAGTTGAGAAAAAAAGGGTTCAGAGGTACTTTAATATCCTAAGGACAAAATCAGGTATGAAGATTTTTAACAGTAGAAACAAAGTGATATTAGGCTCGGCTAGCTCTTGACCATCCTGAGGGCATTCAAGCGGTTTTCAGAGAATGAGTGATGAACAGTTAGAAAGATGTACTTGCAGGAGAAGAATGAATAGATAAAAGGAAGTAGAGAGAGATTTAGGAGCACGTCAGGGATGTCAAGCACAATGAATGTCATGGGAGCCACAGCTGCCCCTAAGAGCACCCCCACAATTGCTATATCATGGCACAAGAACCACAGTTGCCATTAACATGCTAGTTCAGTTCTGTCAATTCAGTCATGCCATGATGAACATGACAATGGAACTCTGTCAGAGTCCATTAGATGAGGAACAGTTTAAGAAAGGGTTTATGTGTAGTGTGGTCCTGGGTTTTGCATTGCATTTGAAACTGATATGTGGTTGCTCTGGTCTAGTTGCTAACACAGTAAGGACTGGACCACATATATACAGTACATTAGAAAAGATAGCTGCATCTAGGATGTGTACTTCCAGGACTGTATGCACAAACCAAGCAACTGCCATTGAGATGAATGGGAATGTTACTGATATATTTTTTCATGTATATCAGACCTCCTTAGTTTGGATAGAGACAGTAATGCACAAAATCAATATATCCAGTATATAAATCATTTTATATATGTACAACTTTTATGCATTTTAAAGCTTTATGATGGACGCTTTTTAAGGAGACTGCCACTGATCTTAAAGTCTGACCTTGTAAAAAGAAAAAATTGACTGTGTCAATATTTTAGCAAAATCATATTACGTGGCTCCTTGCATGTCTTAGGGTAATTCCAAGGTGAGATGTCCACTGAATGCCACTAAAAGTGAGTTACATTTTTGCCCAAATAGATGAGGTTAAGATTAATGCTCTATTGAGTTTTAAATTAACCCAAATCCCTACCCTAAACCTAAACTTAACCGTTAGTGTCAGAAAAAGCAAATGTGAGATGAAAAACAGATGAGGTTGTGAAGGTTAATGCTATGTCAATTTTTAAATGAACAAAACCTTCCTCCCTATCAAAAAACTTAAACCTAAACCTGACTGATAGTGTCAGAAAATGCTGAAGCAATCACGTCATTTTATGGTACTTCTATGACACTTTCGGCTCACCTGTCGACTTGCAAGCTCTTCAGGACTCTTACCTGGGTCCTTTGCATCGCAAGTGCAACACTCAGTTTGAAATACTGCGTAATTTGATAACACTTGAACAAGGTTATAAATGTAGTTGGTAAAGCACTGCACATGTTAAAATGCCTTACAAGTCACGCACTATAGTAAGTGTATTAGTGCCACATGCGATATGTACAACAAGCTAGTTAAACATAATTTTGGAAAAAATTAGGTATTGAGTAGTAGCATGTTTCTATGAGCCAAGTAGTGCAGATGAGTTCAATACAGCGTTAAGATGACCCTGTTGAAAAAGAGCTTTAACCAGCCTAAGCTAGTTGACTGGTCTTAGCAAAAAAACTCTAAATCCCCTACTGACCAGCCTGATCATGCTTAAAGACCAACCAACCAGCTTAGGATGGTTTAACAGTTTTTTGTTGTTTTCAGCAGGGTACAAAGATTTATTGAAGGGGTAAGTTTAGCAGGATCCTGGGTTTTGCATAGTGATTGAGGTTGATTTGGTAAGTCTGCGGTTCCTTTGGTCTGGTTGCTCACACAGGAAGGAGTGGACCAGATGTATAAATCAGAATTCAGAGTGAGGAGGAATGGGGCAGCTGGGGTAGGATGCTGGCCCAAAAATGTCCTGCTGTCATGCAGCTCATTCATCAAATTCAGAGAGGGTGGCCTAGCCCGAACGCACAGCCGGTCTGTCCTCTACTTTAATGTAGGGGAACACTCTGGCCTGGGCCCATTTTAGCATAAGAGGTTTACCGAAGGTGTTAATTAAACTACCCAGAGCAGACTGAATTTGAGAGAGTTGAGACTAGAAGCTGTGAATCTTGCTGGGCTCCACTCGAAGCCCCCACAGTGTGTGGACATCTGATCCTGGCACTGCACAAACCTCTCGACCGAAAGTTTTTTCAGAGTGCCTACACCTGCTATCTCGGCCATGCTGGTATTGGACTGCAACACCACTGGTGTAAACAGGCAGATTTAGGATTTATTTAACCAGGATGATCTCATTCGTATTCATAAGCATCCAAACATAAAGTGAGCAAGTACATTGTTGTATGTCTGGATAAGCACAGAAACATGCAATATCAACTACTGAGAGGATTTGAAACATAAACCACAACTTTACAGAAATGCAAATCTTCTGAAGAATGGCTGGAATTGGAATTGCCAGAATGAGGATAACGCTGAAGGTGTCTGAGTTTATATACAATCGCATAATTTTTTTTTTTTAATTTCTGGTGGCTGGTATTAAAAAGTGCACAAATTGCTTAAAAAGCACTTTAATACTAGCTTCAAGAGCTTTTAAGAAATTATATTATCACAGTAACAACAATAGCCATATTAGCAATTAGTATCTACATTCATTGTGCACTTTAATAGGAAAACGCCTACCGGCACTTATTCATGCGATTATCTAATCAGCCGATTGTGTGGCAGCAGTACAATGCATAAAGTCATGCAGATACATGTCAGGAGCTTCAGTTAATGTTCACATCAACCATCAGAATGGGAAAATAATTTTATCTGAGTGATTTTTACCCTGACATTATTGTTGGTGCCAGAGGAGCTGGTTTGAGTAATTCTGTAACTGCTGATCTCCTGGAATTTTCACACACAACAGTCTCTAGAGTTTACTCAGAATGGTGCCAAAAACAAAAAACATCTAGCGAGCTGCGGAGGGTAATGCCTTCATCAACGTCAAGGTCAGCGGAGAATGGCCAGACTGGCTTGAGCTGACAGAAAGGCTACGGTACCTCAGATAACCCCTGTGTACAATTGTAGTGAGCAAAATAGCATCTCAGAATGCACAAAATGTTGAAAGGTGGAAGAGCTACAACAACAGAGGAACATGTCAGGCACTTTATTAGGACCATAGTGTTCCTAATAAAGTGCTTAGTGAGTGTATAATAGCTACAGTACTATAGCATTTTAAGTAGTTTATTGAAAGCTATGGGGGAATGTTCCAGATCACAGAGTTTGAACATTGTTGATAATTAACTGTAGTAGACAGGTAAAGGCAAACAAACCTCATTCACTGAAACAAACATATTAGTTTCTTAAAACTAATCACAATAAAGCTGATAAATTGAGGTTATGTTCTGATTTGATAAACAAACAGTATGACATCAGCATCAAAGTTTTGGATGCAATCTTAAGCAATACAGAATGTCTCTGTCTCTCCTATCCACCATGTTTGGTTCCAAACACAAATCAAGCCAAAGTTCTCCTAGAAGAGAAAGCAAATTTTCCCCACTCCTTTTGCAAAAGTTTTACGACAAATTCAAACAGACAGATACACTGCAGGGATAAATAATGTAACTGCATTTGGAGACATCATTAAGAGTAATGCTTTCAGTCCACCAAAATCATTTTCACACATTTAAATAATAAACGGCTTTGTGGATTAATCTCAAAGTTCAACCTGAAGTCAAGCTTGAGCCACCTCCCCCACATTTAGATTAAAACTTTTGACCTGCCGCAGGATGAACGCGAGCGAGAGCCCATTTTTCACTGGTTAAGCAGTTCAGTTTCTCTTCCTCCCCACCATGAACAGGAGAGATTTAAGCATTGTGCAGAAAAATAAAACACATGATGAATTAGACGACCGCCGTCCTTGTGTGATAGATTAAACTGCGGCGATGAGCACACGTGTGAGAGCGTGTCCTCCAGTGTCTACCCTGTCTCACTTTGCGCTCTGCCCTGGCTCGGCTATCGAAGCTGACAGATCACCTGTCTGCCAGTGCACTGGAGGGGTCTCTTCCTGACCGCCACAAGGTCATTCAGTCACACCTGAGAGTTTGAACGGGTGCCGCATTAGTCAGCACTTTTCCACCACTACTCATTCTCCCTGTCTAATTTGTGCTTTATAAATGGAACTTGCTCCAAGCACATTGAGACAACATGATCATTACTATGAAGTATGAGTAGTCAAATGGACAGGTGCTCTGTTCTTTGTCAGGGAATCTGCAGATTTTACCTCAAAAGTTATAAGGAAGTGTATCGAACATACAGCATCATACTTCTTTGCTAAACTAAAAATGCCTTCGCACCATAAAGCAGCTTGAGTAGACAAAAACTCTGCCCGGTTACATAAAACACCTTGCAGTATGTGTAAATTTCCCTTAAATTTTAGGGTGTTGCAGAAAATAATCCTTAAGGGTTTCTATAAGTAAAACTTCACAATCCCTTATGATTTCCCTAAAGTATTTATTTTTTACTTAAATACGCCCTTAAAAAACTGTTAAGTGTTGCATAAAACCCCTTAACTGCCATTTTCCCCAAGTATCTATTGAGGCTAGGAAAACTTCACCTTAAAAAGATAGTTTACCCAAAAATGAAACTTATCTCATTATTTACTCACCTTCATGATATCCCAGGTGTGAATGGTTTTCTTTCTTCAACAGAACTTATCTGTAGAAAAATAGGTCCTTAAAAAGAAAGTGAATGGAGATTTCTTATTTGAAGCTCCAAAAATCACAGGCAGTCAGCATAAACATCATCGATTCGACACCAGCTGTTAAATTAATGTCTTCTAAATTCACACAATCACTTTTGAACGATTTCTAAATCATGCTTCCATTCTGCAGTTGTAAGCGCGTGTGAGCGGCATTTGAAACACGTGAGAACTGAGGTAAGTGTGTCACAGCTGGAAGAGCAGCACTGTTTACAAGTGAGAAGGAGGAACGCTGTACAGTAGCTTCGCTGGTTTTTGTTTAGTTCTGCATTTGTGTGCTGATCCAGCTTAAGACTGCTTGGACTCCACCCTCTAATGAAGCCTAAAGGAAGTGATGGTTAATATTTAAAAAGTACTTCAATATTTATATTTTTCACACCAAAAGTGAACGTATCACTTTAGAAGACATTAATTTAACTGCTTGAGATGTATCTATGACACTAATGCTGACTGTCTCCAATTTTTGGAGCTTAAAAGAGAAATTTCCATTCACATGCATTTAAGGTCCTAAAATATCTTTCTATTTTTCTTCAAATGTATTCTGGTGAAGAAAGAAAGTCATACACACCTAGGATATCATGAAGGTGAGTAAATAATGGGAATATTTTCATTTTTGGGTGAACTTCCTCTTTAAGTGTAGGTTAAGATTTAGAAGGTTTCTAAAAATGAAGAAATGGCCAAGTTTATAGAACCACTTGAAGAGTACAATGTGCCAAGGCAAATTTGTGCGATAGAGAGAACCCTTTTTAAGGCTATTTTAGCAATGACAAACTTTTGTAGGAGATTTGACTGT
Organism: Xyrauchen texanus; assembly: GCF_025860055.1. Taxonomy (NCBI): domain Eukaryota; kingdom Metazoa; phylum Chordata; class Actinopteri; order Cypriniformes; family Catostomidae; genus Xyrauchen; species Xyrauchen texanus. Next base: position 35,950,901 of record NC_068292.1, read on the forward strand.
CACACAATATTGGAAACATACCAGACCATACAGTGTGCCTAGTATTATCTGCTCTCTGCATCTTTACAAACTGTATGAATGGATGCATTCAAATCATATTGGAAGGTAATTTGTGATATATCGCAAATATTATATACAGTATATCTGCCACATATTTTTTTAATTTGGGATTGCAATCAGTTCTCTGCACATTTATTCAAGCATCATAACATCTTGCATCTTTAATACATCTCTCACCTGGCGCAGTCTTTCAAGTTCAAAGACAAAAAAATGGAAAAAGTTTTTTGACATACAAAGAAATAATTTATACACAACAAAAGTGTTTGATTTTATTAATTTTGAGGATTGTACCTCAGACACAAGTGGAAATCCTTGCCTTAATCCTTGCCAGGGTTTAATGCCTTAAACCCTGTTGAAATGAACACAAAAACATCAAAACCAGCCTAAGATGGTTTGTTGGCTGGTTTCAAAAGGGGTTAGGGGCACTTTTCCAGCTGGTCAGGCTGGGAGGCCAGTTTAACCTAGCTAAGACAGGCAAACCAACCTAGGCTGGAATAAGCAGGTTTTTTTTTTTTTCTTGTATTTTATAAAATAAAATTAGCAGGCATTATGGGTGCACCTCCAAAGTGAAGGTTGTTCCAAAGGTAGGTGTCTTTTTATGCTGCAAACTAAGATACCTTGTAGGGTATCTTCATAAAGAGGGGGAATGTCATATTATTGAAAATAATATTATTTCTCGCAATATTATTTGTTTTTGCCAACAAAAAAAAAATCCAGTGAGCGTCTGTTCTGCGGATGGAAACGCTTTGCTGATGCGAGAGGTCAACGGAGAATGGCCAGACTTGTTTGAGCTGACAGAAAGGCTACCCTACCCTCCCCCCAAATATTAATCCATAGAATTTAATATTTTGGTTTGGTTTTAATTTTTGTTTTTTGGTTAGTCTGATGCTCTCAAATTATTTCTTAAGTCAAGCCTTCTGTGAGGTGTGCTTGATATGTTGCCACCAATGTAGAGTGTTCCAAATCAGTCACTTAAGGGGTAACATAACATTTAGGATGCTGCCTTAGAAGACAGCTGCCTATTTAGGCAGTGAGCAGTGAGACAACTAATTAGGTGTTGGAACAGAGCTAGACTCTTGCTGCCAGAAAAGTCAACAGGGCTTCCGCAGGGTGAGGCGACTCCTCTTCCTCTGTTTCCTGTTGGGCTGGCCAATATCTGGCAACTGTATTTAGTTCCCTGATTATTCTCTGTTCATGTTGGCAGAGCTACAAACAATGCAAGGTTGCGGTCACTACCGTATGTTGGGTAAAGTTCTTTACAGAGCCATCCACAACTCATAAAGTGCTATCAGTCAAAGGAAGGGAGGAGCACTTTTAAACCTCAGAGGGTGGCATGTTTCCACAAAATGTTTTGAGAGTTGGTTATAAAGGTTAAAGGTTGCCAAAGAGAGCTACAGATAACTCAGCCAAAATAAAATGGTCTGAATTATTGCTAATCATGATTCACATGTTCATCAAAAGTAAAAATGCTTTGTAATGATATGAGAGTAAATAACAGCATATATACTGGGTGAACTGTCCCTTTAAAGTGTAGATGTGCTACATTCTTCGAACCCTGTTGGCAAGAAGCACGTTTGATTCGATATGCAAGCTGTTCCTTTGAAACAGGAAAAGAATAAAAATAATGTCATGTAGTGACTGAAGAGTTGCATGAGTCTTGCATGGAGCAAATATTGATTTATCGGTGCTGAAGTAAATTGCTGTCATGTACATGGGCCCACAGGGGACTAATGAGAGGTAGAGGGTGGCTACAGATCTGGCATGCTGACTGAAAGATGAAGGATTCGATATCTGGGCTACTGGGAGGTTGAATGTGAGCCACGAATCATGACATTACAGGGGTAACAATCTTCATCTGTGACTGTCATTCCCTAGAGTGAGGAACTGGCTCCAGGGGGATTGTCCCTGAGTTTTGCCTGGTTTAAATGACAATTGTGGAATTGTATGGATGTTTTCTTATGCTCATTCATCTTCCTCGCTTGTTTTTCTCTTGCTCTCTCTTTATCTCTGGCCAATATTGTGGTTACTATAAATTCCTCTGGGTGAGTCATCTTTTACTCTGTCTTAGTGGATATTGTCTTCCCGGAAATTTCCCTGCTGCTCTGAGCCATTTTTGGCTTCCCATGAGAATGGATGTGTAATGCCTTCCTCAATTCCCGAGGAACTATACAGCATGAAATGTCAGAATTGAAGCTCTAATTTCCCATAAAACAACATGTATAAAGCACACACAAACCTCGATGAACTTGAGACATTTTAATGAACCCCTTTTCAAAAGTATGAGCAGTAGTAATATGATGCTTGTCTAACCATCTCAAATCATCTTTTATTGTCTATATTGATCTAGTTATTCAGGCACTTGACTCTATATGAATAAACAACAATATTTTCTACTACATGCCACCAAGAACGTTTAATGAAGTGCCTCATAGCATAAAGAAGGACTATAAACCTGCAACTCTTGCTCAGAGCATCTATCCATGCCAATTTCTCTCCAGCGCAACAATCCTTCAGAGTGAATTTTACTGGCAAAGTCTTCATTCTCTTCACATTATGTTGCCCTTCACAGTTTATATCCTTTTCTTCTTTTTCTCTTGGCTTTGACCTGCTGTATAGTAAAGCAATACATCAAGTTCATCAAGGACTGGCCAAACTGCTACAAATCTTGTTCTGTTGTATGTCCGCATTATTATTTGTCCTGTCTCTATAATACTTTGGTTCTTTTGAAGTCTCATTTGAACCTGGGAGTTTTAATACAACTACACTCTGTATCTGCTCCACATATTTCTCTGCTATTTTTATATTAAGAAAAACGTATCGGTTACCTAACGTAACCTCGGTTCTCTCTAGATGAGGGAACGAGTATTGCGTAAGCTAGCTTACGCTACGGCAAAGATTCATCTTTTCTGAGATATTGAAGCCAAAAAATTATCCTTAATTTTTGTATCCATTGTCAACGCAGTGCGGCAGCTGCAGACCTTGAGCGGGCTGGCTAGCGAGCTCATAGGTTGCTCTGTTGCAACTGCTGCAGCCTATAGACGAGCTTGGGCTGAACTCGCGATCCAATGAGAGGCGTCCACGGCTCACTGCATCAAAGCCCGCCAAAATGGGCGTGACTAGAGTGCATATAAGCGTAGTTCGTGAGGCTGGAACCCTGGTTTTCATTGACTGAAGCGAAAAGTCGCCGTGGCGCGAAAGCACGGCCAGCTACGCAATACTCGTTCCTCATCTAGAGAGAACCGAGGTTACGTTAGGTAACCGATACGCTCTCTTACGAGAGGTTCTCTCAGTATATGCGTAGCTTAGCTTACGCGAACCCATTGTCAATGCCGCGTGCGCCAAGCATCCACTGTATGAGCCCCAGGGAATTAAGGGGGACCCGGGGAGCCCTTATGAGTGGGGAAATAATATTTGGCCGGCAAGAATGCGGTCATTGATTGTGTAATACATAAGCACATAGTGGGAAGGGAACGACAGAGCGGCGGTGCCGGTCTGTGTGGAATGTGTCCCATCAGTGCAGCTCACCAGGGAGCTGTAGCGTATTAAACCGCTAGTAGTTTTGCCTGCAGAGCGGGCACTTCCATATTGTAAAATCTGACAAAGGTGGAGGGGAAGTCCATCCCGCTGCCACACATATGTCGTGAATGGAAATCCCGCTGGACCATGCCCACGAGGATGCCATGCCTCTAGTGGAGTGAGCCCTAATGCCCAACGGGCATGGCAGGTCTTTTGACGCGTATGCAGCAGCAATAGCGCCCACTATCCATCTAGATAGTGTCTGTTTCGAGGCGGCGAGACCTTTGGTGCGCCCCGAACCAAACGAAAAGCTGCTCGGAGCGCCTGAAAGCAGCGGAGCGCGCAGTATACAATCTCAGTGCTCTGACCGGGCAAAGGAGATTGCCGCCGCTGTCGCTATCGGTGCTGGCAGCGCCGATAGGGAAATGACCTGTGCTCTGAAAGGAGTACCGATCACCTTGGGAACATAGCCGTGTCTAGGCTTTAAAATGACCTTGGAGTCACTTGGTCCAAACTCAAGACACGCAGCCTGACAGACAGCGCATGAAGGTCTCCCACACGCTTGACTGATGACAGGGCAGTCAGAAAAACGGTTTTGAGTGAAAGGTATTTCAAATCCACGGATTGAAGTGGTTCGAAGGGGGGCTTTCATAGTTTCGAGAACTATAGAAAGATCCCAGATAGGAACCGATGGGGGCGCTGGGGTTCATCCTTCTAGCTCCCCTGAGGAAGCCGGATGACCAGCTCGCTTTTACCCCATGACTGGCCGTGCAGGGGTTCAGCTAACGCCGCAACGGCCGCCACATACACTTTGAGCGTGGATGGGGATCTGCCCTTATCCAGCAGCTCTTGTAGAAATACGAGCAGCTGACTGACACCCCACATGTCCGCGGGTCCAGGTCTCTGTCGGTGCACCATTTTGAGAACACAGACCATTTTGACGCATAGAGTCTTCTCGTGGAAGGGCTCTAGCGTGTATGATGGTGTTTATTACTCCTTCTGGCAGAGCGACGGTAGTCGCTGATCACCCACGCATGCAGCGCCCAGCTCTGGGTGGGGATGCCAGATTGTGCCGCGAGCTTGAGAGAGGAGATCTGCTCTCACTGGGATGGGCCACGGCGCTGTCAGTGACAGCTGCGTAAGCTCCGGAACCATGTCTGATTCTCCCAACGCTGGGCTATGAGGAGCACCGAGTGACGCTGCTTCCTGATCCTCTGCATTACCTGTGGCAATAGCGCAGACGGGAGGGAAGGCGTAAGCGGGCGCCTGGGCCAGTCCTGGGCCAGCGTGCCCTCGCTGAGAAAAATATTGGGCAGTGAGAGTTCTCTTTGGACGCAAAGAGGTCTATCTCTGCTCTGCCGAATAGGTGCCATAACGCCTGGACTGTTTGAGCGTGCAGGACCATTCCCCTGGGGAATATTGTCTCTGGACAGTCTGTCCGGCCGCCGCTCAGGTGGCCTGGCACGCAGCGTCGCCCTCAGCGAGCGCAGGTGGCACTGGGACCAACTCAGTATGCGCTTTGTCAGATGGAAGAGGTTCCTGGATCTGACAACCGCCCTGACGGTTTAGGTAGGATACCACAGATCTGTTGTCCGAACGACCAGGACGCGGTGACCCTGAATGACCGGGAGAAAGCGCACGAGCCGCACTCGACCGCTATCATTTCCAGACAATTTATGTGAAGGAGCTTTTCCTGAACTGACCATAGGCCTAAAACCGGAGAGCCCTCGCAGACCGCGCCCCAACCCGTGTTGGACGCTGCCTGTCGAGATGACTTTTCGGCGAGATACAGCTCCCATTGTCACTCCCTGCTGATACCATTCAGCCACTGTCCAGGGCTGCAGAGCTGATATACAGGTCTGAGTCACCTTGATGGGCTGGCGCCTGTGGCCCAAGCCCGGCGAGACGCTGCGGTGTTTAGCCAATGCTGAAGCGGGCGATGTGCAGTAAACCCAGCTGAAGTACTGCTGCGGCTGAGGCCATGTAACCTAGCACTCTCTGGAATTTCTTCAGAGGCGTGAGGCTGTTCATCTGAAAAGATGCGCTAGTCGCTGAACACGGCGCGCGCTGTGTAGATAAGCGAGCCGCCATTGCCACGGAGTCTAGTTCTATTCCCAGGAAGGAAATGGTCTGACTGGGCTGTAGTGAGCTCTTGGTCCAATTGACTGCAAGACCCAAACTGTTCAGATGGCTGAGGAGAACTGCTCTGTGAGACAGAAGCTCCATATGTGACTGAGCCATAATCAGCCAGTCGTCCAAATAGTTCAGAATTCGCAAACCCTGACTCCGCAGGGGTGCGAAGGCCGCGATCCATGCACTTCGTGAAAGTACGGGTGCTAAGGACAGGCCGAACGGAAGGACGGTGTATTGATAAACCTGGCCGCCGGCTGAATCTCAAGAATGGCCTGTGACGGGATTTATCTGAATCTGAAAGTATGCATCTTTCAGATCGAGAGAAATAAACCAGTCCCCTGGCGCATTACGCGCAGGAGTTTCCTGATTGTAAGCATTTTGAACGGTCTTTTGCAAGCACCTTGTTCAAAACCCTGAGATCTAATATGGGTCTGAGGCCGCCGTCTTTCTTGGGAACAAGAAAATAACGGCTGTAAAGCCCCGACTCGCTCAGAGAGGGTGGCACTTTTTCTATGGCCCTTTGCACAGAAGGCTTGCTATTTCTGAACGAAGCATGCACGCTAGCTTCCGTGTTCACAGTGGTTTCGAGCCGCGCCTGAAGCGAGGGGGCGGCGATCGAACTGTAGCAAATAGCCCTGTTGTATTGTGCTTAACACCCACTTGGATATCCCTGAATAGCTTCCCACGCTTTGAAGCGTAACGCTAGAGGGTGAATGGCCAATTCGCTCTGATTGCCGCACACAGAGCGCTGAACAAAATGTGTGAGCGCTGCTTAGTGTGTTCATGCATGATTGCTCGCAGACAGCATGAACAGGCTGTTTTGTGAGTGACTTCCGATTGGAATGAATGGGGAAAGAGTCACATCTGTTACGTGATGCGCAAGCATAGTCATGGGCACGGGACTTACACACAGAGGAATGGTTGCTGACCGTGTAACAGAGCGGGCAGAGAATGGGCGCGCGACGCATTTGTGGGCGCCTTCATTGACTCTGACGCTCGAGCGGTTCGTGAATCGCTTTATGTGAGCGTGCTCTGGTGGGGACACGAGACATGCAGTGCTTGTGTGCAGAAGTGAACACTGGATTGTGGGCACATTTTCTACACATAGGGCTGGTCGTGTGACAGAGCCGGCAGAGAATGGGCGCTGCGACGCATTTGTGGGCGCCTTCATTGACTCTGACGCCGAGCGGTTCGTGAATCGCTTTATGAGAGCGTGCTCTGATAGGGGCACGGGATGTGTTATGCTTGTGTGTAGGGGCTAACACTGGGTTGTGGGCACTTTTTCTACACATAAGACATGTTTGCTCTTTACAAGATTTATTTGGGTCGCCGTGAAAACGGCGTTTGAGTGCAGGCAAGCGGGCAGTGTCACCGGCTTGTTGGCTGCTAAATTCACCACTGTAGTAGCCTGAGAGAAGGGGACTGACAGGGGCAAAGCTTTGACGGTGGTCCGCCGCGGCGGACTGAGCCGCCGCTTGTTCAACAAAGTTAGAAAGACTTCGGTTGCTCTGGTTTCAGCGCTACCTTAAATCGAGGCCCGCGGGGCGGCGGTCTGCGGCGGCTGTCTGAGCGCTGATCGAGGGCGGCCGCCCTGTCGACGCTGAGAAGTCTGAGTTTGTTGAACTGGGCGCTGTGAAGAGGCTCGTGCAGGAGGCTGATCACGTGAGCGGCCTGCAGAGGAGCTAGCGCGACGCGGCAGGAAGAGGTTCATGGCTTGGGTGGCTTTCTGGACTTCTGAGAAGCGGTCAACAATGCCACTCACCGCGGAGCCGAAGAGACCGGTCGGAGAGAAGGGCGCGACATGAGGCGCAAGTGGAGCGAGGCATCTTGAAAAAGACGCTCGTACTCTTTTGTGAATAGTTCGTGAGAACTAGCTTGCTGAATAAAAGGATACGTCGTCGGATGGCGTAGCTTCGCAGGATGGCTGAAGGTGGCTGAGGCGGCCGGCTTCTTCTAGCGCTATCCACGCTTGCTTGATGCCCCTCGAGCGGCGACGCGGCTTCCAGGTCAGCGATCGCGAAGAGCTTCAGCTGAAGAGATGAAAATCAGGGTTCCAGCCTACTGAACTACGCTTATATGCACTCTAGTCACGCCCATTTTGGCGGGCTTTGATGCAGTGAGTGCGCGGACGCCTCTCATTGGATGCGAGTTCGCCCAAGCTCGTCTATAGGCTGCAGCAGTTGCCACAGAGCAACCTATGAGCTCGCTAGCCAGCCCGCTCAAGGTCTGCAGCTGCCGCACTGCGTTGACAATGGATACAAAAATTAAGGATAATTTTTTGGCTTCAATATCTCAGAAAAGATGAATCTTTCCTGTAGCGTAAAAGCTAGCTTACGCAATACGAGAGAACCTCTCGTAAGAGAACTCAAGATCACACGGTTAGAATGACAGCAAAAAACTAAACAAAAAACAGAAATGAATCCTAGGTGTTGTTTAGAAGAACAATTCGAGCAAGATTGAAAACCTACACTTGTGTCAGCTTGATTCTACACCACATGTAATTTCACATAATTATTTTTTATCCTATAGAGCAGACATATAGAATTTTCCAGACTTTCCTGAAAGTCCAATTAATGTATTTGGAATGGATAGGGATTATCAACAGACATGACATAAGGACCTTGTCTAGCATTTCACCAGACAACCTAGAAAGTTCCAAGAATGTGCTAGAACATTAAGAATTGAATTAAGAGTGCCTTTTGAATTGTTATTAAATTCCTAATATTTAATTTCATGAGAAATTTATGGAAGTAGAATTAAACTGGAATGAAATTCAAAGACATTCCTATAACTTCCTTAAGTGTAGTTTTTTAATTACACATTTTCAATTTTGAGCATGAAGAACTCATAAACATATTATGATATATACAACATATGGAGTATTTACATAGCATTAGATGATATTAAAGGTGCTGTAAGTGATTTTTACATGGAATAGAATGCAAAAAAAATGTCCTACTCCCTTAAAGATATTAATGGAATTAGTGACCTGAGATATCTCACCAGTCCCTGTGACAGCTGTAGACTTTGTAAACAGCAAACAAAATTGGTGCTTTTCACCTGTCAATTATTTTACTTGTTCTCATAGTGTTGTATCTGAAGTGGATCATTAAGGCAATGATTTATAATATTTGTCAGCTGAGGGCACTATTGTGCCACTGTTTAATTTGACAGCCACAGGAACAAACAATGCTGCTCTTTCGCTCAATTCTGGTCTCAAAATTATCTTTGGAGGGCTGGGTTTTGGAATGAGGGGCATGGCTAATTCAACAGTTCAGTCACGTGAAAGCTTAAGAACACTAAAATCACTTACAGCACCTTTAATAATAAATGTTTGAAATTAGACATGGGCATTTAAAGTAATTTTATAGAAAAGAAACCTTTACTCTTTGACCTGTTTTTCTTATGAAAAGATCAAGATGCATAAACAAAATCTAGGTAAAAAAAAACAACCTTTGCACTTACACAAAGAAACATACATTGCAAGTCTTTTGAAGCAATACAGAACTTTCATTTTACGTGAACTATTCCTTTAACAAAGTCATGCATCCACAGCGCCAACTGATGCATTGAGTTGTAATGGCAAAATGTAGATAAGAGGGGCAGTTTCATTGTTGCCCATGACAGGCATAGCCACAAAGGAAAATCAAATTTCAATATTTGAGTAGTTTTTGTACAAGTCGAATATTCTAAGCTGACCGAGTACTCGATTAATCGATTACTGTCACATGTTTGTGTGTGTTCTGTTCACTTTCATGTTTCCAATTCATGTCTTTTATTTTGAAATGTAGTTCTTGTTTCATGTAAATTCCTTGTCTTGTCGTGTGACTCTCATGTTTCATGTGTTTTTGTTCTCATTGGTTTTTAGTCATTGTCTTGTTAACATGTTCAATCGTCTTGTTATCTTGTTATCAGTTCAGTCCTGTAATTGGTTATTATGTTATTAGTTCTGGTCTGTGAATGGTTGTCTTGTTTACTTGTTACCCATGTCTGTTTATTTATAGCCCTCATGTCCTCTGGTCCTTTGTTGAGTATTGTTGGTGTAATGTCATTTTTGTCTGTTCTTGCCTGCTAAACATTACAATTACTTGTGCACATACATATTTTAAATGCAATGTATTTGTAATTTATTTATATTTCATTATATGTAATAAATTACCTAATTATTTACACAAGTCTTTCCAATTGAGCTAAACATCTAGAATCAGGCGTACAACATCACAGAACATTGTGATCCGTTTTTGCACGTTTTGATGTTGTGTAGGGACTAAAGAAATGAAATTGTTGTTTGACTTTTTCAATTTATTTGATTTGCAATTCAGTAAATTTCTCTTTTTGTTATTCCAATTCCAAATTAACATCCTGTCCTGTGGGGTGTGGCCAATTCAATTCAAATTAGAACTCAGAAAATGAAAAGAAGCCATTTCTGAATTCTGCCCCACACTGAAGAACAAAATGATGGCATGGGTCATGTCCACACTAGAACTTTTTCAGGTGAAAATATTTTTCTATATTTACTCTAAAAAAGAGTTTTCTATGTTTACTCTCATACCTTCTAGAGCTGCGTTTTCCTCCACCAAAAACTGAGACTTTCTAAAACGCTCCACATAAGAACATTCTTGGAAAACAAGCTTCATTAGGAAATTGAAAATAGAGAGTTCAAACATAAATGGGTTAGTGTGGACATGGCCTTTGCCATCTCATTTTGTTGCACTGCATTCAGTTCTTTATAAAATTCTCCCTATCTGCATCACAGGCACTTAAAATAATCTGGTCCACTTAAAAGTGTTTCTAGCATTTGTCAAAATATCACATTTACTCAATTTACACTTACAGAGGGTGATTTAAAAAATATGTATATATATATATATATATATATATATATATATATATATATATATATATATATATAAAACAGCTGCAAGGCCATGTTTTATATAATGCGATCTCACTATCTAGAGAAAAACTGCATGGAGAGCTTCAGTAACTAGTACATTTTTAGTTCATTGTGCCAAACAAGTGCTATCTTTGCTGCAAGTATCTCTACCCACTCAAATAATATCAGGTATTTCAGCTATGCAGGGCAGGGGGAAAATAACACCCTGGCAGACTAGGTGTAATGAACTAATATGAAAAACTTCAAAGTAAAGCCACAGGTCAGAGGCAAGTTGGAACCATTAAATGGGAGGCTTTGAGACCAGCGGAGGAGGAGGGCACAGACTAAAAGGTCACAGTCACCCTGTATTGCAGCTCTTGTCAGCCTCCCTTAAAGACCTGTGCTGCACCACACACCAGAACACTCTAATAGGATTTAAGCTGCTAAGAGCACAAAATGGCACAAGTGCCTTATAGTGATCTTAAACAGGGGAGGAAGGAGGAGGAAAGGGGGGAAGGCAAAAAAAAAGCAATAATGAACAGCTCTGCAACAAGAATATAATCAGAATGGCAGGCCTATGTATTACGCAGGATTAATACAGGCACGGGAATTTAATTTACTGGGAAAAGCATGAAAATAAATAAAACATGGAAAACAAATAGAGCACTCATTCTAATTCATTAGAGTCTGCCTGAAGGTGCCGAACAGAATATTACAGTTTGAGCACAAATCCACAAGTTCACACGCACCTTCGGAACTCTGGACCAAGGGCTCAGGGTTTGGCTGGTCGAGGAACGGTAGCATTCACCCTTGCAGGACGGAATTTCTAACCTTGTCACTAATCATAGTCCCATCAGCTATTAATCAGCATTCTAATTTTCCTGCAGCTCCAGAGTAATTTGTTACATGTCATGTCAGCTGAGGTGATTGGCTCAAAAAAAAAAGAAACCTTTTCGGAACTGAGTGACCATGAGCAAATATGGTACAATTTCCATTAAAGGGATAATTTGCATACACGTTTTAAACCTTTAATCATTTACTAACACCTCATGTAGATTCTTGAGGCATTGTTATTCCAGAACTATATGACTTTCTTTCTATTAGTGGTGGGGATTTTGATTCAATTCTGAGATTTTTTATTCCATTTACCAAAAAGATTTGTTCATTGATTCATTCATTAACCATTTCCTCAAGTTATACCTTTGCACCTGTAGATGTTGCCAGATTACCATCTTTTAAGTAATTGCATTGACCCAAAAGCACTCATTCACTGCCAGAACAAGTCCAGAACAAATCATTTTTTTTAAATGTGCACGTCTACAGTTCTACTAAGAAAATTCAGCACATCAGTTTTTAAGCATCATAAGAATTTCCCCAGAAATGACAACAACGTATATCTATCATATTCTGAACTGCTTAGCATTACTTTTTTTGTATCAATCTGTACAAAAATCAACATCAAAACTAGCCCAAACAATAAATAAGATTTTCAAAAACATCCGTATGTCAATTTAATGTGTGGTCACCACTCTTTTTTATTCATAATTAATCTAGCTCCTTTACTTGTTCAACGAAATTGATGAACTGAACGAACAACTTACCTCTTCCTCTCGTTCAGCAAGTCAGCAGATCGTTCATGAATGAGGTGACTGTCGTTTACGAATGACATGACTGACTAGTTCAATCAAGGGGTGTATTCGTTCAGTGGGTCCAACCAATGATATGCTCCTTCACAGCTTGTTCTCGAATGATGTTGGCTAGCGCTATAGTCAATCTTTAAAAGCAGGACAAAGCAACACAAATTGAAATTTTTTCTACAAATGTTCGAAGATACTTTAAACATTTTGTTAAAATACCATAGCTCTTTTCACCACAAATGAGAGGTTTTCTTTTCCGTATATTTTGTCAAATGCTGGGCTTAATTTTTACCATGACAGAGTAAAAGGACAAGAAAAGACTAAATATCTTACACTGCATTAAAGCACAACATTTCCATATATAATTCATGCCTATGTATTCAGTCACTTTTACACATTCATAAATTGGTGATTTTGTTTTGTTCATACCTGTAAACGTCTCGGGTTACTTAACTGTAACCCCTGTTCCCTGATAAAAGCGGAACGAGATGCTGGAGGTCCACAGAGGTCCACTTCTGCTCTGTAAAATATCAACCAGATTTTTTCCACTCCCCCGTCTGTATTTTCTGTCTGGACAGTAAATCTGCTCCCATTCAAGCATCCAGGGATATAAGCTGCTCTGATTAACAGGAGCTTGCCCTGGGCCCAAAGGAGAATCTGCCGTGCCAGTCTGTTCAGCTGGCGTGAACGTAGACCTCCTTGATGGTTTATGTAAGAGACTACCGCTGTGTTGTCCACCCGCACCAAGACATTGCAGCCCCTGGAGGAAGTATTTTAGGGCCAGAAATACGCCATCAACTCGAGACAGTTAATGTGACAATCGAGCTGACAACCCTCCCATTCCCCTTGAGCTGGACGACCACTTAAGACCACTACCCAGCCCGTCAGGGAGGCGTCTGTCGTTAGCAACCTGCGACGGCAAGACGTACCTAAATTGGGAACCAAAGTGAGGAATCGGGGTCTGAACCACATAGAAAGGGTACGTAGCATGCGGCACGTAACCCTTATCAGCCTAGGGGATTGGCCATTGGTTGAAATTCCCTGGCTTTGAGCCACAACTGCAAAAAGGCCCAAAGGGATCACCGAGGACGCAGTTGCCATGAGACCCAGTAGTCGTTGATACTGACGAACAGTGTTACCTTGGCCTAGCCTGAATTTGCTCAGGGTGTTCTGAATGGACTTGATTCGAGCGGGAGACAATTGTGCCCGCAATGTAATCGAATTCCATATGATCCCCAGATAGGTAGTTTTCTGAGTGGGAGAGATGACGCTTTTCTTAGCATTGAGCGTCAACGCCAGAGAAACCAGATGAGCTAAGATGATATCCCTGTGCTGTAATGCCAGTTCTTGTGTCTGTGCTAGTATCAGCCAGTTGTCTATGTAAAACCCGTTATTGGAAAGCTTCGTCCCCGAAAGTGAACCTCAGGAACTTCCTGTGTTGTGGCAAACCTTCTATATGAAAGTACGCGTTCATGAGATCAATAGTGACCAACCAATCGCGATGTTCGATTTGAGACACGACCGTCTTGACGGTTAGCATCTTGAACTTGAACGCCCTCTGAGCAATTCAAGCCTCAAAGGTCTAAAAAAGGTCTGAAATATCTGCTGTAGTAACCTGACACTCTCTCTGGAATGGGAACATGTTCTATGGCCCCTTTGACCAAGAGATTTTGCTGTTCTTTCCACAGTTGAGGGCCAGTGGTAGCTCAGCGGTTAAGGCTCTGGGTTACTGACTGAAAGGTTGGGGGTTCAAGCCCCAGCACCACCAAGATACCACTGTTGGGCCCTTGAGCAAGGCCCTTGACCCTATCTGCTCCAGGGGCACTGTTTCATGGCTGACTCTGTGCTCTGACCCCAGCTTATTTGGGATATGCAAAACAACAATTTCATTGGCTCTGTACCTGTACTCTGCACAATGACAATACATTTGAATCTTTTTTTTTTTAGTAGACATGCTTGTCCCGGTTTCACTGTTGTGAGAACCACGCCGTTGAAACACGGAGGACGGCGAACTAATTTAATTCTGTAGCCTTTTTCTACTGTTCTTAGGACCCACATAGAACACCTGGCAGTAGTTTCCACACTGCCAGGTTCTCTGAGATGGGTATCAATTCTGACACTTCCTGTTGAGGGGATGTCGAGTGTCCCGTGTCCTGGACTACGGCAGGAAGCAACGGAATACCCAACATTTTGCTGGAAACCGCTAACTCCCGAAACACCAGAGGCGGCGGGAATGGAGCGGTTTTGTGGGGGTATCGGGAGGGTACAGGTGGATGTTCACATGACCCGTCCCAAAGGGGGATACCCCCACAAGGCTGGGCGCAAAACCGTCTGGGTTTTTTCTTTTTAGAAATAATTGCCCTGAGGTCTTGCTTAGGGGGCTGCTGAGAGCAACGAACCGGCCCAGAGTCTTTACGAGGGGGAGCACAATTCGCCACACTTTGTTTTTGAGCCTCCCGTCTAGACGGACCGGGGCGGGGCAGGGTAGCCGACGGCCCCTCCCCCTGAGTGCAGCGAGGAAGGAATTGCCCGAAGGCTTCCTCGTGGCTTTTTGCCTCCAGGAACCTGGTGATAACTACATTCATAGCGTCACCAAATTTGCCGGAAAGCAAAACTGGGGCATCGAGAAGGAAAACTTTGTCTTTATCTCTGATGCCCGAAAGGTTGAGCCATAAGTGTCTCTCCGTGCTGACTAAAGCAGACATAGACCAGCCAATGGTGCGAGCTTTCTGTTTGGTCGTGGGGAGAGACAGATCGGTGGCTCGATGAAGCTCAGAGAAAGCCTCTTCGTCGACCGTGGTGCCCGCACTCAGGTCCTTCAACAGATCAGCCTGGTATGCCTGTAACACTGCCATAGTGTGCAGGGCAGCACCAGCCTGACCTGCTGCCTGATAAGCCTTCCCCACAAGCATGGAGGTGGTCCTGCACGGCTTTGTGGGGAGAGTGGGTCTCTTTGGTGATGATGCCGAGCGAGAGATAACCCATCAGTGTCTCTTCTACCGGCGGCATCACTGAATACCCCCGTGCCTCGGCAACCAATAAAAGTCGAATATGTCATCGTCGAGGGGACGAAGGCACGGGAAGTATAAGGTTTCCTCCATGAATGAGAGAGCTCGTCATGGAGGTCATCAAAGAAAGGAAGGGACTGATATAGCGTTCCCTTCCCTTTTTTTTTTTTTGGCCAGTTTGGAGCATTTGGGGGTCTCTTGTTCATGTAGCAAGTCTAACTGTAACCTGGCCACAGCCCAAGTAACCACCTTGAGTAATTCCTCAGCCGCTTTATTATTGTGCGTGAACTGAAGAGGCACCGAAGTGCGCTTCAGGCTTACGAGAAGGATCAGCTGGATCTGGAGAGAGAGCGAGTGATAGGGTGTTGTACACATATTCACAGCCGGTCACACCTAAAGTTTTTCCAAAAGCGCTAAATCAGCGCAGCATCAAAGTGTAGGTTTTTGATAGGGAACTTGTATTTCAACCCTTTCTCTCCATGTTGAATGCGGACTCACATGCCGAACTGAACGAACAATATATTTCCTCACGTTCAGTCGTTTGGCAGATCCTCATTCACAAAATGAGATGACTGAATGAGTCGTTCATTTTGTTTGTGAACGTGATTACCAGTACTTTCAGGATATGTCCATCTTTTTCTCTACAGTGTGTTTTGGCCTTCCATACACACTGATATGCCGACAGCAAAAACTGAGCTTTTCGAAAACGCTCTCCCAAGTGGATTAATTTAAAAACGCCGTCTTCGCAATGTAATATGGACAGTGAAAATGGACATATTGGAAAACGGTGACGTATTTGTTGTCATGTAACATTGTCAAGTGATCCATTCAAACCAAAACAATCAAGATGGTGGCCCATGTTGTAGCGGCATTGTTGTGCCTGATATCCACTTTGATAGCGTTATTAAAGATAAATGTTACTTTGTTCAACCTAAACATTACATTCCTTCAAAGGCAACGTAGTCAAGTGACGTAGTCAAGTTCTCCATTCAAACCAAAACAATCAAGATGGTGGCCCATGTTGTAGCGGCATTGTTGGGCCTGATATCAACTTTGATAATGTTGTTAAAGATAAATGTTACTTTGTTCAACCTTAACATTACATTCCTTCAAAGGCGACAAAGGAAGCTTACTCTAAATTGTTGTTCGTCAGCAGAACACCAGCAAAATTGGAATGGTGACTTTCCACATGCACAATAAGGGGACTTAAACATTTTTATAAATTTCAGTGTGGACAAGCGACTTTTTGCTAAACGGTAGTGTGAACAGAAAGTTTTGAAAACTAAAATGCGGGTTTCAAATTTATCCGGATTAATGTGGACGTTGCCTCTGTTACTAGTTCATGAAAGAGACATCTCATCACATTCAGACACAAAAGACCGACTTCTATAGGCATCTTTATGAATCAGTGTATGAGATGAACAAGAAAAATTTGTTCACTTCTAAAATTAGTTCAAAAACATACGAAACATCACTACTTTCCACCATGAAACAGAAAAAGAGATATAGGCAGAATGTTAGCAGTAGTTAAATTTTCATTTTCACTTTTCATCATATCCCCACAATGAAAGTGAAAGGTAACTGAGACGTTCATTCTGCCTAGCATTGCCTTTTGTGTTCCATGACAGAAAGAAAGTCATACAGGTTGGATCAACATGAGAGTGAGTAAATGTTGACAGAATTTACATTTGTGGGTGAACTATCCCTTTAAGATGAATAGGAATACTAATGGATAGCTCTCTCCATGTATTATAGATCTTCTTGCTCTTGACACTAACTTAGAAGTTATGAAACTCACACCTTGCCAACTCACGTCCACATTACTCACTGCAACACAAATTAATCGGAATAAGGATAATCATGATCGAAATTCAAATAAGCTAGAGGAAACCGCCTGTTAAACCTCCAAAGATAACGTGCGCATTTGTCTGTGTTGTTAATTTCCACAAGTGTTTGGAAATTAGGTGTGGTCCCTTTCTTCGCCCCTCCTTTTGGAGCTCAGCGCCTGTATTACTTCATAATCCACAACACATTATGAGATCTGAGTGAAAAGGGAGGCTGAATTCATTTGACTCGTGCCTTTGTACTACAACCCAGAGAGTTTCATACCATGCTGGATCACCCACAGGTGATTAAGCATGTGAGATCAAGAGACCAATATAACAGAGGCTTAATTTCATGAAATCCTTTCATTGAAGGTCAATCCATTTTGCTCTTAGCTGATCAGCATTGCCAAAAGAAGATTGGTTCTTGTGTTTTTTGACCGATTCTCAAGTACTCTGACACAAAATGTGTTTAGCTTTGGGGTACAAGACTACTAAAAATGGTTAAAGGTATTGTATGCCAAAAAATAAAAATTCTGCAATCATTTACTCTCATGTTGTTTTAAAACTTTATGACTTTCTTTCTTCTGTGGAATGCAAAAAGATTTGTTAGGCAGCGAATGAAAAGTGAAATGAAAGTTAATGGTGACTGAGGCCAATATTCTGCCTAACATCTCCTTTTGGGTTCCATGGAGGAATAAAGTCATATGGCTTTGGGAGCAGTACCGCCACTCCCTATAAGCAGACAACGCAGTCAGCGTAGGGCACCAACTCCCTAGGGGGGCACCGTCTTACCCTAGGAGGGCACCAGAAAGTCACACGTTACTAACACGTTATACGTTATTCAAGAACCCCAATCCAGTTGCGGAACACAGATGGATGATCGCTTCGCGCGCTTATCAACATGCCAGTTGTCCAAAAATGAGCGTTCATTTTTGTGTGAACTATCACTATAATGGTGTCTGGGCACAGACTGCAGTTTCTAACATGGCACAGTCAGGCACGGTTCACATTTTCCACTTCATACACCATCTCTTATTAACAACTGAAAACCATAACGCTTGCCGCCAATGTGTGTGACCAATCAGAATTCAGCTCAAAACAGCTTAATGGAAAGTGTGGAACAGCCTAAAGGAACATAATTAAGAGCCATAGGCAGACAGGGAGATATTAGAGCAGTGCTGAAATCATTCCCCTAACCCTAAATATAACTGGCTGAACTTGTGAACTGAAGTCTAGTACAAAGCTTGGACTTCAGCAGTGAAAAGAGAACGGAACTGGTGTGGCTTTTTCTCATGCTTTTAAAGACACAGATGGAGTCTTTCTAAGCAGGCCATGTGACCCAACCTACATCATAAATTCACATGCACAGCATCTGGTTCTATTCTCGCCAAACACTGAAACCACAGGTGCATTTTTAAGAGAGGAGTGAAATATATCCACATCTAATAGTCCACATTTTTGGAAACACCAGCCAGACATGAATTCAATACAAAAATCACATAACTAAATGTAAAACCAATACAGTGCTATTGCTATACAGTGCAACAGTTTTTCTTACATTTGTGAAAAAAATTATGTAATGTAACAAAACATTTGAACCCATTTGCATCTGTCATTTGTGCCTAGGAGGAGTGTTGCAACAAAAAGTTTGTTGCATTGAAAGTGTACAATGAGTCTGATATCTGCTTTGCTATTAAGTATTGAGCTCTCAAACTTTAGCAGGTTGATGTGGACACGTTGTCATGGTCACATAAAGCCAGACTAAAGAGAATGTTTTTGATTAATAGAAATATAAGAAAGAGGAGTGGGTGGATTTTAACATTTTAGGGTGGTTGTGTACACACACTGCCGACTCACATTTATGTAAAACACAATGTAAAAGTGAATTTTGCATAAAAGGTCCCCTTTAAAGGATCAGGAGATTAGAAAATAAATATTCATAGTGGTGGTGGGGGAAAATGGCGAGTGATGGAAATTACACAACCATAATTTATCTTCTGAGGAATATTTAAAGTATTAAAAATAAAGCAGTATATCATTGTACAAACATTTTATTGTAGAAATTGCATCAGTTTTAGTAGTAAATTGTAATAGTAAAATAATAAAAAAATTACAATAAAACTAAATCTTTTTTTAAAAATAAAAAAGTGTACTTTTACACAATTTGGGCTAATAAATTTCAGTTTGCGTGAATTATTATTCTTTTTTTAAAGTTAGCGTACAGCCCTAAACCAATCAAATATTTACACACTTAAAAACGTAACAAAACAACATGTTAATACATTTATTTTTATTTGTTTATTTGTACAGGAACAATTCACAATACATCTATTATAACAGTATTAGCTGAAAGCTACATTTCAACTGTTGTCACCTATTAAAACTGTTTATCTTTTTAGATTTTTTAACATTTCGTTTTTGGCCTTTGGCCCTTTATAGACATAGTTCACCCAAAATCAATTACATTTACACACCCTCATATAATTCTAAACAGTAATCACTTTGTGTTATTCCCCTGTGTGGAATATACATGCTTCCACACATTCAAACTAGTCACATTGTGATTAGTTTCAAGAGGTGTGAGAACCAATGGCATTTGGCATCACTGACATCAAACCTGGCACACCTTGTCTTGACTTGCCATATTTGAATGTACGCAAACATGAATGAGATTTGAGTGCTGTGCCGGAGGGGAAATCTGAGAACAACGACTTAAATTTCAGTGAGATTGGAAACTTGGAAGTGCACAAGTACTTTTATGGTCCCTTTATGATGTTTTTTGTACTTTTTGGAGCTTGACATTACAGTTTATGCTTTTGTAAGAGCATTGTGAACATTCTAATCATTCCAAACAGGGTTGATGTGAACCTCTCTTCAAATCTTTATCTGCTGTTTCAACATGGAATGTTTTTGAAGGGCTACAGTACATGCATGTGTTAAGAAAACATCATCAACTCCATCAACCACTCTCTCTTAGCAAAATGAGAAAAAAAGTGACTTGATTCTTCTCCTCCCCATCTACTTCTCAACGTTAATTGCAATCAGGGTATCAAAGAGTGGCTCGGCACACACCATTGTATTCATGTGTGCAGGACTGGAGGGACTCATGAAAGAACAAACTTCACAATTACATGCAATGTCTAAGTGATTTTGAAAAGCCTGCCAGTCTGCAATTTTTCTCAATTAGATGTCTAAGACACCTCTCCTTCAAGTGCACAGAGCCTCCATGAGCTGACAATCAACAGGGAACATTTCCTTTATCTTTTTGTCATGTTTTCTAGTTCTGGCAACTTTCAGTTTAATACAGCTTTGTCATCTGAAACAATAGCACTGTCAAAGACATAAATGGAGTTTACTTAATGCTTAGCATGTTTTGAAAGAATGCCTGAGGCTTTTTCAACAGAGCGCTTGCCCACTTTTGGATTGACAATAAACACAAACAAGAGTATATTATCTTGTTCATGAAGTCCTTGAGCTGGAGTACTTAAACACTTGAACAAAAAGTCATTTATCGAAGAAGAGGGAGGACAATGTGTCTGTTTTATCAGCTAACTCTACAACTGCTTACAAAAGGTACAAGCTCTACTCTAAATGCATTTATATTCACATTCTTTGCAGATTATTTTATACCAAAGCTATTTACAAGAAAGTACACATATTGTGTAATGAGCAACAGAGGTGAGTAGTAACTTGTTACATTTACTCCGTAAATGTACATTTACTCAACTCTAGTTGAGTAACATTTTGGGTAAAATGTTACATTTAGAGTAGGTTTAAAAGTGGGTACTTTTTACTCTCACTCAAGTAAATTTCTAATGATTTTTTTTTACTTTTACTTCTTTACAATGTGTGGTGTTAGTGTCGTTACATTGATGGGTTTAATGAATGTGCAGCATCAAACTCTTTAAAGTGAAACACTTTCTTCGCTCCACACAGTGAAAAAAAGAATAGTTCCGTCATGCAATGCCTTCATTTAACAGGTTGAGCTTAAATCAATGCCATTCGCGTGATGAACATACAGCATTTCTGTACGTGCACAGCGAGGTGCACGGGGCGCACATGTGATATG
This sequence comes from Xyrauchen texanus, assembly GCF_025860055.1. Lineage (NCBI taxonomy): Eukaryota > Metazoa > Chordata > Actinopteri > Cypriniformes > Catostomidae > Xyrauchen > Xyrauchen texanus. The sequence continues at coordinate 35,972,026 of NC_068292.1, forward strand.
TGCACAAGGCATTCATCGCAACGAGAGTGGCTTAGTCCACAATCGTTCACTCATTCACTATTTCCTATATAGTGAATGGCAGTTAGTGCACTATATCTCAGCAGTAAGTGAACAAAATGAGTGAATTCAGACGTGAGTGTCGGAGCTCTGGGGCTGGTGCAGAAACGTCACATATGACATTTTTAAATACTTCGGCCTTATTAGTTATTCTTATTAAATAATATATTAATACAATAAATCTTCATTCTGTTTGTCATTTTTATGTGTGTTAATATAAAAAGTAAACACATTTGATCAAATAAAGAGTACATTTTAAAACGTATCTATGTTTTGTCTCTCTGTATGTTATTATGTTATTTTAATCAAGTAATGATTTGTCAAAAAGTAAGTTACTACATTCAGAATAAAATAAAACATTGCAGGAGTGAAGGAAGCAGTAAACTCCCAACTCGTACATCTTCCCCATGGTGGAGTGCATTGTGGGTAAGAATGAGTGAAAAAAGTAGGGAACGAGTGGCTCACTCAGAATTCAGACACTCCAACAAAATAGTGAAAACTCGAAATAGTGCACTATATAGTGGATAGGGAGCCGTTTCAGACACAGCGAGTGTTCCACGATCAGGGTTGGTGCCCTACGTAGGCTGCGTTCTCTGCATTTAGAGAGCGGCGGTACTGCTGTACAGAACTAATGAATCAATTAGTAACTAATAAATAGAACTAAATACTTTAGATACTGAAAACTGTATCTACACTGAAATAAGAATCCACACAGGACTTTAAAAGCAATGAAATAGCAAAAGAAGGCATTATATTTCAGCATTATATAAAATGTCCTTGGACATTTTCACGTTTTCACTATAATAATTACTAGAAATGTTTCCAAACCTCTCTTCTTATTGACAAATTCATCCAGATCTGACAAAAGCCCTTAAAGGGATAGTTCACCCAAAAATTACAATTCTCATTATTTACTCACCCTCTTGCCACCCCAGATGTGTATGACTTTCTTTCCTCTGCTGAACTTAAATTAAGATTTTTGGAAGAATTTCTCAGCTCTGTAGGTACGTACAATGCAAGTGAATGGGTGGCAAGGCAACATTTTAAAGATAAACAAACAAACACAAGTCAGCATAACAATAATCCATAAGACTCTAGTGGTTAAATCAGTATCTTCAGAAGTGATAGATAGGTGTGGATGAGAAACAGAGGAACAGATCACTTTCACTTTCTTCTTGTGTTTTTGGTGATACACATTCTTCTCTGCATATCGCCCCCTGCTGTCTATCAAAAACTGACAAATATTGATCTGTTTCTCACCCACACCTATAATATCACTTCTGAAGTAAGTAAGTAAGTAAGTAAAGTTTATTTATGAAGCGCTTTTCACAGATAAAATCACAAAGTGCTGTACAGGAGGACAAGTAAAAACAAACAGTATAAAATGTATATACATATGTTAGATTAAAGTGACAATAGTGAAAACCCATCAACCAAAAGCCTTCTTAAATAAACATGTTTTCAGAGCCTTTTTAAAAGAGGCAACAGTGTCTGCCAGACGCATGGACAGGGGCAGGGCGTTCCACAGTCTGGGAGCTACAGACTGAAATGATATGTCCCCTCGGGTCTTATAACGAGTCTTAGGGACTGCAAGCAAGTTCTGGCCAGAGGACCGGAGAGTGCGGTCAGAGGAATACAGCTTCAAAAGGTCCAGGATGTAATGTGGTGCCTGACCATTTAAGGCTCTGAAAGTCAGCACTAAAATCTTAAAATCAATCCTGAATTTTACAGGGAGCCAATGGAGATCCAGTAAGACTGGTGTTATGTGAGACCTTCGAGGGGCACCTGTTAAAAGTCTAGCAGCAGAATTTTGAACAATTTGCAATTTGTTCAAAGCAGACTTATTCAGACAAATAAAAACAGAGTTGCAGTAGTCAAGTCTTGTTGATATGAAAGCGTGAATTATTATTTCCAGATCCTTCTTTGACAACATTTTGCTGAATTTTAGAGATGTTCCTAAGATGATAAAAACAATTTCGGACGAGCTGTTTAGAGTGTGTCTCCAAAGTCATGGCCTGGTCAAACACAACCCCCAGGTTTTTGAGGCTGGATTTGACAGAGCGTCCCAGAGAGCCAAGGTGCTGTTTGATCAGCGGGATCTTATGGTCTGGGGCAAAAATCAGAGTTTCAGTCTTGTTTGAGTTTATCTGCAAATAGTTTGTGGCTAACCAGTCTTTGATGGAGGACACACACTCTAAAAACAGAGACAAACGATGAAACTCAGACTCATTAAAAGAACAATACAACTGGACATCATCAGCATAGAAATGGTATGATACATCCTTGAAACAACCAATAATTTGACCAAGTGGCAAAATGTACAGTAAAAACAAAATAGGTCACATCAGACTGTACATTGTTCACAGCAACATTAAAGGTTCTGTCATGAATATAGGAAGAGAACCACTGAAGGACAGATCCTGATAGTCCCATCTCATTATGAAGCCGATTGATCAGTATACCGTGATCCACAGTGTCAAAAGCAGAATTCAAATCAAGAAGTACAATTACAGTGTAGCGTCCAGAGTCCGCTGCCATCATCACATCACTAGAGACTTTGATAAGGGCTGTTTCAGTAGAATGTAATTTTCGAAAGCCAGATTGAAAAGTATCAAACAGGCATGGAGACATGGATTTAACCACTGGAGTCTTATGGAATACTTTTATACTGCCTTTATGTGCTTTTTGGAGCATCACAAATTTGGCCTACAGAGCTAAAATAATCTTTTAAAAATCTGAATTTATGTTCTGCAGAAGAAAGGAAGTCATACAACTCAGGTATGACAAGAGGGCGAGTAAATGATAAGAGAATTTTCATCTCTTTAAAGTGAGAGCTCAGCCATAATTTATTATTCTGTCCTAATTTCTCTATCCTCATGTTGTTCCAAACCAGTTTGAAGTTTTGTATTATGTGGAACACAAAATATGTTAGACAGAATGTTAGGGACTGACAAAATCTATATATTGAAATTGTGTTGCATAGAAGAAAGTCAAACATGTTTGGAACAACTTGATGGTGAATGATGACAGAATTTCCAGTAATAATTATAATTCTGTAGGACATGTTCAATCATAGGCGTAATGCTATGGGGGGACAGGTGACACGTCCCCCCAATATTCAAAAAAGGACAATTTGTCCCCCCCAATATATGATCATACTGTATGATTATGCGGGCAATATCGATGTGACTGCTAGTACGTCTTTCTTTCCAGCTCAGAAAATATCAAATCCTGGCCGGTCCATTTCCCAAATCCATTCGACTTGCCTTACACTATACATTAACGAAACCTATTTCTCCTGAAATCCATGTCATGTTTTCCCTATACCTTTGGGAAAACATGTGCACCATCAATGAGTGAGTTAGGAGCGTGAAATTAGACAGACATTTGGTACATATTTATCAATGGTAAATATCCCGAATTTGGCTAACATAATCCCTTAGATAACGAATAGGTGAATTTCACTAGAATTTCGAATTGTAGAATTAGTGCGAACTTCGATTGCAATACTATACAGCTTGTATGAATGGGACTTTTGACAAGCTAGCTGGCAGCTACTACCTATACAGGCTAGCATGTAGCCTGGCTTTACAGCAAACTGGGATAGCAGTCAGTGACGGGCTTGTCAAATGTACCAAACCCAGCTTTGACAGCTAACTTTTTGTGCCACGTTCCTGTTCTCTGAATTGGGATATCTGGTAAGTTATTTTAGAGTCCTGCCATTTGTTCTTTCTTCCTTCATAATTTTCATCCCTTTGGAATTGTGTTGCTGTTGTATTTCGCAGTAGTGGCCAAAAATGAACAAGAGAAAGACTGCAGCAGCTGACATCCGTAATTTCTTTGAAAAAAAAATTAAAAAGTAAGTTTCTGGAGATTTTAGGCATTATTAACAGAGTAGTAGTTAATTTAACATGACTGACATTAATAGCTCTTAACTGACATTGTGAGTGAATGTATAGGCTAAGATGGGGTAATAAGCCCCCACTAAGAACAATATTTTATTATTTAAAGAAATTTAGATTTTTAGAAAATTAGATTTTCTTTTTAAGTACTTTAAGTACTGTAGATACTTAAGCAAAAAGGCAGGAGGGGTTGTGGTAAATGGCCAAATATAACATGGCTAAGTGCTCTTCTTCGCATGATGCATGGAGTGCCTGGATACAGCATTTTGCTTGTGGTTCCTGCTTCTTCAGCACAGACTGAACGAAGCTTCAGTGCTTTCAGAAGGGTAAAAACCTGGCTGAGAACCAACATGATGCAGAAGAGGTTGAACCATGTTGCTGTGTGCCATGTGCACAGAGATAGGTTGGACAGAATTTTTAGAAAACATGTCTGCAAAAGCTAAATAGCTATGAGTGACATCCGCAAGACATCCGCAAGTGTTGAGGGTGGCATGTTACAAAGTATGCACTGGTTCATTTTCATATGAATATTTAAATTTTAAATATTATATATTTAAATATTTCAACTTTAATAGCATGTATTTAGTGGCTTTACTGTGTACTGTATTTTTATTTTCATTAACCTTCTTGAAAAGTTATTAAAATTATTACTTTGTTTGATTTATAAAGATGTGTCAAGAATTTAATTGTGATGCAAAACTATTCTTCCTATCCTCCCTCATTAGTTAAAATACAGCATTTTGAAAAAAGGACCTACTGTATAAGCCTACATTGGCCTACAAACTGTGTATTTATAATAATATGTGCTTGAGCATTTCAAAGGGTTTATTTTTAGGGAGAAAAAGTAAATTGACAAGTTACTTTCCACAGTAAGTAACTTAGTAAATTATGTAATGTTTAAATGTGTTCAAAATAAAGAGCATTTTCCCTCTTTAGTACATGACTGTTTGACTATCATTGCTCAAGACTTGATATTAGAATATTGTTACCCTTTAACAGTAATTTAATCAAAATGTTTATAGCCACTATATGTTTATAGAAAAATATCTACAATTAAGTTGAAGTTACCTCACTAGGGAGAGATCACTGGCCGCTTTGGAGTCAATTCAGGCTAGTAGTCTGTCCGATGCTAGAATAATTATAGCGTGAGTATAACGATGGTTTGACAATCAGATGGAAAAAAATGCCTTGTTGTGTTTTACAATTACAAACATTCAAACTCTGACTTTTCTTTTGATTAAAAAAATGTGTGCATGCGCCAACACAGAAAATCCCACAGGTGCCCCCCCCAAATGTGTGATTGACTATTTCACCCTTGTGTTCAATGTGTTTTGTATAATGGAATATAGGGGAGTTAACATCTAGTATGTCATTTGTGAAAGTAAGAAGTTACTCACTACTTGAGTACTCTTTTAATTGGATACTTTCTTACTCAAGTAATTATTTATGTTAGTACTTTTGAGTAATTATGTTTTTGAAGTAATTGCACTTTTACTTGAGTACAGTTTTTGGCTACTCTACCACCCTCTGATGAGGAATTACTAAAGTAGACAGCTAAGCAATTCCTGAGAACAGCCTTTTAAAAACAGTTTAAAAACGACTTGAGTCAAAAGCAAATAGCTTTGAAAAAAGAAAGTGAACACTTAATAGAATTTTAGGTACACAGTGTAGCCAACAATCCTACTGAGTCATTGATCAATTGAAAGAGAAACTGACAAGACAAACCATGTATTACATAGTTATTACTAAGTTATACATTTGTTATAACATTTAAATTGACAAATAACCTCCCGCACAGTATCCTAGAGGGAGCACTGCTGTATCTTCCAGGTTTCTTAATTTTCTCCATTAATTTGAGCAACAGTTCTTTCACAATGGGTATTTGTGCAATGACACAATGGCAAGCTGGGAAGAAAACATAATGACATAAGTTGTGTGAAAATGTAAATTGGATTCCATGCCCATGAGCAGCTGTAATTAATTTAATTAAGGATGGCAGAGCTCTAGAACTCGGTGGCCCCACACATCCTTTATAATAAGAGGCACAGAATAGAGAATAATGTAACAGTTGAATTAATGGTAGAATACGTTGGTAGAATTTCCCAAAGGTGGTTGTAGATATTCAGAAAAGAACCCATAATTAATGCACTATCGTCAAGGAGCACAAACTTTATTTCTCATTAAGTTTCATTTTCTTAAAACAAATAAAGGGGAGAGTGGGGTAAGATGCGAGAGGGTAAGTTTTGTGGCTCCCTTTCTCTAGCATGCAATGCACAAATTTCAGAATGATCACATTATGAATTCGGCAACAGAAGGTTGAAAGTTTTGCTGCTGAAATCAGTCTGTGTTTACCAAAATTTTAACCACTTCACCCCCAGTGGCCAAAGAGGGAATTGTGTTGAATCTACAGTATGTTTGTGTGTTAGCTCCACTTTCCTTGTGAAATTGTCCAGAGTGGTGGCAAAAAACAAAAGAGTATTTTGTTGTTGTTGTATGGTTTGTAATACATTGTAAAAATTTCAGATATCGGACAGAGTCAATTGGATAAATAGGGTTGATTTAAGGTTACATAAACTTTCAGAAGCAACAAATCAATTTCCCATGAGATAAAGTTGCATTTTTTTTTCATACATTTAGCAAGTGTGCATCATATACAGCTGTTATTGAGAGATGCATATGATAAAAGTGAAGCATATTCAATGCTTCATGTTTTATGCTGTTGGCATGCCAAGGTAAACAAGGTAAAAAACAAAACAAAAACAAAATTCATCCAGGTCTGGTACATGGTACGTGGCATATTTGTTGGTGAATTGGTAATGTAAATTACTAATTGTTCCAATATTATCCATTTCCTGGTTGGTTTACATGAATATAAGCAACAAATAAGACTTTGGAATTGGACTGTACATTAGTATTTTTTATAGTCTTTTTTTATTTTTTTTTATTGTATTGCAAATGATTACTATATTCCCCATTGATATAACATACCACTTGACATGACACAGCTTAGCCCTAAAGTCATGTTTCTATGGCCCTTTTTTCTCATTAAGTTGGAAGCAGAAACAGTTTTACCTCTATTATATCACTTCCCCAAATTAAGTAAAAAGGGCACATCTTATCCCACTCCCCTACCTAAGAAATGGAAAGTCAGGAAAAAAAATCATTTGGGAGGTATGGATTGTGATAATTAGCATTCACACTGGTAAAAAGCCACACCAGAGGGAAGCAAGAGAAAAAGCACTAGAGTTAAAAGAGGTGATAAAAGAGCAGAGGAGTGGAAGACAAAACCTACTTTGCAAAGGCAAAGCAGGTGTCTCCCTAAGTGTAACACAATGAGTGATCAGGAGTAAGTTCATTAGATTGACTCTCTTTCTCTCCTACTCCTTACCTCTGTTCAGTTCCATCATGCAACATACACTCCATGGGAAAGGAAGGAGGGGGTGGTGTGGGGTGGGGGGGGGCTTAACAGCTGTCACATTTTTCTCTCTGAAGGGATCTAATGCAACTTTGAAAAGGCGCTGGGCAGCCAGCGATTCTGCAGTGAAGAGCAGCAAAGATGAAGTCACCATCTCAGCAGATGTCACAATCAAAATCTGAATAACACACAATCTCTGCTACAATCTCTGGCCTCATAGAGCGGCTTCCTGTACCACTTGCCGTTTCAGCGACAACAGCTCTCAGCAATTTTGTTCCCATGTATGTTTGTGTTGTGTGTGTTTGAAAAGACCCCTACAGCTGGCCCTCAGAATCCAAACTAATTTGTCCCAATCACAGCTTTGGTCTTGCGAGGAAGATCACTCCTCTCTAAAAAAAAATGCTCCACCACAATTACTGTCTGATTTGCCACCATGTGGTCTACGTCTGTCTTTGAAGTCTTAATAGCAGACCACAATGCTCCCTAGCTAAATAAATAAATAAATATGTCTGCTACAATGTCTTAAAAGTAGTAGGCATGATAGAGACAATTAAGAAACAGTTCCACTGCAGAGTACTTCTGTCTCTACGAGTATCAAGTCTTGAAAGATAAAAATAAACATTTTAAATGCATAATATTAATATATAAATTGTCTCTTTTTTTCAGTTCAAATTGAGTGATGAAGTAAAATCATTTATTTCACTGTTCATCCTGATAAAACCTGAAAGAAATAACAAGTTTAGTTCATTATCGAGGAAATCGGCCAGTTTTTGTATTTTGTTGGAGTTGGACTACGTTTTCAACAAGGATACTGAATGTTTCTGCACGAATTTTATGGAAAGTTTGATCACGTGCCAAAATCCCAAGAGTCTTATTTGAACTGTGAATATCTTCTGTTTGTGGATTTCCGAATAATCTTCAATTCATCTCTACTTTGAATTAATTCGACAAAGAAAAGTTTTTATACTTGAACAACTCTGAATTTAGTACATTTGGCAATTCAGTTGATTGATTATTGTTTGTGGACTGGCGACCTGTCCAGGGTGTCCCCCGCCTTTCGCCCAATGTTAGCTGGGATAGGCTCCAGCCCCCTGCGACCCTGTACACAGGATAAGCGGTTGACGATGGATGGATGGATGGATGGATTATTGTTTGTTAATTTTATAGTTGTTTATTTGAATCGTATAGGTAATTAATAGTTAACTGTAATTTTATTTGTTTGGTTTTAATTACATTTCATTTTTGAGTTTAATTGGGAAAAAAGTTACAAAAGAGATAAATTTGATAAAAGATTAGGAATCAAAATCGATATAAGTTTTATTAGCTTCAAATAAACTAAATTGGCATAATTAGATCAAATTAACAGAATTTGAGGAGAAAGAATATTGAATTTAAATCCCTAATTGTATTTATTGTATTTTATTTAAGATTTATTTGTTGTATTGTCTATTGTTTTACATGTGAAGTTTTTTGTTCAAGTCATTCAATATAAATCAGTTATTTCACTAAAGTTAGTTAAGTGTGTGTGTGTGTGTGTGTGTGTGTGTGTGTGTGTGTGTATGTGTGTGTGTACCTTTTGCCTCCTTCACGTACCCAAGCTATCTTCTGATTGGCCCAACTCTTTGCCGCCCGAGTGCCATCACACGTGCATCCCACACGCTACATTTGGCAGAAGTACATTCTCTCCAAAATTCATGAAATGCCACCAGTTTGTCTATACTATTATAGCCAACTCTTGTAAACATGGCAGTAATGGTAAAAGTGGGCTGTCATCTGCCCAGGTATGTGTGAATTCACACATACAAATACAAATACAGCCTCTCTCTGATCCTTACCTGAGGATGCTGAGATATGTACTGATACGAGCTTAGCTTTGATCATAGCATAACCATGTATTAGTACAGCTCTGAGCTCATCATTAAATATTTTGCTTCAGCTGATAACGTCTAGGTTACGTATGTAACCTCCGTTCCCTGATGGAGGGAACGAGACGTTGTGTCAGAGAAGCGACACTAGGGGTCTCTCTTGAGCGCCGATATTCACCTCTGGACTATGAAAAAAGGCCAATGAGAGTTGGCAACCAGTATTTGCATGTCCCGCCCCCGGACATACGGGTATTTAAGCGGCGCAAATATGGGAGTTCATTCAGGATTTTTCCAAGGAGCCGGAAATGGTCCGGCCACAACAGTGGCTCGGCTCAGCGACATGGCAGGGGAGACACAACGTCTTGTTCCCTCCATCAGGGAACGGAGGTTACATACGTAACCTAGACATTCCCCTTCTGTCGCTCTCTCCACGTTGTGTCAGAGAAGCGACACTAGGGGTCCACTTAAAAGCGCCATGTGCTGAGCCGTGTACGTGAACTGCTGATACAGGAGCGAGCAGGTATTCTTACGTGCAGGACGACCAACTGCATCAGGCTGCACGTACCCTTCCCCAATGCCCCATTTAAGCCATCAGGATTCCTTATCGTTACCCTGGAGGGGAACAAGGTGCTGGCCGCCAACCTGGGAACGGGCCAAGCCTGGCCAGGCCTCTTTTCTCTCTATGTTTCTCGCATAGAGCAACTTAGGCAGGGGCCCTTACACGCATTGAGGGAAGGGGGTCTTAGCCCTTATTCAGGAAGGAGAAGACCCTGCGGAGGCCACGCCTACCCGAGAGGGGAGGCAAGTTTAAGTGGCAAAACCATCAGAGGCCTGCTTAGGGCCTATGTGGAAAAGTTGGTGCGGTGGTGGATCCAGCCTATAGAGGAGGGAACATACAGCACGGCAGCCGAGGCAGCCATGACTGCCTAAGGGAAACACGGAGTCAGCTCGCCAGAGGGACAGAACCGTGGTGTTACACACAGGGGAGTCCGAAGGAGGCCTTACCTGTGGAGCACCTATACCAGTACAGGGTAGCTTACGGTACCAGCAGTGGCTTGGGTCAGCGAGTTCCTCCGCTGAACTGCGACCCACGAGGGCTAGGGAGGAATCGACCAGTGTCCCAAACCTGAGATCTCCTGGGAATGAAGGCGCACTGTTTCCCCTGGTTAGGGGGAAGGGCGCTAGGTGCAAGCGATTCACCTGGTCAGATCGTGGCCGTGCCACCGAGTTCTACGGGCTCGGTACCTGTGAGAACACGGGACGATACTGACTCAACTCGGAGATTGTAGAATCTCGCAAAAGTGTTAGGTGTTGCCCAGCCCGCTGCTCTACAAATGTCTGCTAGGGCAGTGCCCCTAGCCAGTGCCCATGAGGACGCAACACTCCTGGTGGAGTGAGCTCGGACCCGCAAGGGGGGGCACGGCCTGGGTGTGAAAAGCCAGGGAAATGGCGCCGACAACCCAGTGGGCGAGTCTCTGCTTGGAGACAGCATTCCCTTTCTGCTGTCCCCCAAAGCAGACGAAGAGCTGCTCAGAGCGTCTGGTGCTCTGTGTGCGGTCCAGATAAATACGTAAAGCACGTACTGGACACAGCAGTGAAAGGGCTGGGTCTGCCTCCTCCCGGGGCAGCGCTTGCAGGTTCACTACCTGATCCCTGAAGGGCGTGGTAGGAACCTTGGGCAAATAGCCCGGTCGTGGTCAGGAAAGTATCTGCCGGACCGAACTCCAGGCAAGCGTCGCTAACAGAGAACGCATGCAGGTCCCCGACCCTCTTGATGGAAGCGAGCGCGATCAGCAGGGCAGTCTTGAGAGAGAGGGCCCTACGTCCAGCTGAGTCAAGTGGCTCGAAGGGGGGTCTCTGGAGGCCCGTAAGGATGACCGAGAGATCCCAGGAGGGGAACAGGTTAGGCCGGGAGGGAGTTATCCTCCGGGCACCTTTTAGGAACCTGACGATTAAGTCGTGCTTACCAAGAGACTTGCCATCTACCGTGTCATGGTGGGCCACGATAGCGGCGACATACACCTTGAGGGTGGAGGGGGACAGCCTCCTCTCCAGCCTCTCCTGAAGAAACACGAGCACTGACCTAACTGCGCACTTCTGCGGGTCTTCGGCTCGGGAAGAACACCAGTCCACGAACAGACACCACTTTAGAGCGTAGAGATGCCTGGTAGAGGGGGCTCTGGCTTGATTGATTGTATCTATGACGGTCGGTGGTAGGCTGCTAGATCTTCCGCATCCCGTCCAAGGGCCAGACGTGGAGGTTCCAGAGGTCTGGGTGCGGGTGCCAGAGCGTGCCCCGTCCCTGAGAAAGAAGGTTCTTCCTCAGGGGAATCCGCCAGGGAGGGGCTGTCGTGCAAGGCTGTCGCCTCGGTTCCACCGGCCTGCGGCTGCGCGCCCGTTGCATACAGCGCCCCAACCCAATTTGGAGGCGTCAGTTGTGACCAGAATGCGTCGGGACACCTGCTGCAAGGGTACTCCTGCCCTTAGGAAGCAGAGGTCTGTCCAGGGTTTGAAGGTTTGGCAGCAGGCAGAGGTAACTTTTATGTTGTGCGTGCCGCGGCACCATGCTCGTCTCGGGACTCGAGTCTGGAGCCAGTGCTGAAATGGTCTCATATGCATCAACCCCAGCGGTGCGGCCACCGCGGAGGATTCCATATGCCCCAGGAGCTGTTGGAAACGTTTTAGCGGGACCATGGCGCCTGGCTTGAAGAAAGCGAGGCATTTCAGCACTGACTGAGCATGCTCGTTGGAGAGACGTGCTGTCATTGGGACTGAGTCTAACTCCAGACCGAGAAAAGAGATGCTCTGGACCGGGGAGAGCTTGCTCTTTTCCCAGTTGACCTGAAACCCCAAACGGCTGAGGTGGCTGAGCACCTGGTCTCTGTGTGCGCATAGTAACTCTCAGGAGTGGGCCAGTATGAGCCAGTCGTCGAGGTAATTGAGTATGCGTATGCCGGCTTCTCGGAGCGGAGCAAGAGCTGCCTCTGCGACTTTCATGAAGACGCGAGGGGACAGAGACAGGCCGAAGGGGAGGACTTTGTACTGATACGCCTGGCCGTCGAACGCGAACCTTAGGAAGGGGCGGTGTCGAGGGCGAATTGAGACGTGGAAGTACGTGTCCTTCAGGTCTACCGCTGCGAACCAATCTAGATGCCGGACGCCAGATAGAATTTGTTTCTGGGTGAGCATTTTGAACGGGAGTTTGGACAAGGTCCGATTGAGAACTCGCAGGTCCAAGATCGGTCGTAAGCCGCTGCCATTCTTGGGTACAACGAAGTAAGGGCTGTAGAAACCCTTCTTCGTTTCGGTTGGAGGGACAGGCTCTATCACGTCCTTTAGTAGAAGGGAGACGATTTCTTCACGCAGGGAGAGGGCATGTTGGCCGTGTACTGCGGAAAAATGTATGCCCACGAAGGGGGGCGGAGACCTGGCAAACTGAATTGCGTAACCGAGTTGAATGGTCCGGTGCAGCCAGCGTGACGGGTTGGGCAGTGAGAGCCACGCCTCTAAACTCCGTGCTAGGGGCACCAAGGGGACGGTTTTTGGACGTACCCGGCGGGGCTTCGCAGCGGTGCGGAACAGGTAATGCGGCGTCGGGAGGCAACGTGGCATCCCGAGGCTCTGGTGCTGATAATGAACTCAAAGCACTTACCTTGCTCCGCGCACCCAGCAGGGGGCGGGTTCGTGACTGAGGAGGAGGTCTGATGTTGGCGTCCTCTGGACTCGTCTGAACCGGTCGGCCGGGGAACAGTTGTGGTGCTGAAGGCGGGGACAACGCGTCCATGGAGCCGGGACTGTTGAGGCCTGAAAGCAGAGTGCCGTGAGAACGGCATTTGCGGGCCATGTGCCCCAGAGACAAAGGAAATAGCTCTTTTATTGAGAATTTGGGTACCGCAGCCCGTGTTAGGGGGTGCGGCAAATGAAAACACAAAGGATTCTCCTCCCGGCCCTCCACCGGGGGACGGAGCGGTCTTACCACCACTGGAGCTAACGTCTTGGGCTCTGGGTGCGTTGTCTCAGGAGCGCCTGGGAGCCTTCCGGGTCCTTGAGGGGGTCCGTGAGACAGGGGGGCGTGCGCTTCCCACGGTTTGCTCGACGCTGGGGCTGAGAGCTGGGCCCGGGTTGAGGCGGAGCAGGGGTTTGCCTTCTGGCCGCGGGAGGACGCCCTCGGCGGGCAGACGGGGCATGGGCCGTGGCGGCAGGCTTGCGGCGAGGCATGATGTGAGAGATGGCCTCCGTCTGCTTCTTCACCATGGAGAACTGCTGGGCAAAGTCCTCGACGGTGTCGCCGAAGAGGCCGAACTGGGAGACAGGGGCGTTGAGGAAGCGAGTCTTGTCAGCTTCACGCATCTCGACCATGTTCAGCCACAGTTGACATTCCTGGACCACTAGCGTGGCCATCGCCTGCCCGAGTGCTTGCGCTGTGACCTTCGTCGCTCTCAGGGCGAGGTCGGTCACTGAGTGCAGTTCCTGCAGCATGTCGGGATCAGGGCCACCCCTGTGCATGTCACGTAGTGCCTTGGCGGACCTGCAGGAGAGCCATGGCATGCAGGGCGGAAGCGGCGCGTCCGGTGGTGCTGTAGGCCTTCGCTGTCAGCGAGGAGGTTGCTCTACAGGTCCGGGAAGGGAGTACGGGGCGACCTCGCCAGGTGGTAGGGGTACCGGGGCATAGATGGATCGCAACCGCCCTATCCACCTGGGGAATCGCCTCGTACCCATGGCGCGGTCCGCCATCGAGGGTGGCGAGGGCGGACGAGCCTGTGGCGATGTGACGAGTGGAGAGGGGTGCTCTCCATGAAGACGTCAGCTCGTCATGCACTTCCGGGAAAAACGGGACCGGGGGGCCGAGGCTGTGAGCGGCGCCCAGACCCCAGGAACCAGTCGTCGAGCCGTGATGGTTGTGGGGAGGATGGAGGGTTCCAATCCAAGCCCACGCTGTCGGCTGCCCGGGAAAGCATGTTCGTCATCTGTGCGACGGCCTCAGCCTGGGCGTGCAGGCCCGAAAGCGGCAGCCCAGGGGAGTCCTCAGCATCAGATAACCCGCCCTCCGATGCCGCGGTGAGCTCATCGGCTTCCATCGCAAGAGGGTCGGCCGATTGGCTGTGAGGCGAGTCACCGCTACCTCGAGCACGGATGGGAATCAACGAGCGTGTCGGGGCGCGGGTGGTCCGAGGGGACGTACCCGGCAGAGCTGCAACCGCTGCCATCCCCAAATCGCCTCCATCGCCAGCCGCATCGTCCTCAATCCCATGGGAAGAAGGAGCGACACGGGGGGCGGCTGGAGTGGCTTGCTCACGGTTGTAAGCAAGCCGCGACCGCAACGTTGTCATGGTCATGTTCTCGCAGTGAGAACATGAACCATCCACAAACGCAGCCTCAGTGTGATCGCTACCCAGACACACGAGACAGCGCCTGTGGCCGTCGGAAGCGGAGAAGCACTCTACCGCATCCAGAAACAACACAGGGGCGGAAGGGCATCTTTATAAAGACGCGCCCTTAAAAGGACGTTCAATGTGTTTTGCTCTTTTAGAGGAAATTACTCTTTTAAATAAAATCACTCTTTTAAGGAAAAAACTCGTGAGAGTTTTTAAATCTGCACTGTCAATGCGCCCAGGGGCAGGAATGCACAGCTGTGCAAACAGGAGAAAGCCACTGTTGTGCGCCGTAGAATCCAACAGTATGCAGCAGATGGATAACAGGAACTCGGTGTGTACACGCAGCAGTTGCAGACACGCCATTCGGCGACGAAGAAATTTTCTGAATGAACTCCCGTATTTGCGCCGCTTAAATACCCGTATGTCCGGGGGCGGGACATGCAAATACTGGTTGCCAACTCTCATTGGCCTTTTTTCATAGTCCAGAGGAGAATATCGGCGCTCAAGAGAGACCCCTAGTGCTAAGTAGTGCTGCACCTTGTGTTTTTAAAGTGGGTTTTGTTGACTAATAATTGCAAACAAGTTACATACTTATATGCAGAGAAAAAGTTATCTCGCTGGACTTTTGAAACTGGTTGGTATTCACAAAAATGTGTTCTTACTCTCATTCTTAAGCTGATGAATCTGAAATACAACAAACTTTCTGGAAGAACCTGCCCCAGATCAAGCTAATTGTTTAAGAGAAAAATTATTTCTGTATGAAAATGTACACACGCTTATCCAGTGTCATTCTTTCAGCACATACACACCTCCTTTCTATGTATATTAGGCTTATTATAAATTGCAGCATATTCACAAACTTCTAGTATATTATAAACCTCATATTAGCAAAAATGCAACATGTGGAAATACGTAGTGCAAATTGAGTTCAGCACAAATTTATTGACTTTGTTTGCGCTGTGATACCTGATTTGAATAATTATGGACACTAAAACAATGCAGACAACATGTGCAAATAAACCACGCTATCACACAATTCCTACCCATATCATTTTTGCCTATGCAGCTATGTCTCCTGCTTTGCAGAAAATCCCAGCCACTCTGCATGTTTTGCTTAATTTACCTCATTACATCTCGCAGATGATTAGTGAGCCATTGATTAATGAACTTATGTAGGAGTGCAGATACTTTCTTTGTAATGTATGAGAAAACATGAGGAAAAACTGGACTCTCTTCGATTTCAATATTTGCTCTTTGTTTCCACTTAGTTATGACAACTCATTGCAGAAAGTTTAAGATAACTATAATGTACTGAAACTTCCAGTGTGTTTACATCAAGTCCTCTACATCAAGTACTCTATAAAAAATAAATTAAAAACACACACATATATATATATTAATGATATGACCTCTTTAAATAATATTATAAAGTCATAGTAAGAGGCAAATGAATGCAAACAACATATTCTCAAGAGATAAAAAAGATGAAAACTGAGACATGCACCGCCCAATCACAAACAGTGGCAAGTTTGGGAAAGTTTCCTGTAGCTAATTATGAAGGGCGCTATGATGTATGCAATGCAGAAAATGCCAGTCATATAAAGGAAATAACTATAAAAATCAAAATGTCACAGAATTTGACAATTTAAATAAAACGAATGCATGAATGCACAAAATAAGGTAGCACTATATTTTGCAGTACTGGTAATCATTTACGTACTATACAATTACAGCTACATCATCCAGCAACCTAACCCCAACAGTACAAGTAGTAGCTATACCTAAAATTATGCAACCAAAAATTCACAGTAAAAGTGCAATATGTCAAAGTGTGATGATTATATCACAAAAGGCTGTGATTCAATGGAGAAAAAAAAAATACAATCTCTATGTGCTAAGCCGGGCACTTATACACTGACAACACAGATAAGGAGCATGACAATATACAGTATATATATATATATATATATATATATATATATATATATATATATATATATATATATATATATATATATACATACATGTGTGTGTGTGAGTGTGTATAGTATATAAACATAATTAAATCACAGCCCTTTGCAGCTTAGCCTAATAAGCACATTAAAGGCTCAGGTATACTTTGCTTTTGAGAGTTCTGGATCAGCTCGCACCTGGTTGACCACGTTGCTTTTGTGAGTATTCTGACCATAAGCGAGTATGAACGTGTTTGACGCATGCCCACTACAACTTTGTGATACTATTTTAGGAGTCAATGGACGGCAAAAGCGCAGACAACGTGCACAGACGATGACCGCGTCCGCATGTCGAGAAAATTTGGCCGGCACGCGGTCAGGCCATGCAGACTAGATTATGATGAAATTTACGCCGTGCATACTGTGCACGGAGCGTTACGCAGTGCAGACCTAAGCCATAGCAAAACTGCTGATCCGGAAGTAAGAAGCTGTCATTAAACATACAAACTGAAAGCGATTAATTCTGTTTTCTTCAAAATAAAAGTTTAGCTAGACATGTGAAAATGATGAAACTGGGACAGAAATGTATCACTACTATATAGTAAAATGTAGTAGTCAATGTAGAAGTCAAAATAATAATAATATAAATTATAACTACATTATATTTAAGCAGGATCTCACAAGCAAGAGTTATTTTGTACTGAATGAAAGTTTTCAACAATGCTTTCATTAATACTGTGATGCTCTATTAAGCAGCACTGTATTTAAAAAAAATAAAAATAAAAATTACAATGTTGTGTTTTGGATTGTGCTGTGGTATGTTGAAAAGTGATTGTTTTTTTGGTAATAGCATTTTTCAATAATAGCTTTCATATATTTTATAGGGCCCTATTTATAGTCAATAGAAAGAGAAAATCCAAGGACAAGATTAAACTGTACAACTATAAACACCTCACGTTGTCAGTCTGTAATTGTTAGGTATATAGATGAGACAATCCACTTCCAAGTTTCATCCTAAGCCAAGAGTCGGACAAGACTGATACGTGTTAACGTTCTGATGACAGGGAAAATCAAACAATACTCCAGCAGCCATCTGGGACAAGACTCTGATGCGTAAAGACATTTAACGTCCCATTATTAGCACTCCCTACGTTTGAGGCTCTTGTGTGAGACTGGGATGCAGAGAACCGCATAGAGTTAAACAATGGGGGCAGGAGATGGACGAGACTAAACAAGCAGAATTCAGACATGTGATACATTCTTGAGATTAGCTTTAGGTTTTGCCCCAGTGTTTGTATCTCTCTCAGAGACTGACCGAGGAAAATGCATTTCAAGAAACGACTTGCCTAAAGGCATGGTCTGTGGTGAATCATGAAGTGTTGCATAGATTGTCTTTCTTTACAGTACATAGAGATGCCTGTTAATCCAAAATGCAGACATGTTGATGCGACGCTGGAGCAAATAGTCTACTCGCACAATATTAGACAAGGTCGGGTTCCCTAAGATTAAGTTTGTCATCCGCCATACATTAAAAATAAACTAAAAGATTTTTTTCAGCGTAAATGTGTTTAACAACATTATTGTAATTATACCCCTACATTGAAATAATCTGGGACTTTTTAGGTACATATTTTTCCATCACAAGTTAAGTGATGTCAAGTAATTTTATTGGCATGGTCATTTTCATAATGCACATTGTTTCAAAGCAGCTTTAGAGAAACTCATAATGTAACGTCTATGTCTTTAAGTTCCTTGTGAGCAAACCAAAGGTGACTGAGACTCATATGGTCCCAGTACCGCTGCTCCCTTTTCGCATATTACACAGTCAACGTAGGGCACCAACTCCCTAGGGGGCACCATCTTAAACTAGGGGCTGCCTTATTCAAAGAACCGATAGCAGTCGCAGAACACAGACTATCGCCTAGCATCTCGCACCACGTCAGATTATCACCTCACAATAATTTTATTTAATTTCAGGTACTCAATTCTTTTGATTCTGTTCACCAGAAAGATTTGTTCAGGTTCGTTCATTTTCCATTTCTTAAATTTACGCCTTTGCACCTGTAGTCTTTTAAGTAATTGTATTGAACCAGAAGCAGACTTTCATGACCAGAACAAGTCTATTTATCCTTTATTAAAATTGGCTTGCATACAGTTCCAAGAGACTTCAGCACTGAAGTGTTAAATCATCAAATGCACTTCCCACAAATGCCAACAGAGCTTATCTATCATATCCTGAACTACTGAGCACAACTTTTTATCAAGTTATCCAAAAAAAAAAAAAATAGAAATACAACAATACTAACCTAAAATATTATTATGATTTTCAATAACGTCCGTATGTCATTGCAATGTGTGGTCATCAGGGCTGGATTGGTAATCTGGCAAACTGGGCATTTTCCCAGTGGGCCGATGCACTTTGGCGCCGATCAGGTGCGGACTGACCATAGTGAGAACCGGGCCGGCCTTGAAACGGGCCGTGATGCTCAACAACTTTTGGGACAGTTTCTATGTAAAATCACGGGCCAATTTTTAAAAATTAATCTGGCGCCTTTTCTTGTGAAACAAGATTGACAAACTGAACAAATTACATGCAGTTCCCTTAAAAGATATGCCCAAAAAGATTGATTTGTTCACGAACGAAACATCACTAACGCTCGTCTTTGAGACCAAGTTGAATAAAAGTACAATCTGTTCAATGGGAAGTACCGTTGTGTACGTTTGTGTCGACAATCACATGACGAAATGTTTTAAATGCATCTTTTGCTAGCATTTTCAGTGGACGAAAAAAAACATGGGTAGTAAAAGTAGACATGATCTAGGACCTTAAGTTATTCAAAGAAATACAGTACACTTAGTTCGTTCAGACTGAACGCATTCTTGCGCTAAAAAAGCTAGATGCAGCACGACAAATGTAACAGAATGCAGTCAAGATGTGTTTTCGAACATTTTTAACTTTACTCGGCATCTAAAATACGGAGCTTTCCTGTACAATATGCTGGAAAAACATCAAGACTTGGCGCAATGATCTGTCTAGTGCAAGTTTACATAGAAAAACTACTAAAAAACAGCGCAGGTGGATGCACAAGCGCATTCAGTGTGAATGGCCCCCTTGCTGGATAAGTGCCAAAAGGACACAAAGGTGATAGTTCCTGAATCAATCCATCTAGAGATTTAGCTTTTATCTGAGTACTTACTGAAGCAACTGATCCTAGTTCATGGTGACTGTGTGTGCCTGAATGGTTGGTTAAGCAGTAGGCACAGTAAGGCCTGTGTGAAAGGCAGACTGGTTATGCACATTTCAGGGTAGAGAATCAAGGGTGTTGTCAGGTGTGTACAGCTGCACCCAGCTGAGCACCAGTGCTTCATGATGGCTCTTTTAATGAGTGCTGATACATGATGAATGCGTCCATATGGTCCAACAGCCTGCCAAAGCCAAGCAGATACTTTTCTTTTAGTATTTAGCAGAGGTAAGGAAATGATCATGCTTGGTAGGTTTGTGAACAGCAGGGAGATGTGACCTTCAGCAACCCTGCAGAGGTTCAGCATTTCAGCT
The DNA here is from genome assembly GCF_025860055.1 of Xyrauchen texanus. Classification (NCBI taxonomy): domain Eukaryota; kingdom Metazoa; phylum Chordata; class Actinopteri; order Cypriniformes; family Catostomidae; genus Xyrauchen; species Xyrauchen texanus. Next base: position 35,992,148 of record NC_068292.1, read on the forward strand.
ATACAGTTCAAGAAGGGTTGGCATTAAAACTCATGGCATTTCCTTTACCTGCAAAGAAAAAAATTGTAAGCATGCTGCCTAATTAGCTTTGTTTCAAGATATGTTGTTAGCTTTTTCAGCATTTCTTTTCACCACTGGATCTTTTCCAATTTATGAAGCTAAGGAGTCAATGTGAAATCTAGGAAATAAGAAATAGCTGAAATTCCATTTCATCAGTGATCAGAGAGGTATGGAAAAAATGCTTCTCTTGAAAGAATCAAAGCACACTTCAAAAAAGCATACACTTTACAAAATAAAAAAGCATACACTTTACAATAAAAAAATTAGGAAAGAAAAAATTATTTGTAAAAATTAGGCGAGAGCCGGCTTGACAATATAAATAATAGTTTTAATAATAAACTGAACGGAAAACATACAAACATAAACGCAGTGCAGCTGCATGTCATTCTCTCTCTCTCCCTTTAACCGATGTCACCAGCCACCTTTATCCATCGCACGGCCCCATCAGGCTGATTGGGGACCGGGCGTGCATTGTTCCAGCCGGCCCCGCCCTCCTCCGCTCTACATACATCTTAAAAAATATGGATCTTAAAACTCAACAGATATTCTGATTAACCAAGTTTAACTTTATATAAGTATTGAATGTTAAAGGGATAATTCACCCAAAAATGAAAATTCTCTCATTATTTACTCACCCTCGTGATATCCCAGGTGTGTATGTCTATCTTGCTTCACCAGAAAACATTAGAAGACATTTTTAAAAATATCTTAGCTCAGTAGGTCCTTAATGCAAGTGGCTGGTGATCCGTTTTTTTTGAAGCTCCAAAAAAACATAAAAGTCATAGATATGACTCCAACGGTTAAATGAATGTCTTCTAAGGTGACTCCGTCCCTTTTGGTGTGAAAAATATCAATGTTTAAGTATGTTTTTACTCTAAACCATCACTTCTTGCAAGCTTCACGAGAGGGTGGAGTTCAAGCGATCTCTCATGTGCCATGATACAGAGGTAATCTCACGTTCTCCACCCGGTTGAGACATCCAAGATAAGCAAACAAATGCACCATTGTGAGAAAAGAAAAAGATGCTCTTCTGGCTGTGAATCATGTTCTTCTCGTATGTTTCAAATGCCAATGCGATTACGTCACACGCGCATACCAAGGCAGAGAGTAAGCATGATTTAGAGATTAAAAAATTGTTCATTCAGACTTTTAAGTTTGTCACTGAACCACCAAACAGTAAAAAAAAAATGTAGCCCTCAAATGGCCTTCCATGTCCCATACATATATATTCTGAAAATACAAATTATTTAAACACAAAAACTGGACTGCTTTCATTCAACTTCAAACTAACTGTTGATCTTATCTTTTAATGTTCACATCCAAGTTCCCTCGACTGATGAAGTCTTGAAGAAATATTTTAATCTTTTGGTTGAAGATCCCTCAGACCCCTCTACATTTGCTGTCTCTGGGTTCCAAATGTCCTCATCCCTGCTCAGTTTTGAAGAGACCATTTTAAATGTTAAATTCATTAATTAATTTATTTTACAAAGTACTATTGCTGCTAACGTGGCAAGTTATGAAAACTATATATAAAAAAATTCATTATACAGTTTCATAGCCATATGAATACTGACACCATGTAAGCTATGAATTATTATCCAGACTTTGCTGGGAAGAAACTGTAGAGATCGGACCTTTTGGAACTTTAAATACCCCTGCATGAAAACCTCCATCTATTCACATAAAAAACTTGTCTGATATCGACACCATTTCACTTGCTTTTTGCGCCCACAACTAGACATTTCACTGGAAAACTGCAGACAAACGTGTAATAAGGCAAGTAATTTCGTTTTGCAAAAATTGCAATGGTTACATAATGTTCATGAGACCATGCTGAATATCTCTCAAACAAGTTTATTTAAAGAATATATATAATCTGATATATTCTGTAAGGAACATTACCTTATGGACATTGGTGGACTGGAGAAATCAAGTTGCCTTCTGCATATCGCAGCACCCTTTGCCTTATTGTGGCACTGTTTCACAGCCCTTTCATCATGTTGATGCCCACTTTGACATTTCGCTGCCTGCCCACTGGGAATAGTCCCGGTTCTCCCGATGGCCAGTCCACCTCTGCTTATGGAAAATGGATGGATACCTTATGGATAGGGTTGGGAGGGTTACTTTTCAAATGTATTCCACAACAGATTACAGTATACATGCTGTAAAATGTAATTTGTAATGTATTCCGTTTGTTTACTCAATGTTAGTAACATTCAAAATAATTTGGATTCCTTCTTCAGCACTGGTAGATTTTTTCACTTGTTTTGACTATTAAAACTCTGCCAGTACACAATAAGACCAAATACATGATAAAAATACATTCTCTGAAAACCTAAATATCTTATGCAGTGTTGTTTCTAAAACAAGATCAATCAAACTGATTTTGTTTTAAGGATTTTTATATATTTTTTACAGGAAAACAATACACAAATGATCAAGAACAAGATTTTTGCCCTAATATCAAAGGTCTTAATAGAAAAAAACAAATTATGATCCAACGTGAATTTTCTTGATAAAAAAATATGATCATGTCTGGTAACATGTGCATGTAAAATGGCTAGAAATAGCATTTTAGCTTATCGTAAAGCTGACAATTTACACAAGGCTTATTTCTATTTCTTGTGCTCCAAACTTACTTCAAACTTACTTCTCTGTGTGCTCGTATGAATGTAACACATCATAAGAAAGTGTTTCACCGCTGTTCAAATGCACTTTGGATCGCATCATTTATATGTATAAATTGTTCCCTCTGAAAGGACTGAATATTAAATGAAACAAATGACAATAAAATGCAAAGTAATCTCTTTAGTAATCAAAATACTTTTTGAATGTAACTGTATTATAATTACCAATTATTTAAATTGTAACTGTAGTGGAATACAGTTACTTATATTTTGTATTTTAAATACGTAATCCCATTACATGTATTCCGTTACTGCTTATTTTGCAGTGTTGACATCAGGAAGTTTATATAATTAATTGAAAACGCATGATTGGCTTTAAGTTTTATAGAAAAATATACCACGTTTTAAACTAAACATTCTGTCTACAAATGTCCCAATATCCTTTCCCATTGGATCTGTTTCAGTGTTTCTCTGCAGTCTGGATCAAGTCACCTTTAGAGAACGATTTGTTCATTCAACTGAGGGTGACCAAATCAGCACATTAACAGCGGTTACGTCACACGGATAACGGTTTACCTTTTTCATCTAATTTGTAATTGATTCCCAAATTACTGATTTGATCAAATTACCCAGCTAGCACATGTATATATATGCCCTGTTATGCTCTGACAAATTGACAGAGAGTTTGTAGAGAAGAGTGTTTGAGGTCTAATCAGGGCAAAGCTTCTCTGTGTGCTGTGATAATTACATAAATATACAGGCAGGTTTACTCATGGATATTTCTGAAGTCATATCAGCTGATTTTATTGCAGAGCAGCCACTGAATACAAATGTACGCCTGGTATTCACACTATTGCTGTGTCTGAAAGCTGGAAAATGCTGCCTTCGTAGGCAGGATATGGAGTTAGGAAAGCAACAAGGCGTGTCTTAAGTTGTGATTGTATCACAACCTGACAACTAAAGTGACTTTATCTGGTAACAATGGTGTCTAATGCATTTAGGCATGAAAATAGGTATCTACTGAGAATTATTACTGCTGTACCACTGCCCATAACCACTGGTGTGGGATTAATCTGTCCTCCCTAAATGCAAACCTTTACTACTAGTGAGAAGGGAAAAGCTGTCATGTGCCTGTATGGTTTAAAATGTTTTTCTACACTAGATAAACAGCTTTGACCGTTATCTTTCATCTCTGCCATTCATTCCACTTTTAAAAGATGCAATGTCAAGTTAGAACTCTAAAAAGGAGACCCCATCCTGTTTCATCTTACTGTTTGCTGTTGTGTTGAAGGCATCCTGGAACGTGTTTGCACCCATCTGTGCAATTTTTAATTGCTGGTCTTTTGTAAACATGCACAAGATGGACGTCTTTGATGTTTGTGTAAACAAACACAGATGATGTGAGATGTCGCTCCCGTGAAGACCAGCATCTCTGCTTTGGCCTGTTGAAGCCAGTTAAAGCACCCAACATCACCATGGATTGTAGTATGTTTGCGTATTCAGAACATATCAGTATGGATTACTTGTGAACCAGTCACAATATGATTCAAGCTTTGAAAAGGAACTGTTATTGAAAGACGGCGCTGTTAAAACACTATTGGACCACAAAACCTAAGTAAACAATTTAATTTATGAATATTTCAAATGTCATGAATGTTTGATAATTGTATGGTGCTACTTGTGTGAACAGTTTAATATATTCAGATGAAATGTGTTAGATGCGGGTTATATGTAAATCCTGAAATTTAGTTTGATAAATGTTGTGGTCTTGTTGAGTTTGTTAATTTTCTTTGGATTGCATTTCAAATACGGCTGCATCGGAAGGGCTGCATGATGTTAGCCAATCATAACAGTGGGCATTTACATTGAAGTCAAAAAGGGCCAGAGTGCTTAAAACTGAGCATTTCAGACAGGGTGGGAAATTATTACATATTACTAAATAATGACTGTTTTGGTGAAATGTTATTTTTGGCTAACATTAAAAGTTAGAGATGGAAGAGGTGTTAGTGAGGCCAGCTGGGGGTGCTCACCCTGCGGTCTGTGTGGGTCCTAATTATCCAGTATAATAATGGGAACACTAAACTGTAATGGGAGCACCATCCTTCGGATGAGACATTAAACCAAGGTCCTGACTCTCACTTCTCGTAAAAACAGTAGGGGTGTAACCCCGGTGTCCTGGCCAAATTCCCCCAATTGGCCCGTATAAATCATGGCCCACTAATAATTCCCCTCCATTAATTGGCTGCATAACTCAACTCTCTCCTCTCCACCCATAGCTGGTGTGCAGTGAGCGTACTGTTGCACTATGGCGGCTGTGGCATCATCCAGGTGGATGCTGGACACTGGTGGTGGTTGAGGACAGTCCCCTGTTCACTGTGTAAAGCACTTTGAGTGTAGAGTCAGAAAAGAGCTATATAAATGTAATGTACATTCATTCATTAATTCATTCATAAGTGGACCTCAGGGAAGATAATACATTTATATTGAATAAAGAGAGTATGTCTGTTACGCAGGCAGATGAGGGGTGAGGATCTAAATGCGGTTTATTGAAAATAACTGGACAAACAAGACTAGAGCAATCAAAACATCCATGATGGGAAACAAAAGATATAAACAAGGGAAAACATCTACGACGGGCTCAGGCAGGAACACAGACCAGAGTATACAAGAAATAAACATTTGAAACATACATTCACATTTGAACATACAACGACCAACCATAATGGATCTAGCGGTTCAACAGTCATTCTATTATAGACATTCAATTATAGACTGCTCTGTCTCAAGCAAGGGGACCATCCTGTGGAGGATCACATTCGCGACATTCTGGAGCTGGTGAATGTATCGGACTTCCCAGAATACTCCCTGGTGGTGTTCTTCAGGGCAAATCTCCACAGTTCGCTTAAGGAGCTGTTGCCACCAGGTGGACGCTCCTCGACTTTGTGGAAGAGACTCTGTTAGTTTGCGGCTCGCCGTTCACTGTGGGCATAGAAGAAGAGGGCCTTACCTCTCCTCCCACAGTGGTCACCCCCCAGCCTTCCATGGCTCGTCCCTTCACACCTGCCACGGCCAGCGAGCCAACGCCCACGCCTGCCACGGCCAGCGAGCCAACGCTGCCAGCTTCGTCCGCCCAGAGGAGGAGGAGGAGAAGAGGAAAAGTTTCTGCTCCCCAGTCTCCGCCTGCCAAAGTCAGCGAGCCAGAGCCCATGCCTGCCACGGTCAGCGAGCCAGAGCCCACGCCTGCCACGGTCAGCGAGTCAGTGCCCACGCCTGCCACAGCCAAAGAGCCAGCATTGCCAGCCTCGGCCGCCCCAGAACCAGCGCACCCAGACCCCGCCCTGTGGCCGACACTCAGGCCTCCTGACCCAGTCCCTGTCCTGTGGCCCACTCCTCGTCTGTCCTCGTCTGCCTTCATAACAATGTCATGACTCCTTTAACAACATAAGTTAACATGAACTAACAATGAACAACACTTTCAAAGCATTCATTAATCTTGGTTAATATTAATTTCAGCATATTCATTTTTAAATTAAAAGTTGTATTTTTTAAACATTAGTTAATGCACTATGAACTAACATGAACTAAAAATGAACAATTATATTTTTATTAACTAACATTACCATTCCATATTAATAAGTGCTGTATGTTAATTAATATAGTGTTTATTGTTTGTTGATGATACCTAATGCATTAACTAATGTTAACGAATGTAACCTTAATGTAAAGTGTTACCATTTTTTCTTACATAATATCAACTTTTTTAAATACATTTTTTAATTATTTTTTAAATCAAAATGCAACCACCCTTTCAATCAACTCCAAACTAGCCTGCTCTGAAATGACTTAAATAAATTCACCAGACTCATGATTTAAACTTCAGAAGTAATCTCTAAAAGTTCTAAAAACTTTTCAAGTTGGCGGATCTTTGTCGGTGGTGACCACGATAATGGCTTATGATGCCAGGTTTAAGTGTTTCAATGTTTTTTGAGTGTACATTATATATATTTAAGGAATATTCCTGGTTCAATACAAGTTAAGCGCAATCGACAGCATTTGTGGCATAATGTTGATTATCACAAAAATTTAGTCTTGACTCGTCCCTCATTTCTTAAAAAAAAGAAAAAAGAAGCAATTATCTGATTTACAGTGAGGCACTTACAATAAGTGAATGGGGCCATTTTATTATGTTAAAATACAAATTTTTAAAAGTATAGCCAAAAGACAAACTTTTTTAGTGTGATAAAATTGCTTGACATGAGTTTTAACTGAAGAATTCATGCAGTTTTACAATTTGAAGCTTCAAATTTCTGCTAATTAATAAGGTAAGTACTAATGCTTTATTTGATTGGTTGTCGGTTGCTAAACAACTATCTGAAACATTCTAAAACTGCATTGTTTCACACTCTATACCTCCAGAGCAGTGTTAAACACTGGGTAAAAAGCGGTGCTAAACCCCTTTCAAAATTACAAGTGTGAAACATTTCTTTACCTGGGGTTAAAAGCGGGGTGTAGAATGAAGATAACCCAGGGTTAAGCGCAGTGTGAACAGCCCTTTAGATGTTTCTTGCAGGTTCCTTGTTTTCTGCAATTGAAGTTGTTTTAAAATAAAAACAATAATGCACTTTACATGATTAATTTCATCAGAAGTGCTCTGGGTGTGGCTTTATAAGGTAATCAGTTTTTTTGTTTTCAGGTACACAAAATGTAGATTTATATCCAGATATAATTTTTGTTACATGCTTAACCCAGGATGAAGGGAAAGCAACATTGTGTAGCTACGCATATGGGGAGTGCCTTCTTACTTACATTCTAATATTGGCTATGGTTTTTGAGCCCCACCTGTTTACATTTACATTTACATTTATGCATTTTTCAGACACTTTTATCCAAAGCGACTTACAGTGCACTTATTACAGGGACAATTCCCCCGGAGCAACCTGGAGTTAAGTGCCTTGCTCAAGGACACAATGGTGGTGGTTGTGGGGATCGAACCAGTGACCTTCTGATTACCAGTTATGTGCTTTAGCCCACTACGCCACCACCACACCTGTTTTGGCACAAAACTGTCTTCTATAAAAACAGGTGCACAAACCTGTTTTCTCAGTATTTCTTCCTTCAAGACAGTGATCATCTCTTGTCCAGAAGCCCTCTACCTTCGCTGTCGATATACAGGAGTCAGCGGGCGGAATCTTCACGGAAAGACATCCCGCTCCCCTGCAGTGTCCTCGTCGCTTGACGCTTTGCTGGTGAACGGGCCTCAGCATCCTGATTCTATTGTGTTATTTAAATATAAATATATATTTATTTATCTAAAAGAGTCACTTACGTGTTCGCATCTTTTTAAAGATGTCACTCCGAAAGTGTTCCTTGTGCGAGAGGCACATCTGTCATCAGATCAGCATGAGAGTTGCGTGTACTGTCTGGGCGCGGGCCCATGCAGATTCCGCTCTCATGGAGACAGACTGTCCTCACCACAAGGGCATGAGTCTCAAGAGGCTTCGCTCGTGAATCACCCTCGATCTGAGGGATGATTCAACCTCACGTGCCCTCCAACCCACCTCCTCTGTGATAGCCGAGGATTCACATGAGAAGGCATGGCGAAGGCATCTAAGCGCATCTCAGGGTGTCTTTCGGAACACCCAGCGTTGTCAAGGCGATAATGACGTGATAATTTATGCAAACTATTACCACCCACATTTTGCCTTATTCGTAAATTGGTAACATGTCCTCATATATTACAAACCTGCTAGATTTGTTTAACCGAACATATTTGCATATGCATGAACAGACGTTAGAAGAAACGACTGTTCTCATGCTCTATTTTCTAAAACTATGAAGCCAGTTTTATTCAGAAAACACCAGGGGTTGCGATACTTCTGTTCCAGACACTCTACTAAATGCATTTCTATGGTTTGTTTGATCGAAGGGCACGTTAGACGTGCAAAGTGCAATTTCATGATGTAAACAATGGAAGTTCTATGGATTTTTATACAAGTTTGCGTGCTTTTGGGCAAAGATGTACTCTGGATGTAGTTTAATGGACTATTGCAGTAAAAACAGATGGATGTCATCATTGCTGGATCAAAATCTACACTGCTATAACAAAAAAAATCAAAATAAGAAATGATCGGCTGAAAGTCATTAAGATTGATCAATGCTATCATTTGAAGGTATCTGCAGCCTTAGATCTTTTAAATAGTGTATTGGTTGAACAGATTACTTAATAAAGCGATAATAAACGCGTGCTTAATGTAAACAATTGAAAACAAAGGCTGCCCACATCCTTCATGAATAGACTGGTTAATGTGGATCATGGGGAACAAAACGGTTATGCTCAATTATACACTGTAGAGGAGGCGGTTGCGGCACACCTCTGCCCAGCGAGTAACAGGCCATGAAATTACGGCCCATACATTCTTCCAAACCATGTTGACTGGCGGGAAAAGCTTACTCAGCGGCAGGACAACCTGGATCAGCACTTCACACAATGGCGGTGCTCCAGGTATTTCAAGCCAAGCTCCTCAGGAAAATGGACGAGCATGGCTTTGATCCAGAGACATTCAAAATCTCTGCGCTGCTACAGACTTGCATGCCACGAAATTCACTGTGCAACCTGGCAGTTCTGGATCGACATATATGGCCGACCCTCACAGAAATTAGTGATAAGGAAAAAGCCACTCTGTTGGATGCTCCAGTATCTCCAGCCATCCTCTTTGATGGTTCTGTGAATAAAGTTGCTGAGCGTTACGTCACGACTCAGCAGCAGTCACAGGCTATGAAACACTTTTTGCTTTAACGGAGTATATCACAGCCAGTTCGCCCTTACTCTGTTTTCGAGTCAGTGCCCAAGTAAAAGCCCCAAACCTGTTGACACACTGGCATCTATGTATCGGCACACGCAGCAAAAGTGCTCCTGACAGGCACGACCCTTTAAAGCGGAAAGCAGAGCCCGCGGTTCCTTACGGATCTGCTCCCAAAAAAAAGGCTTGATTGGAGACACAAAACACTGTTCCCTATCTCCCCACTACTGTTTGTCAAGAAGGGAATATTGTTGTTTACAATATTGTTCAAAATGTTGTTTCTGTGTCTTGCAGTCAAAAAATGCAATAAGTGCAAAAAAGAATACAGCATTCATTGCAAATGCATGAGATGCTCACACATTCTCAAAAAAGAGCCATTTTCCTCTTCAAAGCACACACATGTGCAACTACTCTCCTATAGTGAGCGTCGCATCATATACAGTGAGCAAACCAAATTGCCCTCTGTTCCGTTGTGGGTATTTCAGAATGGGTGCAAAAAACAATAAAACATAGTTATTTGATCCAATTTGCACACCCTGTTTCAACAGCATTCTTTCTTCCACGGTTTCTACGAAGATGTGCCAGTGTTATGAGCCGAAATACATAATCTCATCGAGAAAATAGAGATTGTGCCAAATTGTCAAGCACAAAAAGGGTTTTACTTTCTTTATTATTTTCTTGTTCCAAAGAAAGATGGCGGAATTCGGCCAATCCTGGATCTGAGACATTTAAATCGCTCACTTATAAAGCACTTATTCAAAATGATTGCTCAGAATGGATTTTATCAGATGTATGTACACACAATTGGTTTACGTCGATAGATCTGAAGTATATGTCTTTACATATTCAAATGTAAAGACGTATTGAGATTTGCATTCGAGGGAACAGTGTGTCAATTCAAAGTCCTGCCCTTCGGACTGACTCTGGCTCCTCGCACATTCACAAAGTGCATCCGATGCAGTTCTCGCCCCTCTGAGACTGAACGGCGTACGCATCTTGAACTACCTTGACGATTGGCTGTTACTGACGCAATCAGAGGCTTTGTTATGCCAGCACAGAGACTTACTGATTCAACCATTCTACAGTGTCTTAGTTCAAACTGGGGAGAACACTTCCACTGAAGCTGTTTCAGAAAGCATTGGGATTTATGGCGGCAGCATCCGTCATTCCATTAGGTCTCTTAAACATGAGACCTCTTCAATGCTGGCTGAAGCACATTGTGCCACAACTTGCTTGCCGCCAAGGGGGCATGTGCATCATTATATCCTGCCGCTGTATAGCTGCTAAAGCACCATGGACAACTCCAGAGTTTTACCAGCATGGTGTCATGCTGGGACAAGATGTCAAGTGGTGCCAAAAGCTATCAGCTGTATTTCTAGCATTAAAGGAAATAGCAAACTGTCATGTCCTGGTTCGCTCAGATAAAATTACAGTTATGGAATATATAAACCGCCAAGGCAGAATTCAGGAGAATTCTTCCTCAAACTGTATTGAGGATTTGGGAAAAAGTTGTCAGGCAGAAAGTGGTTACCACGGATGCTTCCAACACAGGTTGGGGGCTGGTGTGCGATGGACAACTGACTTTCGGCACCTGGACAGGTACGAGGAGGGCATGGGACATCAACTGCCTAGAGCTATCAGCTGTAATTCTAGCCTTAAAGGCTTTTCAGCCAGAAATAGTGAGCTGTCATATACTGGTTCGCTCAGACAACATGACAGTCATGGTATATATAAACCAACAAGGAGGAATTAATTCACTGCCACTGTTGAGACTGACGCTTCGCCTCCTCCTATGGAGCGAGCATCATCTCCTTTTTCTCCTTCCATGTGGCAACAGAGGGATAGAATTCACATTCCAAATTCAAACTATGCCATCAAGGGTCTTTCTCCCTGGGAATACTAATACTACTCAGCTTCTGCAACAAACAAAAAGAAGTGAAATTAATTCTAATAAGGAAGACAATTATACAACAAAAATAAACATACTACATATACCCCAACAAATGTCATGAACCCAAAATAAACACTTATTACCCAATACACACACACACGCACATTTAAAATTAAGAACATTAACCAAAGAAACATACAAAATAAGAAAAGATACATAAAGAAAATTAAAGACATTCAAACAAATGAACCAAATCCAAACAGCTTTCGAAACACTCCACATGGCCTAACAAGGCTCCCAGGAGATACTAAACTAACAACAGTGATCTCCCCGCTTGGAGCCCGATATGGTTTGCAGAAAAGCATTCAGTTCACACACATGCCTCAGCCTCTAAAAACCCAAACACCAATTAATCATGTGAAGTGTATTAAAAAAAGCCCGCTGGCACTGAACAAAACAGCGAAGCTGCAGCCAAAGCTTGCATAGTCGTCGGGAGTGAAACCCCATGCAAGCAATACAGCAGTGTCCAGTGGATTACCCCATAACACTGGCAACGGTAGACCCTGCCTGCCAAGCATTTACTCAATTCACCTTAAGACATGTTTACGATGATCTCGGGGATCGGCGATGGTCAGAGTGATCGCCAATAGCTGATGCCTTTGACGAAGTCAAGATGATATTTGGCTTGTTTTCCCATTAATGTATTGAACTATTATTATTAGGCTATAATTATCAAATTAATATTACAAATAATTTTTTTTTTTTTTGCAAGAACTGTATCATCTATAAGTGCTGTAAATGCCCTCAAACATCTCAGCTCAGGAAGTGCTTTGAGTTCAGTTTTGCTTTATTTCCACAGAGCAGCTAATTGTGACCACAACACTGCAGCCTAGACATCTGTGATTACACATTAAAATAATCCAAAAACACATTCAACTCGAACCATGATTTATATGTCAGTGATTATTATCCATCCATCCATCCATCGTCAACCGCTTATCCTGTGTACAAGGTCACGGGGGGCTGGAGCCTATCCCAGCTAACATTGGGCGAAAGGCGGGGGACACCCTGGACAGGTCGCCAGTCCATCGCAGGGCCACACATAGACAGACAGACATACACTCACATCCACATCTAGGGCAATTTTATTGGAGACACCAATTAACCTAGCCTGCATGTCTTTTGGATGGTGGGAGGAAGCTGGAGTACCCGGAGAGAACCCACGCAGACACGGGGAGAACATGCAAACTCCACACAGAAAGGCCGGGGCAACCAGGGTTTGAACCCACGACCTTCTTGCTGTGAGGCGACAGTGCTAACCGCTGCACCACCGTGCCGCCCATGTGATTATTATCATCATTCAAATTATTATTTTTACATTTATGATTGTTTTTATGTCTTCGTTTGTGTAAGTAATTTTCCACCTGCATGTTTAGACGGTTACTTGCCTGACGTTAAATGGAAAGGTGGTTACTTATATATTTATATTATGTTTTTTTGATCACTTGCTTTTTCATTTTGTTTGGAGTGCAATTTGAATTTAGAAATGTATTTGATTTAAGTTTTACATTTTTTAAATAAATTAATTTAATTTTCATTGCAAAATCACTCAAGCAAAATCCCTCAGCCTGGGGGTTGCAGATGTAATTGCATATATATATATATATATATATATATATATATACATATATATATATATATATATATATATATCAATGTAGAAGGAGGGAACAAAACTAATTTATTCACACACATTATGTATTTTCCCAGACAATTAAATACCCGACAGGTAGAGAATGCACAGATGAAGTAGGTTCGTTATATATTTTGATTGCACACATTTTTTTTTCCAGTTTCATTTAAAAGAAAATTAAAAAATAAATAAATAAATATAGAAGAATCGTGTGAGGATGTAGTCATTCATTCCAAACTTCCTCAGCCGTCTCAGGAAGAAGAGGTGCTTTTGAGCCTTCTTCACAATGGCCTCAGTGTGGACAGACCATGTGAGTTCCTCAGTGATGTGGACTTGAACTTGAAGTTGCTGACTCTCTCCACCGGTGCTCCATTGATGGTGATGGGGCTGTGTTCTCTGTCTTTTCTCCTGAAGTCTACCACAAGCTCCTTGGTCTTGTTGACGTTGAGGGAAATGTTGTGCTCCTGACTTCAGCCTGTCAGAGTGTACACCTCCTCTCTGTAGGCTGTTTCATCACTGTCAGTGATCAGACCTCCCACCGTCGTATCATCAGCAAACTTAATGATGGCATTGGAGCTATGTGTTGCCACACAGTCATGTGTGCACAGGGAATACAGGAGTGGGCTGAGAACACAGACCTGTGGTGCTCCAGTGTTGAGGGTCAGTGATGAGGAGATGTTGCTGCCCATTCTAACCACCTGACGTCTGCTTGACAGAAAGTCCAGGATCCAACTGCACAGTGAGCTGTTTAAGCCCAGAGTCCAGAGTTTCTCATCAAACTTGGAGGGCACTATGGTTTTGTATGCTGAATTGTAGTCTACAAACAGCATTCTCACATATGTGTTTCTTTTTTCCAGGTGGGAGAGGGCAGTGTATAGTGTAGATGTAATGGCTTCATCAGTGGAGCGGTTGTTACGGTAAGCAAACTGCTGTGGATCCAGCACAGAGCAGATGTAATCTCTGTTTAGTCTTTCAAAGTATTTGCTGATGATGGGGGTCAGAGCAACAGGAAGCCAGTCATTTAAGCAAGTGATTTTAGATTGGTTTGGTACAGGCACAATGGTGGACGTTTTAAAGCATGTGTGGACTACAGTCAAGGAGAGGGAAATGTTAAAAATGTCCGTAAAAACACCAGCCACTCTGATGACGTGGCCCGGAATGCTGTCTGGAGACAGCGAGAGCTCTCTCCGCGAGGGTGTTGTAAATTTCCCTCAAAACAAGCATAAAAATGATTTAGCTCATCCAGGAGAGAGACAGTGGTGTTCACAGCAGAGTTTTTATTCCCTTTGAATTCTGTGATGATATTAATTCCCATACACATGCTTCTAGAGTTGGTGGTGTTGAACTGCCCTTCAATCTTGTCCCTGTACTGGTGTTTGGATGCTCTGATAGTTTTGCGGAGTGCATAACTGGCCTGTTTTTGCTCCTCCTCATTCCTAGAATTAAAAGCAGAGGTCCGTGCATTAAGTGCCGCATGAACATCGCTATTAATCCATGGTTTCTGGTTGGGGTAAACGTCTTCTATGAAACTCCTGATGAAAGATATTACGCTATCAGCGTAGAGCTTGATTTCATCATTGGATGTCAGTCCGCTTGATCAAAACAGTCTAGAATCTGATTGGGCTGACCAGCACTGGATCATTCTGAGGGGAGGGGTTTCCTGTTTCAGCTTCTGCCTGTAAGCATGCAGAAGGAGAATGGAAGAGTGGTCTGATTTGCCAAATGGTGGGTGGGGGAGGTATTTGTAGACATCCAGGATGGGAGAGTAGCAATGGTCCAAAACCTGGTCACCTCATGTGTTGAAACTGATGTGATGGTAGTATTTTGGTGCTATTGAGGTTAGCTTTGTTAAAGTCCCTGGTCATGATGAACACGGCCTCAGGGTTCACAGTTTCCTGCTTGCTTATACTCCCATACAGTTCCTTGAGTGCCCGTTCTATGACGGCTTGTGGGGGGATGTACAGAGCTGTGATAATGACTGCTGTGAATTCCCTCGGTAGCCAGAATGGTTCAGAAATTCCAGATCAGGAGAGCAGAAAGACTTGATAGAATGTACGTTCTTCTGATCACACCAGGATTTATTGATCAGAATAACACCACCACCCCCTCTGCTTTTACCTGAGAGGTCTTTCGCTCTATCCGCTCCGTGCATGGAGAACCCAGCGGTTTCGATGGCTGAGTCTGGAATCTCCACAGACATCCAAGTTTCTGTAAGGCAGATAATGCAGCAGTCCCTCGTCTCTCGTTGGAAAGAGATCCGCACTCTCAGCTCGCAGAGACTTGTCCAGAGACTGAATATTTGCCAGTAGAATACTGGGAAGTGGGGGTAGATCTGCGCGAAGTCTTAGTCTGATGAGAACGCCGGCTCTCCTTCCCCTTTTCTTGATAGGTTTCTGCAACTGGGCTGCCCAGACAAAGGGATCCGCTGTCGTGTTTGTAAACAGCGGGTCGGCATTGAGGTATTTAAATCCGTTTTTGTGTCCTATTGCAGAACCAATGTCCAAAAGTGTTTGTCTATCTTAGACAATAAGGCAGACAACATCCAAGACAAAAAACATAATAATTGTAGACAAAACAAATAAAAAACAGCCATACTCGTCGCCATCTTGAGTCTTGAACCAGTGGTAATACCGGTGTTCATTGGTTTGAATGTGAACACCACAACCCCAGCGATCATATCGGGTATTGGCAATTTCACTGGCTGACAATAGGATGATCTGACTATGGAGAAGATCGCCCAACCCTTATACCAGTGGTGCAAGGTATCATTCAATACAAATTAGCACAAAGGTCAGATAGAAAACATGCAAACTGTGGATGAAAAACAACATGTCGGTGTAAACCTACCCCACTAAAGAGAAAATAGGCAATATAAAAAAAACAATAGTCCTACCTGTGGATGGGCAAACATAAATCCATCAATGGCCAAAAAAAGGCTCTCCAACACCACTCCAAAGAGGCAGGCACTACTACATTAGTGCCCATGCACACTCAACCCAAACATCCTTTAGCCGCACAGCTAATAGTCTTACCTCTCTGACAATGGCGTGCAAAATCGAATAGGTGTGTGTAAAGTGGTTAATGGGCAAGGAGGAGGTGAGAACCGGCTTGGCAATATAAATAAAATTTTAATAATAAATTTAACAAAAAACACACAAACATAAACACAGAGCAGCTCCATGTCATTCTCTCTCTCTCTCGAACCGTCATCACCGACCGAATTTATCCTTCGCGCGCCCCCATCAGGCTGATTGTTGTCCAGCCCGGCCCCGCCCTCCTCTGCTCTACAGTGTGGTTACAATGTGACACAAATTACGGTAAAGGAAAGCGGGTCTATATACTATCCTCCCCAGCAGCTGATAGCTATCAAACAATGGCACTCAACTAGTGAATCATAAGGGGAGAAAAAAACCTACCCTTAAACATGGATGTAACCACTGGATTCTTATGGATTACTTTTATGTTTCCTTTATGTGAATTTTGGAGCTACAAAAGTCTGATTCCATTCACCAGTACCATTCACAAGAATTGTATGGACCTACAGAGCTAAAATATTCTTCAAAAATCTTAATTTGAGTTCTGCAGAAGAGAGACAGTCATACACATATGGGATGGCATGAGGGTGAGTAAATGATGAGAGAATTTTACATTTTGGGTGAACTACCCCTTTAATAGTCCCTAATTGTAAACATCCTCTATGCACACCTACTTTTACACAGCAGTGTGACAAGAGCGGGTTTCTCAACCCATTTTTTCTTTCCATTCTACCTGCAGGCTCAGTTAAATCACGCACAGAGCATTCGGTTCCATTAAAACCTCCGTGCCGTCACGCATTCACAAGACTAAATAGCATTTCAATCTGATCGGTTATCCCCATCATCTCTCCATGCCCCTCTCAAATCTCCACATAATCCTGTTTAGTCAGGCTTTGTGCATTTCTGTGAAGTGTGTGTGTGTCTTCAGTTAGAGAGAGAGAGCGAGAGAACTGAAGAGAGCAAGACAGTGGTTGAGCAAAAGAGAAAGTCATTCAGCTGTATCAGAGTGACTGGGGCCATATGCTATTCCTTCTCCAATATCCCAGCATGCCTGCTCAAGCCCACACTGCTGCAGGGAGAGACACTCACTTAGGGGATGTGAACGAAGTCACATTGTCCTCTTGCACCAGATGTTATCACGCTCACTAAATGGTGAGAGCCTGGAATGCCCCTGCTAACAGGAGCGGTACACTCCTCACCAGCCCAGAGCACCAATAACGATCATACAAACCCCACTGACAGCCATCCACATCAATTAGCAAGCAAGACAAACAACTTCCTCCAGCTCTGTTCCAACACAATGCCTTTTTTTATCAGTTTGTGGTGGAGCTATAAAACAAAAAAGCATGAATGGTTTTCAAACAGGTCTAGCAGGAAAGAGAGCCCTCATTTCACTCACGTGGTTAGCAATGCTGATACAAGCAGCTGAACTGAGCTCAGGTTTCAACATGGTGGATTTCCCCACTGTCCTCAGGTTTGTTGTTGTTGTAACAATTAAGGTATTTTCACAGCCATTCTGTGCAGACAGAACTGCTAGAGTCTGTGCTGAGAGAGAGGTAGGGAGGAAAGTATGATGGATATAAACTTTCTACACTTATCCATCATTTAGGCACACAGTCATACCAGGAGCATTTATTAAAGCAATAAGCTATGAGAAGTCATGGTTTACCGTCATTTTACCATTGGTAAGGGCACCATGCTAAGCAAAGTCCAAGGCATCAGAGTTAAAGGAATAGTTCACCCAAAAATTATTCTCTCATCATTTACTTACTCTTGTGCCTCCTCAATCTTGTATAAATTCCTTTCTGTTGCAGAACACAAACTAATATATTTTGATGGAGATATGATGTGAATATATCTATTTGTAAGCCTTGCCTCATGAGGGTAATGGCTATGGAATATTATAGAATTTGCTTCAAGGACCAGGCTTCAGCAGATTAGACTCGGCTTTTGGAGAGAGACCAACAACATAAAGGGGAAATCTCACATGGACACGAGGGTAGAATGTTGAAAAGGAAATGTATTCTTTCTTTTTTATATATTTTGTGTGTGAAAACACACAAAACAAATAACAAGTACAAACAAATGAAAAAAAACAACAGATGTCTATATGTTCTGTAACAAACTCTTCTTTTCCACAATAATGCATATCTGACTGTCTTTTTTTTTAGGTTGAGAAGATTTGTTTTTCACAGGTAAGATCCCTTAATATTCAGTTATATACAGTTTCAGCTATTAAAGAATTTTGCTTAAAAGTTGGAGATGAAATGGAATGTTTAGTTTTATCACAGTTCAGACACTATTTAATTCATTTGGCTCAAGCATGTAAAATATATAATTAGTTATCACTATTGTTTGCTAGTGACATTTAATAAGATTTGAGAGGTAATCTTTAAATTAGATTTGTTCTGTATTAAGGTCTATGAATAAACCTCAAATCAAATGTACTTTCAAATATTGTTGAATAGTTTGTTTCACCAAAAGTTTAAACTCTTATTTGGAAATCAATTTTTACCATAAACTCTTTATTCTTTCTTACAGAGACAATCAGAGAGAGAGAATAAAAGTACAAATAAATAAGTAACAAAATAATATTGTTTAGTTTTGTTTAGAGCCCGACCGATATGGGGTTTTTGAGGGGTTTTTTTCCCCCCTTAAAGAGCGGGAAAATTCAGCAATCACCAATATGGTGACCGATATAGTTACTTTTTGAGCTGGAATGAAAACAGATGTTTTTAATGTGGATTGTGCACCGATTTTGTACCGATATGAATATGCAAAGGTCTTCAGAAGGATGCTTTCTTAAACAAATATTTGACATTATTTTGTATACATTATCAACCAATTCTAGAAATGAACACTGAGAAAATAAATAAAATATTTTATTTTCATTAAAAATACAATAAATAGCTAAATAACCATCAGTACTGTATGTTTAGTATCAGTCAATGGCTGACTATTTAAATAGAGAATAAATCAAATAAAATAAATAGTTAAATCAATTTTTTACTGTTTAGTATCAGTCAATTGCTGACCATTTAAATAAAGAATAAATATAAATAAAATAAATAGCTAAATAAATATCAGTAGTACTGTTTAGTATCAGTCAAAGGCTGACTATTTTAATACTGCAAGTCAGTTAGGGGCTGGTTGTTAAACAAGAAGCATTTACACCTGCCTAGTCAAGAGATAAACAGTGGCAGCAGTGTTACACTGTATTCTGAAATACAAGTTCAGGGGAAAATTTCAACTACTTTTAAATATTACATTTAAATATTACATTACAGTTCAGTTGAAGGGGGTAACAAACTGCGATTCCTGAACAAAACAGTTTGGTGAATACATGTTTACACATCAGCTTCAACTCAGCTGACAAGCAATGAAAGTAGCTATGTGGTTAGCTAGTTAGCTATAAGCTCGTTTTCACGGAGAGTAAAAGATGGATTTTATTTACTTTCCAGCATTGCGTCTCACTAACTAGGTAACAATGTAGCATGGAATCAACACTCAACAGACACAATCCACCACCGCACTGTTGTCTGTTGAGCTGCAAAAAGATACACTAATACTTATATTTCAATCTGCAACGTTACTGACTGCCAAAATATAGCTGGCTAACATAACAAACAGATTTGATAAACATGAGTGAAATAGTTGTCAGGGACAGGGTTAAAGTTTTATTAGTTTAACTGAAAAGGGAAAATGATGGGGTCATTTTTTAATAACATTTCAGGATGTATTTCGCAAACTAGTTTTCAACTTACAATGAAGACACCGCTTAACTCCGCACCACTTAACTCTGCACTGCTTAACTCCACACTGTCTGCAGAACCACCTTCACCATCAGCACAGCTCTGTAAACAATGGAGTCGGAGCATGCTCTGCTGTACAAACTACGTTATGACACTAACTCTAAATCACCCCAAACATTGTTTTCTGCATTCTATGTTCTGAATGAACATTGTAATATCTGCGCATATCGGACAACATATACGCCGATACGATATATCTCTGAAAGGCTAATATCGGTCGGGCGTTAGTCTTGTTACAAAACGTTCCCAGATAACAGGGTGACTATCTCTTTATAGTGTCAAACTCAGTTAACTCGTAGGTTTCAAAATCTCAGTTCAGTTATTCCCCAATCACAGCTCAATAATTGATTCAAATGTATGAATGTTTGTTCACTCCACAGACTGAAATGATGTCTCAGTTCTTGGATGAAAAGGCAAGTGTCTTAATCCAGTCGATCATGGATAGAATTAATACAACCACTTGAAAGACACAATCAGTGAAAATGTTCGACCAACCACTCTGTAGATCAGTGTTTCCGAACAACTGTGCCACGGCACACTAGTGTGCTGTAAAAGATCGTCAGGTGTGCTGTGGAAAATTATAAAATTCCAAATCTACAGATTAGAAAAGAGGGACATTTTTAGTTTTTTTTTATCACACAATTAGCGCTTTTGCCCCCTGTGAGGTCATCATACAGTGTACCTACATGACTTGCGTTTTTTTATTTTATTTCAAACATTACAAGTAAACATGCTACTAAGATGGACAAAAACATGGACAAGTTCTTGAAAAGGAAAACTTTTGATGATGGTTATGTGGGATTGTGGGATAGTAGTGTGCCATGGTATTTTTTATTTGTTAAAAGTGTGCCCTGGCAGAAACAAGATTTGGGAACACTGCTGTAGATAACACATTTTCTTTCAGTTCACAGAAGAATTTGGTAAGCTCCCCAGTCCGAACACTACAAGGCATGCAGGGCGAGGACAGTTCTCAATCCAGGAATGTTCAATGCTGGGATACCACACTCATGACTGGCATTGCAAATACAAAGCCAAAAACATAATTAATTACTCTTCTTGTGGAACTTCAACTCACAACAGCATACATTTTTAACTTACAACCATTAAAGAAAAGCATTAGTATCATCACAGCATTTACCTCATAACTCATTAACATTTCAAATAAAGCATGTATAATTTATAAAAGGCATTTTCACTGCATACTTTTAATGCAAACTCACTTTTTCAATACATCATACTGTCAATGTGGTAATTTTATGTTAATGTAATGTTCATTATTTTACTCAGAGCACATGGCTCCATACACATGCTGTTTTATATAACGCATTACATCGTTAGCAAGGCTAACATGGGCTGCACATGTTGCATCTAGGGATGTGCGAGATTAGTCGACTTTTAACTAGTCGACTAGTAATTTTAGAATTACTAGTTGGTTAACATTTCCCCCCATTAAACTGATCATAATTTTTACACATTTACGTTTGGCTTTATATTTTTACATATTTTATAATGTGGCTTGTTGAGCACGTTACTGCAGCGCTATAGTGCGTGTGGAGGTTCACGCTATTCCCCGCGGCATCCTCACACACCTCCCCAAACTCCCCACAGAGAGCGAACTACATTGTACCACGAGTAGGTTACCCCATATGACTCTACCCTCCCTAGCATCCAGGACAATATGGTTGCTTAGCAGATGGCTCGGGATGGCTGTGCAGGCTTTTTCAAGCACAGGATAGTGACCAACATCTCGTTCCCACATCAGGGAAAGGAGGTTTACGACAGTAACCAAAACGTTACATATACATTGCAAATCAATGGGGACCAATGCTCCAAAAAGTATATAATGGAAGATTTGTAAAGAGATGTTTCAGGAGGTTCAGCTCTCTGGCTCTGTGTTAAATTCTAATAGTGCTATCCCTCATCTTTAAATGGTAGCTGGTCTAGTGTGTGATCCAGGTCTGGCCCTGTTAGCTTCTTGTAAGAAAGGTCCAGGGCTGCAGTTCCAAAAGCATTGCAAGTTTAAGTTGATTGTTGAGACCATTGGCTTCTACAATCTACTTAGGTTTACAATGCTTTTGGGAAATGCAGCCCAGGTCTATTTATAGGGGATTTACTTTGATTAAGAATGTGAGAATTTAGCTGTGATGTGTGATAGCCTTGAACAATGTATCACACTCTTCCATAGCCTATGAACTAGGTGAACTGATTTTACTAAATGCAATGCTGCAATATGCAGGCACCCATAACCCAAAGTTATTGAACAAACTGCTTTGCATATAAACAAGCTCATCAGTCTTCACACTGCAGACATAATAAGTGTGTATTTGTTCAATTTATTTAAGGTTACGTTTAGGGGTCACAATATGAATATCATCCTGCATCCCAAATCTTATGAACAGTGAAAGCAGATGCTACAATTGGGATAGTGTACCAGATTTTTTACAGTTCCAGATAAGAGGCTTTTCATTCGTAGTAAAAGTGTTCAAATAACTCCAGGGCAATATTATGCATGCGTTTTCTGTTCAACGGTTTAATAGAATTACATTTTAACATTCAGATACAGTTCTGCTTTCAAAGTATTTCAATTTTTTAGAGTTCTGTAATTAATGTCGACCCTGTGCTGTGGAACGGTTGTCTGTCATAGGTGAGCTGCATTGTGTCAATCTCTCATTCTGTAATAGATTGCCCTTTACTCATAAAAATACTGCCATGCCTGATAAATGTGGCTGATATCTGGTCATGTGCCTGAAACCCATAAACTTATAGAGAGCAATCCTTCGGTTCTATGGAACAACCACATAACATTTCTGTGCTGCAGGCAGGTGATTTTGTGCCTGCAGTGAATTAACCTATGTGAGATCCAAACAGTCAAGACCCTGACTTTATGGCAGACAGACTGCATTCTACTTTGGCATGTGTATCTACAAATATCAGAATTACTGGTCAAATATAAATGCTAATCAAAGAAAGCATTGATTAAGTTAGTGGGAAAATACAATGGCTCTGTTTCCGAAATCTAGTGAGCTGCATTGCTGTCGCCTACCTTCATTGACAGTTGCTTTCTAAAGGCCCGATCACACATGCAGCGACTTTATTGCTTGAAGTCGCTAGTCTCTGTACTATGAAGTTGCTAGTGGGTGTTCCTACTGCTGTCGTTATAACGTTATTTTTGATCTGCACGTCTGGCAATATCTATTGAAAATCTGATCACAGATTAAATAAATTGCCAGTAAAACAAAGATATCAGTCTAACATTACAAGGAACTTGTTTTCAAATTGCTAAAAACATTAACATTCTGCACGGAAGAGTGTTTTAATGTGAGCTGTAGAAGTGCACATTGTTTTATATCGTAAAAAAATGAATGATCTATCAATGTACAAATCAAACTCACACAGACTGCCAAAACTTTCTTTTCCAGGCATCATATTTATTATATCCATGTATGTGGTTTCAAACAAATCATATATAACAGTGAAATCACTCACAGAAAATTCTCTATCTTGTCTTGCCGGCACTTGACTCGAGTATTCTCACAGGAGATGGAAGGCGCGTGCGTCACTGACATTTCCAAAAGTCACTCCTAATTTACATAAAAGTAAAAATTTGCTCAACTTTCTGAAGTCGTTGGACATGCCCACATCTAGTTAACAGAGGTGGCTGTCACTCCCGTCATAGACAGCAACTCTGTGCTTCATACAAATAGCGCTCCTCACTCAAAGTGCCAGGGAAACTCAACACACTGAATTGATTTCAATAGAGATTGGTATTAGCATTTTGCTAAGCTAATAACGCAATACTCGGATAAGCATAAAAATACGTAACATATACAAATGAAATATTATTATCATATTAAATATTTAATTGATTTTGAAGTTTAACATTTGATAAAGCAAAAGTTTAAAACTAATTAGAATGATTGAAATATTGGGTCAAATACATTACAATTATTGGAGAACTAGAGTAAATAAAGTTCAATTAGTATGTTTCTAAGCTAAGCTAATACTTGAATAAGCATAAAAATAAATCACACATACAAATATTGGGTAAAATTATTATTATTATATTATTCATGAAAATAAATATATCAAAAAAATTATTCTATTGATTTAAATTGAGTTTGGCATTAGCATGTTGCTAAGCTAAAAATGTTATACTCTAATAAGCATACAAATTCATAGTATGTACAAATTAACCTTATAGATACAATGGAAAAAGCCAAACTTGTCACTTGAATGATATAACCCTACATTTATAGTATGTGCAGTGTCATTTTAATATTAATTTGTTTAGAAAATTAAATAGAGAATGTCATTTGAAAACCACATCTATGATTTTACCTACTAGCTGAATTCTGCTTAGTCTTCGTGTGTACAAAAGTTCATGCCTGAACCCAAAGAGACCCAGAAATGTATTACCCGGACCAAAACTGGACCCATCTATTATTTGAAAGCTTGGACCCATACACATTCAGAACTGAGAAATGATGGACTCAATGCGGACCCGTCTATTATTTGAAAACTGGGACTCTGAACCGGCCGGGAGACACAGACCCAATCGATGCCAATTTCACAGAAGATTGCTATTAACAAATTAATTTACAAGTTGTGAAAACAAAGCTTTGTGTCTTACCTAATGCCTCCTACACACTACATGACTTTCCAAAACGTCAGATTGTGGTACCGTTCATATTACACAACTGTCTGTCTTGTCATTAAAGTCGAGTTTTCAAATTACAGCAGGAATTGGCGACAGGGGTGAACATATTACAAAACATTTCACTATTGACGAATCCCCGACGACCCTGTCTGGACTCCAAATTACGTTTCACAACAGAGTACACGCGAGAAGTGATAGGAGATACGAAAACAAATGTATGATCATATGTTATGCATTTCAGAATATGATGTGTATGTTTTAAATCGCCTTAAGGCATCATATATTTTATTGGTTTCAATATGAAAAAGTACCCCCTACTGAAAAATCTACCTATTTGCGTACCTGGCTGTCCAAGAGAATTAGCAATTTCTCTCCAACTCTCCGCTTTCTCCACCTGGTTGTGGAACAGTTAAGATGAAACATCAAATGCACCTGGCAATGTTCCACAAATTTTTCCTACATTTTTTCGGTCCGATGAGACTTTCTTCTTACCGCAGCCATGCTAGTCGATGTTCTGTTGCAGGTACATCAGGACTCCTCCCACTGAAAATTCCCGTGCCCTGTTTCTTGCTCTCTCATTGGCTGTAGGTCAACTCTGCAGTTGTATTCAGTCAAAACACATTTCACATTGCACAATTTGGAATCGCAGGCAGGTCCAGATATTTAGCATTGTAGATATCTCGCTGACATCGGCGATGCGCCGGCACTTCTATCATATCGCATATTTGATAATTCATACATTGCTGTTACGTCCCTGTGACATTAATGGATTTCTTTTGGAGGTTATTTTTTTCCCTCTCTCCCTTTTTCCTCTCGGTATCTGTCTTAAACTTTTTGCAGATTCTGGTTGGTTTACGCTACTGCCAATCATCTGAGTTGATGATGTCACCATGATGCCTATGCCCATAACCGGAAGCCCGCAATCATTTAAAAGGGCACGCAGACGCCAACACGGGGAGCTCGCTCCGCATTCAGATTCTAACGAATGCTTTTTGAATGTCTCTCTTGATGTTTTGATTGACTGTGGGTTTTGACACGGTAACGTTATTGTTGGACTGTTTTAATGTACTTGTTTTGGCTGGGTGGAAAAGGAGGTAAGTTCTGTCACGTGATATACATTTGTGCACACGTAGAACGAATTACTGTATAATCACACTAGGCTAGGGACAAGTGCCACCTGCTGTATTTCTACTTTTTGTCAGTTAGTATAGCCTAAATACGACGTCACGGACGTTGAATATTTTTGGTTTCAACATTTTCTTTTTCTGCTTTTAGGTAGGCTTACTAAACCAAACGATTAGGAAAATTGGTTTTGTGTTTATTCATTTCTTTGATTTGGCACTGTCCAAACCACCCCCCCATTCTGCAGTGTTCGTTGTGCACAGTGTAATATAGTGAAACATAACCATTCTTTCCGAATGGTTTTATGTTGTAAACGGTACAAGGTTGGTATTGTAATAAATCTGTGCAATATACTTTTACTACAACTGTTTCCGTCTACCTCATTCATCCTCTCCCACTGTATAAACGGTGTGTTTTGTGCTTTCGGTGGGACAATGTCGCTCTCCCCACTACCTAGACAACGATAAACAGGGGAGGGATGTAACAATTGCGATCGTCGCTCACGGAGCGAGTTCCAATTTTTCCTATGATTTCACGCTTTTGTCGGCGATCTCCACAAAACTGTTGGCGAGTGAAAATCAGCTTCAAAAGTCCACTTGTTGTCACGGTGACAGATGATTAACACGACTTGTTTAGAATCAGCTTTGCAGTTTTTTTGTATCTCACATAAGACAACTTCTACTGTTTTCCCTTTTAAACTATAATAACGATTGCTCATTCACTGCAACAGCTGCTAACGTTAGCACTGCTAATTTGCTATCGTGTGCCTTTAGTTCACCCAAAAATGAAAATTATCCCATAATTTACTCACACTCAAGCCATCCTAGGTGTATATGACTTTCTTCTTTCAGCCAAACACAATCAGAGTTATATAAAAAAAATATCCTGGCTCTTCCAAGCTTTATAATCGGAATGAATGGTACCTTCAATTTTGAAGCCCAAAAAGCGCATCCATCCATCAAAAAAGTAATCCATACGGCTCCAGGGAGTTCATAAAGGCCTTCTGAATCAAAGCGATTAGTTTTTGTAAGAAAAATATCCATATTTATAACTTTATAAACTATAATCACTGGCTTCCGGTAACGGCCGTCTGGCATTCACTGGCTTCCTCTATCCTCTGCGCTTCCACGTTCGTCAGTTCTTACCGGAGCTTACACTATGCCTATGTCATACGTTGGAACTTGACTGTCTCGTGAATGCACAGATGGCCGTTACTGTCATTTCTGGGTGAACTAACCCTTGTCACTCAGCTCGTTGTGGCTCCGCTCTGTTTTTCACTTTATATCTCGGCATGCACTTTCTCATCCTAATTTTACAATGTTACAAGTTACAACACACACACACACACACACACACACACACACACACACACACAGCACCATCATCATCAGTGCTGTATGATCAATGCCGGGTCTTCGCAGATCGACTCGGTATTACACATAATGTTAAACAGCCCCGGAAACCGCAACAATAAAATGGGACCCATCCCGGACCTGGCCGACTGTATAAAACGTGGATCCGAACCCGTATAGGTTCTGGGTTGGGTCTCGGGTCCTCGGGTTTGGGTGGAGCCGCGAAGACCTCTACTGCTCAGTAAAAAATATCAGGGATGTACATGAACTGAAATAGAGAAATATCACCAAACAAACACTTTAGTGGAACAAAAATGTAAGTGCATTCATCATGATTTTTAGGTGAACTAAAAGATGCCTGTGTGACCAGTAAGTAAAAATAAGCCTTTAAAGGAATAGTTCACCTTTAAAATGAAAATTCTCTCATCATTTACTCACCCTTATGCCATCACAGATGTGCATGACTTTCTTTCATCTGCTGAACTCAAATGAAGATTTCTAGTAAAAAAGCACTTAAACATTCTGTTCTGTTCTGAGCTCTATTTCTCACCCACACCTATCATATCACTTCTGAAGACATTGATTTAACCACTGGAGTCATATGGATTACTTTTGTAATGCCTTTATGAGCTTTTTGGAGTTTCAAACTTTTGGAACCCATTCACTTGCATTGTATGGACCTACAGAGCTGAAATATTCTCCTAAATATTACAATTTGTGTTCTGCAGAAGAAAGAAAGTCATACACATCTGAGATGGCATGAGGGTGATTAAATGATGAGAGAATTTAAATTTTGGGGTTAACTATCCCTTTAAGGGTGGTGTTATTGTATTACATAAAGCTAGGTGCAGCACAACAATTGGCACAGAATGCAGAAATCTTGAGATGCATTTTTAAAAATATCACTTTTATTTTAACCTTACAAAATTTAAAAACATGAGGCTAAAAAAACACGAGGTACAATTGTCTAAGACGGATGCAAATAAAAAACTCAAAATGCTGTCTAAGTAGACTGCTCACTATGGTTTGAAAAAGAGTTTATGTGTGTTGGAGTTGAAGGAAGTAGAACAGGAAAATGATCCCCAGATGCATGTATAAACCCATAGTAAATGGAGCGTGTTGGAGAGAGGAGGAATGAATGAGTAGAAGGGTGACAGACAGCTGAGTAAACAGAGAGTTTCATGGTACCTGCACTCTTTAGCTACACTGATATCTCCTGATACATATCTGTATGTCTGGGTAAAAGCAAAGTCTGATGACGCTGCATACAAGAAAACACCATCAACAAAGCATTCATTTCAGCAATGTAAACACAGTTTATGTGTTATCTAGTTCCACAATGCATTGCTAATGATGGAGAGCATATTGTCACCTTAGCTGTGAGTCTAGTAGCTACAAAAACTACAATGTGTCTGTCTGACACACATATCTTATGGAAAGAATTAGAAGTGCAGATGTTTGAAAAGAAAAAAATGATGAAATAGCAGAGAATAAGATACTGTTTCAATACACTTCAAGGTAGGTCTGCAGGATGCACTTCAGTGTTATAACACTGCCTCCTGCTGCTAGATTGCTACATTACTGAACTTAACCACTTTAAAGGTGAAGGATTTTTTTTTATGTTCAAATACTTTCATATTGTAGCTTAAAGGAATATTCTGGGTTCAATACAAGTTAAGCTTAATTGTCAGTATTTGTGGCATACTGATTATCAGAAAAATAAAAACAAGTCGATAATATATCGACTCGTCTTTCCTTCTCTTAAAAAAAAAAGGAGCAAAAAATCTAGGTTACATTAAGGCACTTACAATGGAAGTGAATGTTGCCAATTTTTGGAAGGCTTAAAGGCAGAAAGGTGAAGCTTATAATTCTAAAAAAGCACTTACATAAATTTTTCTGTTTGAAATGTTTTATTATTTGAGCTGTGAAGTTATTTAAATTATAGTTTTTACTGTTGTTTTAGGGTTTACAGTGTCATGGAAATAAAGTTGTTAAATTGGATAGGCCTATAACTTTACATGGAAAAGGTTAGTAAGCAATTTTATCACACTAAAATCATGTTAACATACATATTGCACACGTCGTGTGGCTATACTTTAGAAACAGTGAGTATTTCAATGTTTATGGATTGGCCTCATTCACTTCCATTGTAAATTCCTCACTGTAACTCTTTTTTTTTTTTTTTTTTTTTTTAAGAAAAAGTAAGACAATTTTAAAATTATCATCTGAAGTGGAGTGCCTTGGAGGCTGAAGAAAACTAACACAAATGTAATAATTCTACACAGAATGACTTAAATACAGAATCTACTCTGACTATAGAGATTCGGACTGGTGCCCTTAAGTCTGAGTTTCTTGCATCTGGAAAATCTTAACTGCCTTCAGAACAGTGTTGAATGGGAGGAGAAGCATAACAAAAACCCTCTCCTTTTTGATAAGACTGATAAGACCATTTGCTGAAGAAAACTCCCCATGGTTGCCATGAGAATTTCAGAACAGAGTAATTCCGTTGTTCTGCATTATAACCAACTCTATACACTTACAATTATTATACTAATCATGAGGCATGTCCTGGTTTACCATCTCACGTGAAGCTTAATTCGTGAACATTTGACATGTACTTTGGACTTTTTTATTTCACTACTATCCGTGAGTAGGATTATACAAAAATTATGGACAAATGCATCCTATGCAGATGTTAACCCTGACAAGCATGTTCCTCATAACGTTGTTTAAAACTAACAAACTTATAAGTGAATAATAACTGTAATTTAATAAGAAAGTACAAGTGATTGGTATGTAATTAATTGTCTCTTCAATTGTAGAATGATGGTGTGAAATATATTCGGGTCATTTGCAGTTATAATTTTCTTGTGAAATTCATAATTAAAATGTTCACTTTTTGAGTGGGAAACCGACAAACCTTCGAACAATGGCCATAAATTACTTATCTTAAGGGGAGGACACTTTGACAACAGGCCCTCTGAAAGCCACCTCTGATTGGCTTAGAGCCTCTTTGTGGTGTGAACAAACCGAAGAGGTTGAAAGACCAGCCTGGACAAACCCTCTCTTTTTTCTCTGCTCTATGGCCTTCACACTCTTTTTGCCTTTGTCATGGGAAGTCCCAAGTTCTCCCTTGCGGAAGTTCTCGCCTCCAGGCTCTGCCTGTTCATTCCATCACCCATCCATAGACCCAAACAAAAGCCTCCTGGAACTGAACCAAGCCCAAGGACTTCTAGGGACTTCAAGAACTCCACACGCCAAACAACATATGCAACTGAAATACAGACCTCCAGACTTTCGCTGAAATCTGGTACATTCTTTAATATAATTTGAGCAACTCAAATCACGGCCAACTAAATGAAGTTCTCAGGGTTTGTTCAAAGCAAGGTATATAGACTCAATAAAGTAAAATTTTCTGTTACAGATAATTTTTCTTCGCTTACTAACCCATGTTTATGTGTTAGATTAGTTTTTTGTTATTTAGTTTATTTGTTTGTAGTAGATTAGTTAATAAAGTCTTGTTTGTATTCAAAGAGAAGTTGACTGTGTATCTGATTAAATTATATCGGCCCTTTGAGATCTGTCGATCCTAAGCTACATGCTCATAAACAGTATTTAAATCTATTTGTGATATTGTTTTAATGGCTATGAGAGTAGTATTACCATAAGAATTAATCTTACATTCTGATCAACTCATCATTGGCCGAAGACTTTGATTGGAAGTAAACATTGTGTAGGATATTTGGTACTGACGAATTTAGACGGGGACCGTTAAAGTGCCCGCATTCTCACATCATTATATGTAAGGGTATTTGGTATGCTAAATTTAGAAACTGAATTGAGGGTCTCAAAATATGTGAGTTAATTAAATTTAACTTAATTAAACTGTCCTTATTGTACATTATTAGGTAATGAAATGTATGATGGAATTAGTCATGTTCGACAACCATTATAAATGAGATAAATGACAAATAACTAGATTATTTGTCTGAAACAATTCTCAACCATTAAATTTGTAATACAACGTCTTGTTGTATCCGCTCACAATTTCTACTGTAAGGAATTAGCTTTAATAAGTGAATTATGATTAATTCACTTATTGGAGTGATATCATTCTCATGGCTTATTGAAAATAATATCACACATATTTAGGTACAGCTTTGAAGCGAAATCTTTTAGAAACAGGGATGAGATTATTTATCAAAATATACCACAGTCAAATAATCTTTGAATACAGACAAACTTTATTGCTATTCTAAACATAAATCTAATCTAACACATATATAAATGAGACAGGTTGGTGAAAAGAGTGACAGAATGTGAAATAAATTATCAATACAGTGAATATGAACATTATGGAGTCTGTAGACAATGCCTTAAGAATAATTTACCTTATCTACATCGATTTTCTATCGGATTAGACAAAGTATTCAACTACATACACCAGCACTTTGAGCACAATATTGGAGATATACTTCAGTGTAGTGGTGTTTCCTTGCGTTCTTTGTGTTGCTTGGTTCTTGGCTCTTGGTCGAAAGTTTATTCCGTCGATGTTTTTGGAATGATGAGGTTGGCTTTGAAGCGAGGCATTTTTATGGGTGAGTGAACCATAGAGTTTGACGAGCTTCCTCGGGACTTCAAGTCCCAAGCTTCCTTGGACCTCACATTGCATGGATTTGGTTCCGACGAGATCCAGAGAAGACCACGAGGGAAGAGTCAGAGCGAAGTCTGAGCACTCAGAAGAGCAGGAGAGACAAGAGAGAGGGAAGACGACAAGAGAATGTTCTTCCTGTTTGGAAACATTTGAGCTGAAATTGGCCGAGTCCCCAAAGGTGTCCTGCGCCAATCAGAAGTGACTTTTCAGAGACACATGGTCAACTGGGCTGTCTTTTCCGACAATTGATTTTATAGTCCTTTGTTTCAGATTCTTTTACAAAATTCCCGCTCAAAATAGTGCATGTTTAATCATTATCTTTATATCTTGTAAATATTACAAGAGGCATGACATTCGTTGTCATCAGCTTTCTCATATACCAGCGAACATTTACATACTAAACATGACATTCTTTCATGGACATTATACAAAACCTGACAATCCCTGGTTACAAATCATACTGATTAATTCATTGGTTATACAGCATAGATAAAACATTACACACATTTTAATTAGTCAGTTATACAATTTACCACAGTTCAAAGCAATTGTCAGAATTAACTAGCAAGACAAGGTATTGTATAAATCGTGGATTTAAATGCATTCTGTACATTTTAGAAGGTTAAATTGGTAAAGTACTGTGACTTTGTGTGGAATGTTCCTAGATTAAGATGAAATGTGTTAATATTTGAGTTGTGCAAATCTGAAATTATTTCAAAGAGAAGGCTGCTTTAACTCTGTGTGGAAGTTCAGAAGTTCGTGCTGAGGGGTCTTTCTGACCAATGACACTTTTTGCTTTAAATGAGGTTGTTTAGAGTGTCTTGACCATTTTATTGTCCAAAGACAGGCCTTCAGTAGGAAGTTGATGCTTGGTCCATTAATTTATGATGCTGAGGAATTCCAGGATTAAAAAGGTTGGGTTTTTCTTATATTCAAATCATGTTGTTTCAATTCTTCTGCATGTATAATGCTACAATTGATTATTTTAATACTCCCCAAATCAATTCCTTGAAAATATTAGAAGATACAATGAGCCTGTTGTATTACATATTGAATGGTGGAGACTTTTAATCAGATTTATAATCTGCTCAGGCATCATTTATCTTGCATATATTTTTCTACATTATTTTGGTGGTCGGAATTGTCCAAGATTTTTTTACATATAAAATCCTACAGAAGTAATTGAACTCAGAATATTGCTTTAACTTGTGTAACTGGTCCAACTTTACTTGCTTCAAGCGGGATTCGAACCAGAGTCTCTGACATGGGAGTCAGGCATGTTAACGAGGAGACTACAACCTCTAGCGTCAGTCCTTAGTGCACCTCTTGAAGCCAGGGTGTGAGGTTGAAACATACCGCTCAGCTATCATGTACCAGCTGGCTCCCATACACAGGGACAACTATACTTAAGCCATGTGGGCTGATTCCACTAAAACATTTCTAAACACTAGCTCTAAAATCAAATGGACCTTGAGGAAGTCTGCACCAAAAGGCCACTGCATGGTGACTTACTCTACTTCATTAGAAGCCTACTAATTACATATCAATTATCAAAAGATATAAGTAAAATTGCAAAAGAGGAAAAAGGGGATTACATTTCTCATAAAATTCCTCATAAGCTCTCGACCAAGTTGTTTGTTAAGGCTCGCCTGTTTAAATTTCATAAAAACAGACTTATTTCAAATTTATAAAGCAAAGTGTAAGAGTGACTAGTGGTAATGGAACTCATCTCAGTTAGACGTTTGGGTAAAAAGAAAAAGAAGGAAGTAGGGCAGAACATGATTAAAGAAATGGCATATTTTGCCATCATGTAGCTTTGTCTCAAGAGATTCGTGAGTTGCAGTTGTCCCCACCCCCCAACTTCCTCCGTTTTAATCAACAGGATCTATTGGCAAAGCCCATGCCTCATGCATAATTCTACAACCTCTTCAGGACAAAACACTGACTACCTCAATGCTGGAGTTGATATTTCGATCATGAATTATTAAAAGACACGTAAGATCCATCAATTGTTGTCTGCACGCAACTCCTTATTTTCTTTATGTTTTTCCATTCACATCACGATCATCTTCCATGTCCCATATTGCATGGTCCTCGCAGTTATCAGAAATTCAGTTTTTCTGCAACCCTTTGCATGCTTACAATGCCATACCAGACTGTAATTGCATAAAGTCATGTTCTGGCTCTTTATTTATCATATGGAGCCACAGAACAAGAGATAACATAATAGCTTTGGCCAGCTGACAACCTCCAATACACTGGCTGCAAATTGCTGATTGTCACATAAATTATTTTCACATTCATAACGTAAATAGGGGAGGGTGTACAAGGAGAGTAAATTTTATGTCTCGAGTCATTATTATTTTTGTAATTTGTAATAATGAATCTCTGGATTGTTGGGAGCGCAAATGAGATCTTAATTTAGAGACTAAACATGAACATGCATTTTAATGACATCATTTGCATACATTAAGGAGGTAAATGTGGTGTCCTGACATATTGGAGTGCTCAGGATGAATTGCTCGGTTGACCTGATAAACAGAACAGTTTAACATAGTGCATTGTCAATCACTTATCCATTCTGCCTTTTTTGATTAGTAACCTTTAACACATTAAGAGCCTCATCTTCTCAAACTAAGCTTGTATTGGCTGGATGAAGGCATGTTTGATTGTATTTTTAGACATGGGTGATAATAAATCAAGAATAATCCAAGAATCTACCTGTAATCAAAAATATTAGATTGGTAGTCTGCTACTACTAATAATCTAAAACAAAGCGGTACATGTAACTGATGTAAAAGAGGCCCTGGAGCTTTAATGGAATTTTCCAGGTTCAAGCTCACAGCATTTGTGGCATAATGTTGATTACCACACAAATTAATTTTGACTCGTTCTTCTTTTTCTTTAAAAAGCAAAAATCTTGGTTACAGTGAGGCACTTACAACGGAAGTGAATTGTGGCCAATTATATTAAAATACTCACTGTTTCAGAAGAATAGCCACGAAACATAAACAATATGCGTGTAACTTACAAACTTACAAATCTTTTCTCTTAAAAGTTATAGCCAATTTTACAACTTCGTTACCATGCTGATGTAATGTCAACAAACTCTAAACTCTGTTCAGAATACTTGTGTCTGTAATTACGATACTGTAAAGGGATCAATGGAAAGGAGGAGGCGAGAACCGGCTTGACGATATAAATAATATTTTAATGAGAAACTAAAAACAAGGACACAAACACACATGACGGACATCTCTCTCTCTCTCTCTCTCTCTCTCTCTCGCACGATCCTCTGCAGTCAACCTTTATCCCTCTCGGGAGGCTTGATTAGCCTAATACGGGACCGGGTGTGTAGGATCACGACCCGGCCCCGCCCTCCGCCCTGCCACAAATACCATAAAAAAGAAGTGCATCTTCACATTGGCCGACATCCACTTCAGAAACTCTGAGAACTTAAACAACCATAAATAAGGCATACAGGCTGGACATTGCAGATTGACATTTTTTATTTTAGCATCATGTTGATTAATATAATTATTATTATTTTTTACCAGGCGTTTTGTTAAAACACACTGTAACTTTATCGGCTTGGGAGTCGAATCTTGTGAAATTTTATAGATAATTTGCATTTTCATCAGCTTTATTTTGATGCGCTGAAGTTTTTTCCACAAATAATCCCTGGATGGAAACATAGTAACTGTAACCTCGATTTTTGCTTTTTTTAAAGGAAAGGAAGAATGAGTCTAAATACATTTTTGTGGTTATCAACATTATGCCACAAATGCTTTCGATTGAGCTTCACTTTATTGAACTGGAACATTCCTTTAACTCGGAACACCTTCATTTTGCAACTATGCATTTATTACATACTACCTATGTTTTTTAATGATGCAGGGACAAATGCCACAGGACAAACAGAAAAAAGATACTTAAAACATGTCAACATAGGTCCATACAAAGGTCCTATCAAAAATATACAAAAATTTTGATATAATACACAGAATTAACAGTGTTCATATTAGTTTATCAATCAATGCAGACAAGACAATAACTACCCTACAGAAAAAGCAGCTAAGCAGATCGCTACACGTAAGTAAAAGTTGATCTTTGCACTGCAAGTAACAGAAAAAGCAGCTTGCTACAACATGCATTATTTCATATTTTCCAAAGGAACAGTTTACCCAAAAATGAAAATTCTCTTATCATTTACTCACACTCATGCATCCCAGATGTGAATTACTTTCTTTCATCTGCTGAACTCAAATTAAGATTTTTTGAAATATCTCAGCTCTGTAGGTCCATACATTGCAAGTGAATGGGTGGCAACATTTTGAAGCTCCAAAATAAAAATAAAAAAATTAAATCAATGTCTTAAAAAGCAATATTATAGGTGTGTGTGAGAAACAGATCAATATCAATATCAACAGATCCCTGCTCAGTCACTTCAGTTTCCCATTCTTCATCTGTTTTTGGTGATTCACAGTCTTAATACATATTGCCCCCTAATGGGCAGAGAGATTTATTACAATAAATATTGATTTGTTTCTCACCCACACCCATCATATCATGTCTGAAAACCTGGATTTAACAACTGGAGTCATTTGGATTACTTTTATGCTCCATCTATATGGATTTTAGAGCAAAAAAATGTTGGTACTGTAGCATATTTAGGGGTTTTAATGAAAGTTCGCTAACTGGTGTTGTGTTATGCTATTAGCTTAGCTGTACTGTGTTTACAATATGGTGTCGGCAGGTTGCGCATGCACGGTAAATTGCCCTGGAAGAGTCTCTTTAGCACTTCCCGTGAACTTCTGTCGCCATAGCAACCAACACAAGTGATTTGTGATTTGGGTCAACACTAATGAAATCAGTTTCATCGATGCATATGAACATCAGCGTGTTCCACAATGCACAAATACATAGTAATCAGTTAAAGTACCTAGATTCTCACACCAATATACGGTATGTAGCGTATTTGGTATGATAAATGTCCACTGCACGGGTTAAAGTGCTGTGTACATTATCATTATTTGTAAGGGAAACAGCATGTGTGAGCTTGGAATTAAATGAAACGGTCCTATTTCTACATTACTATGTAAGGAAATTGATAATGGAATCAGTCGCTTTTGACAACCGTTATAATTTAGATAAATGACAAATAACTAGATGATTTGTCTGAATAAAATTCTCCACCATTAAAATCGTAATACAACGTCTCGTTGTATCAACTCACAATTTCTACTGTAGGGAATTAGCTTTAATAAGAGAATTATGATTAATTCTCTTATTGGAATAATAATATTCTTATGGCTTATTGACAATAATATTACACATATAGGTATAGCGAAATCTTTTAGAAACAGGGATAAGATTATTTGTCAAAATATACCACAGTCAAAATATATTTTAAAGGGAAATATGAATAATTAATCATAACTCGTTATAATTAATTATGAACATTTGGATTGGTTAATAGAATTAACTTGATGTAGCGGAATTAATATTACAATCAATCAGTCCAGCGAACACTCAGTATTGATCGTCTATCAATTCTCAGAAAAGGATATTTTTCATGGCCACACAAAAATAACTCTTTCTCAGCATGTGGCTGTGATCAAATTGTTACATTGACGTTGATTTACAAGCACAACAGAATCAACTTGCAAGAATGTACACAAAAGTTTATTTAATTAAAATACGAACACATAACCTAGTCAATAATCTAAATAAAAACATACACACAAAACACTTATACATGGGAAAGGGAAAAGTGAAAATAAAATGAAACTGGAACAGAATAGGGGAAATGTAGTTATGAAAAGAATCATTTGACCATTTGAGAGGACCATCAAGTTCTTAATTAAAAAGCAACGTCTAGGTTACGTATGTAAGCTCCGTTCCCTTATGGAGGGAACGAGACGTTGTGTCAGAGAAGCGACACTAGGGGTCTCTCTTGAGCGCCGATATTCACCTCTGAACTATGAAAAAAGGCCAATGAGAGTTGGCAACCAGTATTTGCATGTCCCGCCCCCGGACATACGGGTATTTAAGTGGCGCAAATACGGGAGTTCATTCAGGATTTTTCTGAGGAGCCGGAAATGGTCCGGCCACAACAGTGGCTCGGCTCAGCGACGTGGCAGGGGAGACACAACGTCTCGTTCCCTCCATCAGGGAACGGAGGTTACATACGTAACCTAGACGTTCCCCTTCTGTCGCTCTCTCCACGTTGTGTCAGAGAAGCGACACTAGGGGTCCACTTATAAAAGCGCCACGTGCTGGGCCGTGTACGTGAACTGCTGATACAGGAGCGAGCAGGTATTCTTACGTGCAGGACAACCAACTGTATCAGGCTGCACGTACCCTTCCCCAATGCCCCATTTAAGCCATCAGGATTCCTTATCGTTACCCTGGAGGGGGGAACAAGGTGCTGGCCGCCAACCTGGGAATGGGCCAAGCCTGGCCGGGCCTCTTTTCTCTCTATGTTTCTCGCATAGAGCAACTTAGGCCGGGGCCCTTACACGCATTGAGGGAAGGGGGTCTTAGCCCTTATTCAGGGCAGAGAAGACCCTGCGGAGGCCACGCCTACCCGAGAGGGGAGGCAAGTTTAAGTGGCAAAACCATCAGAGGCCTGACTTAGGGCCTATGTGGAAAAGTCGGTGCGGTGGTGGATCCAGCCTATAGAGGGGGGAACATACAGCACGGCAACCGAGGCAGCCGTGACTGCCTAAGGG
Organism: Xyrauchen texanus; assembly: GCF_025860055.1. Lineage (NCBI taxonomy): Eukaryota > Metazoa > Chordata > Actinopteri > Cypriniformes > Catostomidae > Xyrauchen > Xyrauchen texanus. The sequence continues at coordinate 36,030,585 of NC_068292.1, forward strand.
AAGTACGGGAGTCCACTCGCCAGAGGGGACAGAACCGTGGCGTTACACACAGGGGGAGTCCGAAGGAGGCCTTACCTGTGGAGCACCTATACCAGTGCAGTGTAGCTTGCGGTACCCGCAGTGGCTTGGGTCGGCGAGTTCCTCCACTGAACTGCGACCCACGAGAGCTAGGGAGGAATCAACCAGTGTCCCAAACCTGAGATCTCCTGGGAATGAAGGCGCACTGTTTCCCCTGGTTAGGGGGAAGGGCGCTAGATGCAAGCGATTCACCCGGTCAGATCGTGGGCGTGCCACCGAGTTCTACGGGCTCGGTACCTGAGAGAACACGGGACGATACTGACTCAACTCGGAGATTGTAGAATCTCGCGAATGTGTTCGGTGTTGCCCAGCCCGCTGCTCTACAAATGTCTGCTAGGGCAGTGCCCCTAGCCAGTGCCCATGAGGACGCAACACTCCTGGTGGAGTGGGCTCGGACCCACAAAGGGGGGGGCACGGCCTGGGTGTGATAAGCCAGGGAAATAGCGTCGACAACCCAGTGGGCGAGTCTCTGCTTGGAGACAGCATTCCCTTTCTGCTGTCCCCCAAAGCAGACGAAGAGCTGCTCAGAGCATCTAGTGCTCTGTGTGCGGTCCAGGTAGATACGTAAGGCACGTACTGGACACAGCAGTGAAAGGGCTGGCTCTGCCTCCTCCCGGGGCAGCGCTTGCAGGTTCACTACCTGATCCCTGAAGGGTGTGGTAGGAACCTTGGGCACATAGCCCGGTCGTGGTCTTAGGATCACGAACGTGTCTGCCGGACCGAACTCCAGGCAAGCGTCGCTAACAGAGAATGCATGCAGGTCCCCGACCCTCTTGATGGAAGCGAGCGCGATCAGCAGGGCGGTCTTGAGAGAGAGGGCCCTGAGTCCAACTGAGTCAAGCGGCTCGAAGGGGGGTCTCTGGAGTCCCGTAAGGACGACCGAGAGATCCCAGGAGGGGAACAGGTTAGGCCGGGAGGGAGCTATCCTCCGGGCACCTTTTAGGAACCTGACGATTAAGTCGTGCTTACCAAGAGACTTTCCGTCTACCGTGTTGTGGTGGGCCGCGATAGCTGCGACATACACCTTGAGGGTGGAGGGGGACAGCCTCCTCTCCAGCCTCTCCTGAAGAAACACGAGCACTGACCTAACTGCGCACTTCTGCGGGTCTTCGGCTCGGGAAGAACACCAGTCCGCGAACAGACGCCACTTTAGGGCGTAAAGATGCCTGGTAGAGGGGGCTCTGGCTTGATTGATTATATCTATGATGGCAGATGGTAGACCGGCTAGGGGCCAGACGTGGAGGTTCCAGAGGTCTGGGTGAGGGTGCCAGAGCGTGCCCCGTCCCTGAGAAAGAAGGTCCTTCCTCAGGGGAATTCGCCAGGGAGGGGCTGTCGTGAGGAGTGTGAGGTCCGAAAACCAAGTCCGGGTAGGCCAGTAGGGGGCTACCAGAGTGACTTGCTCCTCGTCCTCCCTGACCTTGCATAGCACCTGTGCAAGAAGGCTCACTGGGGGAAATGCGTACTTGCGCAGCCCCGTGGGCCAGCTGTGTGCCAGCGCATCTGCCCCAAGGGGAGCCTCTGTCCGGGCATACCAGAGCGGGCAGTGGGAGGTTTCTTGGGAGGCAAACAGGTCTACCTGGGCCTTGCCGAACCGGTCCCAAATCAGCTGGACCGACTGGGGGTGGAGTCTCCACTCTCCGCCGGGCAAGCTTTGTCTTGACAGCGCATCCGCCATCACATTGAGGTTGCCGGGGATGTGAGTGGCGCGCAGTGACTCCAGTCACTGCTGACTCCAAAGGAGGAGACGACGGGCGAGCTGTGACATGTGGAGGGAGCGTACTCCGCCTTGGCGGTTTATGTAGGCTACGACCGTGGTGCTGTCTGTCCTGACTAAGACGTGTTTGTGCCGAATTAACGGAAGAAACTTCTGCAGGGCCAGAAAAACAGCCAGCAGCTCTAGGCAGTTGATGTGCCAGCGCAGCGGGCCCCGGTTCCACCGGCCTGCGGCTGCGCGCCCGTTGCACACGGCTGTGAGCGGCGCGCAGACCCCAGGAACCAGTCATCCAGCCGTGATGGCTGTGGGGAGGATGGAGGGTTCCAATCCAAGCCCACGCTGTTGGCTGCCCGGGAAAGCATGTCGGACATCTGTGTGTCAGCCTCAGCCTGGGCGTGCAAGCCCGAAGGCGGCAGCCCAGGGGAGTCCTCTGCATCAGATGCCACGCCCTCCGATGTCGCGGCGAGCTCATCGGCTTCCATCGCAAGAGGGTCGGCTGACTGGCTGTGAGGCGAGTCACCGCCGCCTCGAGCACGGATGGGAATAAACGAGTGTGCTGGGGCGTCCCCAAATCGCCTCCATCGCCAGCCGCATCGTCCTCAATCCCGTGGGAAGAAGGAGCAATACGGGGGGCGGCTGGAGTGGCTTGCTCATGGTTGTAAGCAAGCCACGACCGCAACGTTGTCATGGTCATGTTCTCGCAGTGAGAATATGAACCATCCACAAATGCAGCCTCGGTGTGATCGCTACCCAGACACACGAGACAGCGCCTGTGGCCGTCGGAAGCGGAGAGCACTCTACCGCATCCAGAAACAACACAGGGGCGGAAGGGCATCTTTATAAATACGCGTCCTTAAAAGGACGTTCAACGCCTCTGTGTTTTGCTCTTTTAGAGGAAATTACTCTTTTAAATAAAATCACTCTTTTAGGGAAAAAACTCGTGAGAGTTTTTAAATCTGCACTGTCGATGCGCCCAGGGGCAGGAATGCACAGCCATGCAAACAGGAGAAAGCCGCTGTTGTGCGCCGTGGAATCCAACAGTTATGCAGCAGAGGGATGACAGGAACTCGGTGTGTAGTATGCAGCAGTTGCAGACACGACCATCGGCTCCGAAGAAATTTTCTGAATGAACTCCCGTATTTGTGCCGCTTAAATACCCGTATGTCCGGGGGCAGGACATGCAAATACTGGTTGCCAATTCTCATTGGCCTTTTTTCATAGTGCAGAGGTGAATATCGGCGCTCAAGAGAGACCCCTAGTGTCGCTTCTCTGACACAACGTGGAGAGAGCGACAGAAGGGGAACTTTTGTTACAAAGGAGTTTACCTCTTATACTAAACATAGGTTCAGTTAGCTACTGGTACAATACTTGCAATTGCCTTGGCTGTTGAGACAGCCTGGATGCAGTCGCAGGAGAACGTCTTGATGGTTCCTTGAGTCGAAGGTGTTCAAGTTGCAATCAATTTCTTCCGTGTTGAATGGAGAAATTAGGATAAACTGTGGTGTTCATTGACTCTATGGTAGAGGTAGTTGCACATGGCTTGAGGTGTTGAGGCCTGCTGGCCTGCAATCTCAGGGTCAACATGATTACATTTAAATTACATTTATGCATTTGGCAGACGTTTTTATCCAAAGTGACTTACAGAGCCCTTATTACAGGGACAATCCCCCCAGAGCAACCTGGAGTTAACCAGGTAACTCAACCTTGAGCCTTGCTCAAGGACACAATGGTGGTGGCTGTGGGGCTCAAACCAGTGTCCTTCTGATTACCAGATTACCAGTTATGTGCTTAGACCACTACACCACCACCACTCCGTGATTAGCAGCAGAGGATCAGGGGAAAGAGAGAAGATTAAGAGGTGGGACGTTTCTTTTAACTTCTGCTGGAGGTCCCTCCTCTCGAGTCTGGCTTGACCAATGAGAAAGGTGCAATTTCCAAGCGGGAAATGTTCCTTTGTTTAGAAGCTGACACATTTGCTTGATTGGGGTTAGTTTAAGCCCCTTTATGCTCTGATTAATATAGCAAGCATACAATGCATGATGTCAGAATTATATTATATATATATATATATATATATATATATATATATATATATATATATATATACACCATTGGGCAGAATGTCACACAAGGATTAATTTGGTAGGAAACATGATACTGAATAATTTGACATTAGTTGGTAGTAAGGCCTGCATAAAAAAATGTATTTGTTAATACAATTTGTTGCCTTGATCATATATATATATATATATATATATATATATATATATATATATATATATATATATATATATATATATATATATATTTTTTTTTTTTTTTTTAGGTTTTAGGTTGTTTTTCTTATTGTAGTTTTCCTCTCAGTTTTTATTAGTATTATTATTATTATTATTGTTGTTGTTGTTGGCACCTGCACTTTAGTGTTGTGGATGTGCATGCTTTGTGATGTTTAATAATCTTTTAGCCTATACACTGTTGCAAACAATATTATAATATCTTAAAATGCTGAATTGTGTTTATATATTTTTTTCAGTGTTTTCACAATGTTTTAAACTAATATTTAAAAACATTACAAATGGTTCATCTTAATGGATATTTTATATTATGAATGTACATATTTACAATATTACATATATTATATAATAATATATGTAACATTATACACTCACAAGAATGGAAAATATTTTCCATTGAATATTTTATGTTCAGGTTTTGAGCATGCATCTTATCAGCATGAAACTTTAGCCTACGTCAAGAACAATGTAGCCCATGGCTTGATTCTTCAAATGAGACAGTTTTTCACAATATAATTGCTGCGATGTGAATTCATTTGATGAAGAAAAAAATATGCTCATTCTTGCAGAATGACCTAAGTCTGTTTAATTTAAAAATTAATTTACAAAATTTGCAGGTTGACATGCTGTACACCTTTTTTATTTTGAAAATGCAGGCAGGTAATTATACTAAATCTATAACATGGAACATACATGATATTATATCCTGTTCTATGTACAATATCACAATATAATAAATCATATATAAAACATGTGTCTTAGCTGCAGAATTTGACAGCGACTTTCTGCTTAAAGTAATTATTATAGTTAAATATAATTATTGTGATTCATTATTGTAATAGTAAATATAATTTGTTTTATTAATTATGATTATTAATGATATTAAGCAAGTATTCTTGTTATTAATTAAAAAACTGGGATGAGGACGTATCCTGTTTCAGAGATATACACCCTGGAGCTCCCTATCTCTATCTGGTTGTACCAGCTAAACATGTGGAGAATTGTAAATCACTTAGCAAGGAGCATGTTCCATTGATTAGGTAAATACACTGTGAGTTATTGGAGACTGGAGTAAATGTTCAGACATTACAGACAGTAGCTACTCTAGAGTGTTTTTGCTGTAGTAGCCTTCAGCAATGTGTCTGTTTTCATGTGGACAATGTGCTTAAATGGTCAGAGGTATACATATCACTTCCCATCTTAGTTACACACAGCATGTGTGGCTAAGCAGTCATCTGTGTAACTCAGGGAGACAGGGAAAGAGATTCTTCAAAAGAACAATATCACTGATTTCAATGATGATATGTAATAAGAATGCCTTTTTAATTTAAATTGCTGCATTATACATTTAAGTACTCTTTAATGAGATCTGTATGAATGAAGATTTTACATGTCATGTGTTTATTTATTTTACAAGGTTTGACTTCCATTTGCCTCCATTCTGCTCAGTCACACACCTGCATCTCCATGTACTTCAGATGTGCTTCTTGTCCCATTTAGTCTATAGATTAAACTCCTATTGGTTCATCACAGTAAGCTATCAAATTACCCAACCAATTATACTCTTTCCTACTACTGTAGTATTCTCCTTTTTTTCTGCATGTTCACGAGTAAAAACATAAACATAATTCCTCGGCTCAGGTTACTGATGCATTAACAATTGAAAAGGTTTTCTGAGAATACCAAGAGGTTGCCATTTATTATGTTATTGTAACAAATTAGTTGAATGAGGCCTTTTTTCCAAATAATTGGGACAAGCAAATTGGTTCAATTTTGCGGGCATGAGTCTGTCAGTCAGGTTTTTGCACTGAGGAGCCGAGAATAATTCACGGCCGTTTACAGTGGTAGATCTAGTGCTGTGGCAGGAGGGACACAACGTCTCATTCCCTCCCTCAGGGAATGGAGGATATGACAGTAGCATGACGTTCCCCTTCTGTCACTCACTTGATGTTGTGTCGAATTAAGTGACACAAGGGGTCCCATTCAAAAACGCCACGCACTAGTCTGTGTTACGTGAACTGATGAGACAGGTGCAAGCAGGCTTCTACTGTATCAGCTGCACGTAACCCTCCCCAACGCCCCCAAAAGAGATGTCATATACAGGGTTCCCAGCACCTCTGAGGGGGGAACAGGTGCTACATGACTAGCATGGGCGCAAGCCCGGCAGCCGCTGCCTTTTCTCTCTCTATGTTTCTCGCATAAACAACACGTCTGAATGCATAAGACACAAACAGTCATTTTAATGCTGAAATTTGAAAGTCAACTCAGAAACTTGATCAAACATTTCACAAATATCTAAAATAACCTTTTTAAGAATAGAAAGTTGTTAGGAATCAGTTCTCATCAGAATTCACCGTGCATTGCAAATTAAATCATTACAAGTCATAATGCATCTTTACAACATGTTTGAATGCATTTTAAGACAAAAACAATGCATCTTTAAAACATGTTTGAATGCATTTTAAGACAAAAACAGTCATTTTAAACACTGCGTGTCAAAAAGCATCAATATGTCTGAATGCATTATAAGACACAAACAGTCATTTCAAAGCTGAAATTTGAAAGTCAACTCAGAATTGTTCAAACTTGACCAAACATTTCACAAATATACAAAAGCACCTGGGGCTAATCTTAGCGCTATGGCTAATCTTAGCGCTATGAAATGCGTCGGGGAAAGCGATCTTTCCCGGTCCTATTCTTTCAGGGGGAAAATACCCTGCGGAGGCCACATCCTGCTCATGCTAGGGGGAGGTAACATGTGGCAAATATACCAAGAGGATTGTGAAGCCGTACGTGGGAGCAGCACGTGGTAGGTCCTGCCTAATGAGGGGGGAGCTCTACAAGCACGGCGACCGGGGGCAGTGGGACTGCCCAAGGGAGACACGGGTCCGCCGACAGGGGACCGTACCACAGAAAATACATCACTGGGAGTTGCCTGAGGAGGGAACTAAGCCCGTGGAGCCCTACCCCAGTACAGAGCACCTGTGGCTTGTAGTGGGTCTGGACGTGAATTTCTCAGCTGAATTCACAGGCTAGAAGGCTAGAAAATTCAGGAAACGACGCTTAGTGGCTAACCTGGGAGAGAAGGCACACTGAATCAACTTGGTGAAGGGCACTGTGTGCAAGCAGAACACCCGGTCCGCTGTTCCACATTACCGAGTTCTACTGGCTCAGACCTGAAAAAACACGGGACGAGACCGACTCAACACTGAGATTGTAAAATCTTGCAAAGGTATCGGGTGTTGCCCAGCCCGCTGCTCTGCAGATGTCTGCTAGGGAGGTGCCATTGGCCAGTGCCCATGAGGATGCTACACTTCTCGTTGAGTGTAATCGAACCCGCAAGGGGGCGGGCACGGCCTGAGTCTGGAAGGCCGAGGAAATGGCATCGATGACCCAGTGGGCGGCCTCAGTTTGGAGACATTGCTCCCTTTCCACCGTCTGCCGAAGCAGACAAAGATCTGCTCCGAATCTAGAGCTCTGCATGCGGTCCAAATAGATACGCAAAGCACGTCTGATGGAGGTTTGGGTGTCTTCGGAACTCGTCAGTGCTGGCCTGCCGGGGCTGAGCAGTCGCAGGTCCGGAGGTGAGGGAGTTGCATCTCCCTCACCTCCGGGAGCCGGGACTGTAGAGTTTTGGGGCTGGGGTGCCGTGAGAATGGCGCGCACCGGTTGGATGACCCAGGGAGTGAGGAAATCGCTCTTTTATTGAGAATGTGGGTACCGCAGCCCGAAGGCGGTGCGGGAAATGAAACAAGGATTCTCCTCCCAGCCCTCTACCAGGGTCTTTGTACCAGCTCCGGAGCAGACATCTGACAGCCTGAGTCGCTTCGGAGCTTTCCTGGTCCTGGAAGGGGTCCTGGGGACGGGGGGCTTACGCCGCCTGCGAGGTGCTCGACGCTGGGGCTGAGAGCTGGGCCCGGGTTGAGGTGGAGCTACCTGTTGTTTAGCTGCAGTGGGACGCCCTCGGCAAGCAGGTGGGGCACGGGGTGCTGATTTGGCGACGCCGCACATGATGTGGAATAACGCCTCCTTCTGCTTCATCACCGCCGAAAACTGCTGGGCCAAGTCGACGGTGTCGCCGAAGAGGCAAAGCTGAGAGATGGGGGCATTGAGAAAGCGTGCCTTGTCAACTTTGCACATCTCAACCATGTTCACCCAGAGGTGATGCTCCTGGACCACGAGGGTGGCCAGAGAGAGTGCAGTTCGTGGCTCTGAGAGAGTGCAGTTCCGGGCGGTCCCGGTATTCCGGACATAGTGGACATCCACGCGTCAGACTGGGTGAGCAGACCCGAAGGTGGCAGCCCAGATGAGTCATCAGCTTCAGACGTCGCTGTGAAGCTCTCCGATGCAGCGCCGATGTCGTCATCCAATTCCTTTAATCTTCAATGAACTCATCGTGAGCTCAGACGGAAGCGAGCGTGCCGGGGGGCGGGTTGTTCATGGGGATTTACCCGGCAAAACCGAGCCCGTCGTCATCCCCAAATTACCTTCTCCTGTTAAATGTTTTAACTTTTGTTTTCAGAAGCCTAAAACTTTCTATTTCTTTCCAGAATTAAATTCAATTTTGAATCCTAGATTTTCATTGTGGTCTCAAACTTTGGCCTACAATCTTTAGCTAACTATTGTTTGACGTTTGTCTTCATTTTGCAGGCAGATCAGACACTCCAAAGGCTGAACTCATTGAGCTGAAAGTATATGAAGTTGGAAGTTTTTAAGTTGCCCAGAGCCACGTTCCTCATAACAAGTCCAAGTCAGTCTATTAATGATGCCAAAAGGTGACAGACAAGTGCCTCTGGGTTAATAATGCTCATCAATGCTACGTTTGTTCTTTGGTATACTGACAGTCTCGGCCAGACTGGCTAATCAAATTTGTGGCTACACAATTGCAGGTACATTTGAATTGTTTTGAAACAAGCCTGCTGAATAGTAACAACATTGATATATCTGACAGACTCATTCATCTTTTTGGTGAACACTTGGGATACTTCCAGTTTTAAATGATAAGAATTCAGAGCAGTGACCAAAAATTTCTAAATATGAATAAGCTTTAAATGGTAATTATTCTCAATGACTGGTCTTTGACCAGAATATTATAACAGGTCTCTCTATTGGACAAGGCATATATAGACCATAGTTAAATGATTTTAGCATCAATATACAGCTATGTTTGTGTTATTCTGTACAGCAACCAATACACTACAATTGCACTCCAGTCTATATGCCCTTAACAAAATATGAAACTATAGAAAATGTTTAACACTGCCATGACATACATAGTTGTATTGCTGTAAGGCTTGTATGCCTCAGTTGCATTTAATTATGTAATGGTTGTAATAACATTGTATAGTGTGTTAAATCATATAACAAAAATTAAATTATAAATTCTTTTAGCAATGTCATTTTTAATAGCTTTTGTTTGCATGATAAATGTAAATTAAAAAAAAGAAAATGCAATAATTTATTTATTTTAGTTTTGTAAGCTCTGTATTTATTTAATTCAGAGAATAATGGTTTCATATTGCTGATGTGTTACACTTTTCCCCAAGTATTTTCTGCTTATTCATTTATTGAAACATTTTATATAAAATGAAAAGAAGAAAAAACATTGAAAGTGCTTGAGTGACAACTGGGGACAAATGTTGCTATGGTGGTGCAAAAACAGAGCAGGTTTCTTTCCAAGTGAATTAGGGTGCGAGACAGGAGCTGAATATCTCATCTGGCCTTCGTAAAAGCATGGCTCCGATGCAAAATTTCAGACATTGCCCAAATTTCGTCAGAGGCTGAAGATCATCGCCAAGGCTATTTATCAGCCATCTGCGAACATATCACACTGAACGTTGTAAAATTGCAGATTTTGCCCTGCGACGAGGGAAATCCTTTAGGATTCACAAAATTTGTCTCAGACGGCAGAATCGTGGCCAAAATCGTACAGTGTGCACCCGCCTTTAGTTACAGATATCACTGTAATACAAATCTAATCTGTGTCTGTGACAGCCTTAGATACCGCAAAAGAGGCCAAGTCTAACAGAAGTTAGCAAAATGGCTGAAATTGCTTACAGTACCTTTAAAAGTATAAGCATTCCCAAGGGGTGGTTCATGCTTAGGCGGATTTGATTCACAGGTATGAATCCTTGCAATTATTTGTGTGTGTGTGTGTGTGTGTGTGTGTGTGTGTGTGTGTGTGTGTGTGTGTGTGTGTGTGTGTGTGTGTGTGTGTATTTCTCAGTTTTCTTATTATAGGACTTCCCTTAGCGTCCACATATCCCCCAGAAATACGTCCACTTTTTACAATTTAGACAATTGTTATATGATATGCATTTTTTGCATCAGTGCTGTTGCATAATGAGAAAATGTGCAAATAATTTTAAAATTGGTTAACTTCAGTTAACTCAGAGGGTAATCTAACCATCAAAAAGTCCCCAGCATCCCTACTTTAAATATACCTTTTTACTTATCTGTGCATCAATTTGAACTGTTATTATGCATTGTGTAATGTGTTGTAATGAAACAAAACACATGCAAAGACTTTCTGTTTCTGAGACTCACTGTGGTCATCAGACCATTTCTGCCAGTACTCTGTTAGACCTTTATCCGACACTGTGCAGGTCTCTGCTCTGTCATCATTGAACTGCGCAGGTGCATTCTCCATTTCAATGGTGACCTTTGGCTCACAGGATGGCTCTAGTTTTCAGCATGCTTCCCTGTTGGCACAACATAGTCTGTTAGTGAGAAGGATGTATGTCGTCCAGCCTTTAAATAACTTAAAGCATCAAGAAACCTACAAGCAAAGCTAACCCACTGTAATTAAATAATAGCTTGTGCACCTAAATTAACGACATTACAGTAAATAATATATGCATTATTATATGTTCATGTATGTATTTGTACTATTAAAGATAGACAGACAGACTAGACAGACTAGACAGACTAGATAGATAGATAGATAGATAGATAGATAGATAGATAGATAGATAGATAGATAGATAGATAGATAGATAGATAGATAGATAGATAGATAGATAGATAGATAGATAGATAGATAGATAGATAGATAGACTGTACACTTAAATTAACCACATTATATCCTACAGAGCGGAAAGTAAAATAATTGTCATTCAGAGCATGAGAGTCCTTCTATTATGATACGACGAACCAATTACAGGGAAGGTTTGAGCCCTTTAAGAAGTTAACGATCAAATAAATAAGATTAAAGGATATTATCAGGTGACACTAAATATTTACATATTCAATAAAGAGCACATTAAGGACTAAATAGAATTAATTCACGTTTCAAAAACTGACAATCCCTTCGACCACATTTTCGATTTTACTTGTTAACTTTTTTATTTTGCTCACGGATATGAGTTATAAACAGGCTTTGAAAGTACAAACATTTAATTATTTTAGGGGATTTTCGCTTTGGCGATTTACGTACGGGGATGCCAAACAGGTACTTTTGTTGCGAGCACAATTTGTTCTCCGGATGTTTATGAACGTTGCACACAAACATGGCGCTACACTGTGGTCGGGCGTGCAGGCAATATTTACTTCATCTTGCACATGATAACGTGGATTTTAGATTACCGGTACAGACTGTAACATTTCAGTACACTTGCAGCCTTTGACCAAATTCTGTTAAATTCGAGTTAAATTCGAGCTTAGTGGCGGGAACCAACTGTTTATTTGCTCAGCTCAATTCAATACAATAAACTTACTTAGTTTAATATGAAACCAAAGTCTGATTGCAATTGATATCTTATTTCAATTTTTTTTATTTTATTTTTTTTTACAGGAAATAAAAGCACTGTTGTCTCTAAGGAACCGGCCATTTGATACAACAGAAATATTCAAAGAGAAGGTAAGTCAAAATTTCTTGCATTTGACTTGTCATAGATTATTGTCATACTGTCTTTTATTATGCACTATTTTATTATTTGTTTAAACTATTCAAACACTGTTCTCGTCAGTCTCCCTTTTGTCAACTAAATGGCTTATCGGAGGAGGACATACAGAGCGTCATGTCAAGAACAGTTTGTGCCAAGTAGGTTGCAGGGTTTATGTTTTTGAAGAGATTGTAATGGTCTGAATGCTGAACTGTTAATTATTAACCTACTTGCAGTATCCCCTTAAAATAATTAGGTCTTCAATAAAAAAAATATATTAATAGAGTTATTTGGAATATTATATGATTGTGTGTCTCTATGTCCAATCGAGACTGTTTACATTTAAAAACCGTCAATAATTGTCGGGAGACCAATTTGTAAATATTACAATAAAACCATGAGATTTTTACCTCTAATTGTCAATATGAATTTGACTTGATAACAATTTGAAGTTAACATTGTTTTGAACGGTTGCATTCATGTGCTCTAGATGGAGCCATTCCTCTTTTTCCATCACATTCATTCAATTGCTGTGTATGTAAATTGTAATATTAATTTCTAGGTCTGCCTTTGAACTGTGGGGTCATGGAAGAACAACGGCAGAGCTGAAGGCATCATTGTTACAGTATCCAGTAGAGAACATGGTTTGTCATTACATGACTGCATCTCTTGATGACCCATAGTGGTCTCTATGATTTGCATTGTGTAAAAAAAATGTGCCTTTCATTTTAATTCTACACAGGCTCCATATTTACAACATGATTCAACATATAAGATTAATGTCTACACATTCAACAAGACCTTAGTGTTTGAAGACAGAATCAAGAAGATTGATGTGAGTATTTTATTCCTCTTTACAGGTGTGTGTATTTTGGATAGTTACTTCTGTGACGTACAATCCGTAATTACTGTTTATTGAATCCAGGTTTAATTTTTTATTACATTTCTGTACTTTCTGTATGTCTCTGAATGATTTATAATGCTCACGTTAATCTTTAGATATCATATCAGACAGTTATGTTTATGAAGCAGCAGTAATGTGCAATTGTCCTTTAAAAATAAAAAAGACTCAAATATCATTGATCTGATGGAGGAAAATCATTATAACATGTTAATTAAAAAGGTGCTGCAAGAGTGAAAATTACAAACTTGCTAATTTGAATATAATATTTTTTGTTAGTTCAGTTAAATATTCAGTATATATTTCAAAAGTTTTAGTCTTGATTTCGTGTGGTAGTCAGTGATCCCTCACTTTTGCCACAGGCTCTAGACTTCCTACCTTTTGAAGGAAAAGTCCATTTAAAGGATCCAGATCACATATTTTGTTTGCTGGAGGATTATGGCTCTGATCCAAATGAGATTCCAGAGGAGCCTTTCCATGTATATTTCGGGAGATGGGTGAGTGAGATTTTTCTAGACATATGGTGGGTAGAGATGTTCCACGGTGGTCAACTAATCGACTAGTCATCCAACAACTGACAAGTTGATTATTGGGGATGACTACTAACATTACAATTTTTAGTGGTGATGATCTTAATGAGACTCAATTCTCAAATTAATCGAGAGACACAAATTCTCAGAGTGTTTTTTCATGATTATAGCTTCCTGTGCTTTAAAAGTGAATAATAGCACAGTAAAACCTTCTGCAAGATGTTTTGACTCTCAAATGCTTTACGTTTAGTCCATTTATGCACCAGTGCTATTTTAGCCATCAAAGCACCACATCAACAATGCATTACAAAACGATCGACTGTCGGACGTAAAATCCTCTGCTTTGAGTAATGTTCCTGTATTTGTGAGGTACTTTGAAGAGTTTAAAGTATTTTGCTGATTCTGTCTGACACTGCTTAAATAGTTGCATTAAAAAAAGGTTTAAACTGCTTCATGTCATGAACTAGATGTGTACCTGCCTCACTATTTTACAGTGCTGTGCATTTGAATAAGCAGCAAGGATCGCCTTGGGACTCCCAAGTGCTCTGGTTACTTTGAAGCGCATCATTCTTCATTTCGGATGTGCATAAGTGGTTTTGTGCCGCTTTTTATTGGAACCTTTCCTATTTATTGTCTTACTTTGATCGTTTTGTGCAATAAGATGTAAAAGAAATTTAGCCTATCTATTTGTTGAGTAAGTTACCAAGTTGGCGTCCATATATCCCTCTGAAACTTGTCAGATTTGGGTCGCATGAGCATAACAGAGAATAATAACACATTAATTTCCTTAACACTGACTAGTTGACTAGTCGTTCAAACAACCAACCGTCTGGTCGATTATGAAAATTGGTAGTTTTGCACATCTCCAATTGTGGTTCAGAACATTTAGTCAGTGGCCTTTGCAGATGTACAAGCTTTGTTAAGGGATGGTTCACCCGAAAATTTAAATTATCTCGTCGTTTACTCACCCTCATGCCATCCCAGATGTGTATGACTTTCTTTCTTCTGCAGAACACAAACAAACATTTTTAGAAGAATATTTCAGCTCTTTAGGTCCATAGGCAAGTAAATGGGTACCAAAATTTTTAAGCTCCAAAATGCACATAAACCCACTACAGCATAAAAGTAATCCATACGACTCCAGTGGATAATTCCATATCTTCTAAAGTGATATGATTGGTGTGATTTGATGAACAGTTCAATTTTTAAGTCCTTTTTTACTGTTACTCTCCACTTGTCCTGAAATGTTTGATTTGTGCTTAATAGTCATAGATATACATTCACTTTCATAGCTAAATGATGTCTTTGAAATAATAAGTGTTATAATAAAGGTTTTCCCTTCAGATTGCAGATGGTCAGAGAGAACTAATCCGTTCCTACAGTGTTAAGAAGAGACATTTCATTGGGAACACTAGTATGGATGCAGGTCTCTCCTTCATCATGGCCAATCATGCCAAAGTAAAGGCAAATGACTTGGTTTATGATCCTTTTGTTGGGACAGGTAAGGAAAAGCTTTGTTTCTTTGCAGCCACATGTAGGTTTTTGTCGTGTAATCCCGCCTATCTATCTTCTATCCAACTTTTTCCTGTATGTGGAAGTATTCCACGATTTGACTGTATTCAATATCCTGTCATCAGTGTTTTCACTTCAATCGGCATATACTCTTAGTGGGTTTTGTAATTTTTAAGGTATTACAGTTGTAAAAATTGTCATACCATGTGGCTATATAGTGCCAATACTTAATTCGAGATGACCATTTTTTTATTGATGATGCCTTAACTGACATTATAAGACCTGATTTGAATTGATGGTCCAAGATTAGTTACTTTTGTTATTGTACTTCAGCCAACATCACAAGTTGAGCCTGAAATTAATTTTACTCCAAAAAAAACAAAAAAAAAAACAACAAAACTGTAATGGTTGATGATATCCATCTGGACCACTCGTATTGGTAGTTTTTACATTGCATCTCAAGACCAGAAACAGAAAAGGGGCAATTAGAATCATTATAGTGCCACCCAGTGATTGCTATGGAAAACTGTGGATAGATTGTGTTTTTGATTTTCTTTAGCTTTTGTATCCAAGGTGATCACTGTGCATGTGTTTCAGGGAAAGTTGCCCTGGAATAACCTGAGTTTAAGGAGAAGAGCATAGATCTCTCCAGTTCACAGATCACCCCTTACAGTATTTGTACCTAACACCTTTTGTTTTAAATATCTGTTCAATTAATTAACAATCAGGACCAGTTCATCAAGTTTCGAGAGAGGTTTTTCACTCCAAGCAGCTCATTCCATTTGACAGTACATTTCCTAAACTTGGTGCATGTGTGAAGGCTGTTTGTCAGTCATTGTGCCATATGTTCACCAGTCATTGTCACTTCTGAGAGGCACTGTTACAGCTGATTGATGGGAAATGCAGATGGTGCACATATGTGAGCAGTGATGCAGTATGGCGCTGTCATTTTGCTTTCAAACTCTGCCAAGAAATTTTACCTTGACAAATATTTTATAAAGCAGTTCCGGCTCTAAAATCTGATTAGATGAGCCACTTTTTAAATGGATGTTAAATAGCTAATATACACACACCTGTCAATTCTGTATGAAAGCACCCAGCCGCCCACCATTCCTATAGATGGTTACATTGCTTGGCAATCTATAAAAACTTCTTGCTTAACAGCCTCCTGGTTTATTGCTCTATTTCATTACAAACACAATCAGCAACCTTTTACTTTGACTATTGGTTCATTTACTTCAACCTTTTTGTCTCATCCCAATGCATCTATGAAATCAGAATACTGTATCTTTATTTTGTAAATTAAATAATGCTGTAGTCTTTGAAAGTCTATTTGTATGACATATTGTTAATCAGAACTAATTAGATGCTTCATTTTGGGCCAAACTGAAGCAGGTGTATGTGTTGTGAGTGTAATGAGATCTGACAGCTTTTCTGGTTGATTGAGGATATGTGTCATCATCAACTTTCTTTTTTGTACTTCACGGAAAACAGGAGCCTATATCTCTATATGGATCTTTTCTGACAGCTCATGAAAAAAGAATGCCATAGAAATCACACTTTTCCATCTGTCATTTAAATTTTTTTACTTTTTCACCTTTTTGAACACGTTTGAGTGTCATTAGCCAAATGTAAGAAATGCTGGCTTTTCTGAGCAGCATCAGGTTTTATTTTCCCCTCTGGCTCTCTCTCAAACCCAGGCTCACTAAGTGTAGCATGCTGTTATGTTGCCAGACTTTATCATAAGGGTGTGCTGTCACCACTTGTGCAGAATGTGATGAGATCTGCAGGCCAGATGTGCAAATTCACTGCCAGCTTCAGTTGAATGATCTTTGGATATCAGGAAACCTTTATTAGCTGTAGTTTCATGAGAAAGTGTTAAGCAGAAATACAAATCTGCAATCAGATTCTTTTATTAAGGATTTGTAGTCACCTTGCTCCTATTCATCCTGTTCATGTCTCCCTGCTTTTTTCTTCAGGTAGTCTTCTGGTAGCTTGTTCTCGCTTTGGAGCTTATGTATGTGGGACAGACATAGATTATAACACTATCCATGGAATAGGTGGGTTTTTTTAATTATTATTATCTTAAAGTTAAGCACAAGAGTATTCATGTAGCTCAACTGGTAAAGCATGGTGCTAGCAATGCCAAGGTTATGGGTATAATTCTCAGAAAATGCATATACCAGTTCTGATCAATTTGAATGCATTATTAGTTGCATTTGATTAAAGCTTCTGCCTAATTCATAAATGTATATTATTTGTAAATGGTTTTGGATTTTCACTTAAATTTAGGTTTAGTCTGTACAATTCCAGTGAGTGTGCATATGTGAGCATTTAAATCTGTTACAGGAAAGGCTAGCAGGAAGGATCAGAAATGGAGAGGCCCAGATGAGAATATCCGTGCAAACCTGCGGCAGTATGGGACAGAGAGTCTGTATGTGGACGTCATGGTTTCCGACGCTTCCAAGCATGTGTGGAGAAAAGGCGCTCAGTTTGATGCCATCGTTACAGACCGTATGTTTCTTAGAATGCACAAAAGCATGGTGGTAAAAGTCTTCAAAGATTAAATGTCATTGTTAAAAAAACTTTCACCTATACCAGCATAATTGGCAGAGATAACTATAAATTCCTGTTCACCGCCAGTGATATTGACAGTGAAAATCTGATCACAGATGAGATGTACTGCTGGTATCATTCTAATTTGGAAAGAAGCAGGTCTCTTTTGTTTCTAAAAAGTAACATTCTGCAAGGTAGAGTGTTTTTATTTAAACTGCAGTTGTGCTCAATGCATCATATCAAGAACAAGATGGACAATCTATCAATATATGAATCCAACTCACTCGGAAGGATGATACATTCTACCCATCATTGTTTTGTTATATCCACGCATGTGTTTACAGACAAATGATTGTTTTTTCTGTTTTACTGATACCAGAATAATTTAAGCTGTTCGTTTTCAATAAGCTAGCTAAATTTGTTAAGAATTTATTTTCCTTTTTGCAGCTCCATATGGTATTCGTGAGTCCACAAGGAGAACAGGATCACATAAAGACATCACCAAATCTCTTGAGGACTTGTAAGTCATCTTGTAATCATCTTTCTTCACTTTGATTTGTAATGCAACCGGTTGAGATAGGCCTGATCTGTGTATGTGAAGCCAGCACTTGTTTTTCCACATTCATTTTGTGTGTGTGTGTGTGTGTGTGTGTGTGTGTGTTTTAAATTGCAGCTCTGGAGATAGTCATGTCCCTGTTTCAATGGCATATCACTTGAGTGACATCTTTGCTGACCTCTTGAATTTTGCAGCACACCACTTGGTTTTGGGTGGGCGTCTTGTCTACTGGCTTCCAGTTTACAGACCAGAGTAAGTAAATCATATTATATTTATACAGTTACACTCAGTTTTAGAATTAATAGGATTACTACAAATGTAGTTCTTAAATTTTAGTTTGGTGTTTCATTAATGGATGGTCCATTCACTCCCTGTTGAAGGCACAATGTCTGATAACCCAGTTCCCATCCTCTAGATAAATCCTAAAACCATCCAGGAAATGAGTGTGAGGAACAGTCACTAGGGGGCTATCTTGTACCTTTTTCTATCTGCAGATAGAAGTTTTTCCAACCTCAGGGTGTATCAGTAGCTCAAGCCCCCTGCTTCACTTTTGGATCTTAAACCTGCTCAGGCATGCTGACCTGAGGTCAGGCCAGCAGTAGAACAGGTGTGAAGCCGTGAGGCATTCCCACTGACCACAAACAGCCATGCCCACAGATCATGCCATCCACTGATTACATGGCAGTGGAAGAGTAGTGACTCAAAGGAGTCCACTGCTTATGATCTACACCTATACCAGACTTTACCTCACATCTCACTCATATAAACCCCTTCAACAGATTTTTACCTTATATAGTTATGGGATTCACTCCCTCAAGATTGCTGATGCAAACAATAATTTGTTCAGCATGCATAATCATGTTGTTCCAGTCCCATATGACTGATTTTTTCCCATGGAACACAAAAGGAGATGGTAGGCAGAATGATAGCCTTTGTATGGATAAAATGATGCCTAACATCTCCTTTTGTGTACTACGGAAGAAAGAAAGCAAGCCATCCAGGTTTGGAACGACATGATTCAGCGAGTAAATGATAACAAAATGTGCATTTTTGGGTGAGACTCAAAGTTACTTTTCATTAGTGTGTCAAATATAACATAGTACTCTTGTAAGGGCAGTAAAAGCTCTTAATATGTTGTGCACATTCTCTTGACCTCAGCTCTCTCTGTTTGTGTGCGACAAATTCAGGGCAGAGAGTCATAACCAGTTCACTAACACACATAACCCAGGCAGACTATACAGAACTTGTGTCCGGCTGAGAATGGGTCATAAGTGTATCCTGTTACTCCTGACCTGGATGTGTTGGGGTGTGCTGACAGAAAAAAATAAAAATTATTATTTACAGTATTATAATAATTGTTTTATTATATATGAAGAAAAAAAAAATGCTACACTGCTCATTTGTGAAGAGATAATAACAAAACAAAAAACATGCCACAGGACATTTACAGGAAATTCTGCCTTTTTGTTAAACTTTTTATCTTTTTGTACGGTTACACTACCTAATGCCGAGTTTACACTACACGATTTTAAGCCCAATTTTTGTTCGCTGACAGTTTTGTGGAGAACAGCGACAAAAGCCTGAAATCATAGACAAATCGGAGCTCCCTCCCGTGAGCGATGATCGCAATGTATGAACTATCGAAGACGTGATTTGAGAAAACGCTGACACCTTGCTGATGTCAGCGAGATATCTACAATGCTAAATATCTGGACCTGCCTCCGATTCCAAATTGTGCAATGTGAAATATGTTTTAACTGAATACAACTGCAGCGTTGGCCTACACCCAATGAGAGAGCAAGAAACGGGGCACGGGAATTTTCATTGGGATGAGTCCTGATGTACCTGCAACAGAACATCAACTAGCATGGCTGTGGTATCGAGAAAGTCTCATCGGACCGAAAAATATGTGGAACATTGGCAGGTGCATTTGATGTTTCATCTGAACTGTACCACAACCGGGTGGAGAAAGAGAAGAGTTGGAGAGAAATTGTAAAAATTTAAAAGTCAATAAAAGTCATGAAGTGTGTAGGAGGCATAAAGGTGCGGTCACTCATACATTTGCACAGAAGTCCCACAGGCAAAATACAGTCATCTTAATGGGAATCCGCACGATCGTGAATTTCTTGCATTCCATTTCCGGTGGCGCAGAATTACCTCACGCTGATTTTGCCTTGAGTTCAAGTTTGGTGAACTTTGTCAGGCAAAATTACTTTGGTTTGCCGGTGACCTCTGTGTGCGTGGTGCTTTGTAAATTGCTACACTGTATATTCAATGGACATGGATATAATTTTAGTGCTGAGTTTTTAACAGATCTTTTTAACTTAAGTCTCACTGAGTATAAAGTGCAGCATTAATAAAGGCTGTTTGACAATTATATTTTTGCTGATTTCAAACACTCTCAATGTCCGCCTAATCAATCTTCGCCAGTTAAATTTCACCGTGAGATGGTATGTGTGACTGCACCTTGAGGAGTTATACAATAAAGGAATAGTTAACACAAAAATGAAAATTCCATAATAATTTAATCACCATCATGCCATTCCAAACCCAGATGACTTTGTCTTATGCATACGAAAATAGAGATGTTTTAATAAATATCTCAGCCATTCCTTTCAAAACAGTGATGGTTGATAGGGACTCTCTTTAAAACTTAAAAAGGACCCCAAATTATAAAAAACATTTGTCCATATTCCTTGTGGGTCACAAGTCTTCTGAATGCATTCAATGGTGAGAAATGTGTGATTTTGAGTGCTGCTCTAAATATGATGCAATTTCTCAGGTGAACGTTTGCCACTCTGAACAAGCTGCTCTCGATACGCAACACACATTAAGATTTTGACTGAAAAATGACTGGTTTTGGGATTTTATGCCTCCAGAAAACATGGAATATGAAGCATCAGTGACATTGGAGTATTTGTATGATACCTTTTGGGTCCTTTGTTAAATGGGAAAGTTCACCCAAAAATGAAAATGTTCTCATCATTTATACACCCTCATGTCATCAAAGATGTGTATGACTTTCTTTATTCAGGAGAACACAAATGAAGATTTGTAGAAGAATATCTCAGCTCTGTGGGTCCATACAATGCAAGTGAATGGTGAACAAACCTTTGTAGCAGCTAAAATGACGTAAAGGAACATAAAAGTAATCCATGTGACTCCAGTTTTTTCCACATCAACTTTTACTTTCAGGTGTGAAAGTGAAACTAAACACTGTCCACATGTGACTTTCAGATGTAAAAGTGAAAGTGGAGAAAGTTTATCAAATTGATTTATCTCTGTGACCTTTGCTACTACTCAGTCAAACAAATCTGTTTCGTTTCCACTGCATATCACTGCAAACAGAAAAATAATCTCTCTTGCACTGTTTGGACGTCATTAGGTAAATGCACAGATGAGTGTAATTTGCATGGGATGTTACTGATGGCATCCCTCCATTCTGACTCATTGCCCTATATATTCTGAAATGTGATTCTACCATGTGATTTCTGTTGACCGAGTCCTCTGGAGGGCCCTTTCCTGTAAAGCTATGATTTGTTAGACATTTCTCCGAGGTGAGCGCAGTAGCTCCTTGTAAATAGCGCAATGGAGACTATGTATGCATTGTATACCCCCATGCTTTGCTTGGTCAGGCCTGTTGAAAAGAGGGAACATAATTTATGATTTGTTTGAAATACAGCTAACAGTGTGTGCTCGTGGTTTGTGGATCACTCGGTTTGAATTGATCAGGTTCAACTACAGCTAGCGGTCCGCTAACCTATTTTATTTTTATTTTTATTTTTTCTCCTCCACAGATTTTCAGGCATAAGCAGTATTTACATAATCGGCTGAAAAATGTGGGGAGTTGTGGCGTGCAACTGTGTCTGTCAGTGGGTGAACGTTTACAGCCCACCAACTCAACTCCCTGCTGAGTTAATGGCCATACCAACTCTCCTTGCAGCCTCTGAGAACAAGAAATAATTTTGACCTTCTCAGTGACTGTTGTTGGGCAAGCTCTCGCGCCTTAGGTAGTGCCCAGTGAGCACCATGTGAAAGTACAATACACAGGTGTAAAAGCTGAAATGTAACAATCAAGCCCCAACTTTTTGCGTCTTTTCTTAACAAACGCAAAAGCTTGTTAGAAATGCTACAACAAGACACTGATGGTTGCCCATGGTTATTGTGTTTATGTTCTCAGAATGCTTCTGTTTTGATTTGAGTGAGCTTCATGTTGATTAAAGTACAATGCAGAGGAGTAAAAGTTGAATTTAAAACACTTTTCCACCATTGGGCTTCTGAGCACAGTTAGTAACGGTTCAGTAACATTTCATCTTGAGCACGATTCGGTATGGAAGGATTAGAAACTGTAACCTGCCCAAATTTCTTAGCACACTTAGCTATTTAAGGCAAGTCAGGTCACTCGTGAAGCTCAAGGCAGCTTGAGACATCCTATTTTCTATGTCATAAGCCATAAGGTGAGGCTTTTATAACTGTAATGGGTGTCAGTTCCTAGAGCTGCCCTGTTTAGCATTATGATTTCTCCCATTCATTAGTATACCAGTGACCAGTCTCATTCCATACAGTCTGACCATACTGACTGAGAACCATGTTGCATGTAGACCCAATTTACACCTGGTATTAATAAACATTTTTGGTGGTCCGAGCACATGTGGTCATTGATAAATACAGGTCTAAACGGGGGTCTAAAACGTTTTGTGATCGGATCATTAAAAAAAACACATATTAATGTAGTCAAAAACACATGTAACCACATCACATTTGAAGTGTGATCGCTAATCCGCCCTGTATGCTGTTCACGGACAGTACTGAAGCACCAGCCCTCACCTGTCAATCAACCGCTGCACTAAGACAGAGTGTAAACTTTGCTGGTTGCGAGTGGCTTTAAATTGAAATAACAGATTGGAAAATATGATAAAGCAGATATATATATATATATATATATATATATATATATATATTTATACAAGCGTAAGAACTTCACAGATCTTCTTCAGTGTGTCTGAAATCAACATGCACAGACATTTCTGAGAAGCATCTGCAGCTTAATACAGGTAATCCACTAAAATAATGGAAAATTCTGCTCGAAATGTTGAGTTTGTGCTTAGATAAAATTTCAGCTGCATCTGGGAGAAATAGCGCAAGTGGCTTTAGTGGAGAAGTTTTGTCTGTAACCCAAAAAATGTGGTCTGGCCACAACTTTTTGGCTTATTTTGGTCATCTTGGCGACTGCAAAATGAGCCTTTGCATTGCTATAAATGCTATTATATATGCAATAATTGGTTATATCCATGCAGTGCTTCTGTTATTATTTTGGTGTGTTCCACATTGATCTATATAAATTGCCCATGCACATAAACGATAAACCTTTTGAGAGGTTTTGTCTCAACCCAACAAACATGACCTCGTCCAAACTATTCATGACAGCATCATCTTCCTCTTTTCCTCAATTAGCACAAAGGCACATATTGCAATCGTTCCAACAATATGGTGAATGTTGAAACATTCGCTTTGGTGACTGTTTTTGTTTTGGCGAGATTCAAGTGGATTGGCTTCCAAAATACAGGGATTCTGTGAGAAATGTCTCCTTTAATTGATCAAATCTCTTTCATTTCTAAGTGGAGACACAAGTGAGGGGTGAGATTTAAAAAAATCAGCTGATATTTGTGACATCCTCTAACATTATCAAGGTGTTTCGAGTTGTAAGTGGGCAACTGGCTTAACTGAAACTTGTGCTTTGTGTGTGTAATTTGGCTGGCAGGTACTGTGAGGAGATGGTGCCTCTTCATCCTTGTCTCACTCTGATAAGCAACTGTGAACAAACTCTTTCCAGCCACACTTCACGAAGACTTATCACCATGGAAAAAACCAAGGAGCCTGAGGTATTTGATTCTGTCCTTACTTGGCCATGTTGTGGTAGCTATACATGTGTGTTAGGAATTAAAGGCGCGTTAACATAACCGTGATAATGTTAGCAAATTAATTTAACTCTGCGGAGTGAAGCATTGACACAAGCTTGATTTATGCAAACTGTTGGCGTGAGCATCTGAATATGTTTAAAACTTTTGTGTCTTTTAAAGCACAGCACTTATGGCACTGCATTCAAATTCACTCGGAAAATAATCTCACCATCTGGCTGTGGTTGACTCACTTTTTTTATACTGAGCCTTAATGACTTAATCACACATTGTATGGAAAATAATCTTTGGATTTGACAACCACTTCACTTCAAAACCCCAAATTGTTCCCATAAAAGCCTTTTTGAAAGACACACACGCACCCATGCTGATTGGCATGTGTCTTAATTGCATGCGTTTCAATCCTGGGTTGGATACGTTACCTACAGACATAAAATTCTTGTCTTCCTCCTGATTTTTTTTTCCAACTTTCTTTAAACCAAACTCCATCAAATAAAGTGGCAATAAAATTAGGCCATTTCCCAGTGCTTAATCCTTGTATTGCGTTCAGAGTCTGTATACACCTTATGCATTTGCCGGTTAATTTTGACCCTGTGGAATTTAAGCTTATAAATCTTTCACAACACAAGACTAGTGCTGTCAAACAACTCTTGAGTCAGATGAGGCCCTGTTTCTTTCTCTTTCTCTCTCTCTCTCTCTCTCTCTCTCTCTCTCTCTCTCCTATTTCTAGGACCATTAAAGGTGAAGTAATGTCTGCACCTCTAGCAGCACTTAGTGGAAAAACAAAAATAACAATAGTTTTCAAACACGTTTCACAAACACTTACGTCATCTTACATTGGTCAAACACAGATAGTCCTGCCCAAACTCATTGGTTTAGCAAATGTTGCTGTCTCTGACCAGTCTGGATTCTCGAGCAATTCAATGTTTTGAGCCACATTGTTTACAGGTTTTGGAGAAATTTCGGATTGCTCACGGACAGCATCACTGCAGGTACGGCATTGCCGGCCAAATTCGAGCATTGAGGGTAAGTATCTGTGCAGTTGCGCGGTCAGCTCAAGGTGCTTTTTTTTATGTCACATTTGACACTGTTGTCAAGGTTGAGCTCATTTGCTGAACATCTAGGTCTCTACCTTGCAAGCAAATGTAATTGAAAATTATTGCGTGTGAATGTGGAAATTATTTGGTGCTGCTGAATGTCTGACACCTGTCATCAAAGCTTGTGAACATATACCATCAGAATAAAAACTCCCTATGCATCTAACCTTAAATACAAATTATGTTTTAAACTGCGAAAAAAAACTAAACTAAACTAAAATCGTGGACAACTGACATGTGCGAGTCTGGTAAAACAGTGAAGTATTTTTCTTGTGATCACTAAGCTACGTCACCAAGCACTGGACTGGGCTGACAAAAAAAGATACTTGTGTGACGCATGAGTAAATGCATTTTTTAACTGCAAAATATAGGGTTATTTCATTGCATATTTTTCTGACCTTTATGACACTACACTAAGGGGCACACAAAATAATTTTTGCCATTGAGAAATACTTGAATTGGGTTTGAATGTTATTTTAGACTGATGAAATTGAAAGAACGGTAAATCTCAGTATGTCATTCGTGTACCCCCATTGTCACCTCACGTACCCCAATTTGGGAAACACTGATCTAGACACGTTTAACTGGGATGGGAGAAAATATCTTAACATTGCATTGTGACAAACATTTCTTAAGCAAATTATTTTTACTGCAGTACAATAGAATTGAATTGCCATTACTGTAATACGGTAATGCATAACATCCTGTCTGTACAGTACACAATACTTTGGTTTATTAAATTAAATTCTGTTTAACCATTGTGGTAGGGATGGTTATTAAATGAACACGCATTGTTTACATCTTGTGGCTATACTTTTGAAACAGTGAGTATTTTATTGTTTACAATTTGGCCCCATTCACTTCCATTGCAAGTGCTTTACTGCAACCCATATTTTTACTCCACTAATACTGTCGATTAAGGTTAACTTGAATTGCTCCTGGAATATTCCTTTTATTGTCATAAAAAAAAGCCAAAAATCTTAATGGTCCTAAAACAGGCTTAGTTTTCTTAATGCAAAATAAAATGTATTTTTATTTATTTTTCAGTCTCAATTTTTCCATCTTTTCATCATCATTTGTTTCTTCCCTCCATCGTGTCATTCCAACCCACTTAGTCCAGCACAGACACTAGAGTCTGTTCCTGTGGTTTGTGTGGTCTTTGTTGCATATGTTTTGAGTCTCCCCTCTCGGGGTGTGGGGTGGGGTGTGGGGGGTCACTGTGTTGTAAACAAACGGCCGGCGTGTGTGACCTGAACAGAGCCCTAGCTGACTGGCAGAAGGGAGTAGATTGTGGAAGGTGCTGTTGATAGTTTGCAGGCATAGAGCTGAAGTAATCACTTCCAGCACACGGTCTCTCTGCCACCTCGTTAGCCTGCAGTGCAGTGTGCTTCCCTCCTACAACAGGTCCTGCTTAAAGAGCTGGCAGTCAGCTCGGAGCAGGAAAATCTGAGGAACTTAACACTCTGCTGTCTGTCATTAGGCAGTTTTGTGAAGGGAAGGCATAAAAGTTTGGTAAACTCAGCCAAACGTTTATGTCCGTTTCTGACTTTTTATATTAGTGTGCCTCTTTTCTTTCTTTCTTTTGACTGCAAACTTTTGACTACACCTTCAAGGATTAGTTCACACACACAAAGGATAATTCTGTGATTTCATTTAACTTTACTCGCCCTTACAATTCTCTCCTTGCCAGAGCCACTTTGCATTTTATTTTACTTTCTTTAAACTTTGTTGCAGGAATCGGACAGACTAATGCACCTTGCAGACCCTTGCTTCACCCCATACCATGGTCACAACTCATTCAGAGAGAAATACTTCAGTGGCCTCACCAAGAAGAACGCAAAGGAGAATGCAAAAACCACCTCAGGGGAGTAATACATGAAAACATAAAACATTTTAAGTCAAATTGTATTTATAAATTTGTTTTTAAACTTTCTTTTTTACCAGTGTTGTATCACATGAAAATATGTTGTTTAGCTACAAAATGTGATTTCAATAATAAAACAAAACTCAACTTTATAATTTGTCAGCTTTTCTTTTGATTGTGCTCCCCCTAAAGAGGGCTTACATATTCTGTTAAATTAATTGCAGCATTAGCAGTATGTGTTCAAGATAAATTGGCATTGGGGATTAAACTAATACTTCTTTCTCTGAGTGGTTATGAAGCAGGAAGATGTAGGGGTGTAATGTGTTGTAATGCCTACTGGACAGTTGCAGAGGAAGATGGAGTACTGGGCCTGCTATCTAAACTCTCTTAAGAGTTTACACCAGTTCATCTGCATCTGTCAGACTTAAACTCACCTCAAAGAGAGTCATCTCGTAAGCATTGGTTTAAAATAAATAGCATCCTATGAAAATAAGTTGCCTTTGAAATTTCATTTCTGCTTTCATTTTGCAAAATCAAGACCCACACCAAATCCCTAATTTAATTAATGAATTTAAAAATTATTAAAATATATATATTTTTTTACATTGATATAATTGTTTTCTTGCACAATTCCTAGTTTCTTAGTTAATATTTGTTGTTATAATATTCTAGGCTAGGCCTAAAATGTTTGCGTTAAACCATTAGACGATTATAATTTTTCTTTGTAGAAGATTAATTGAGGCAAACAATTCTGAAAACCTGCCACTTTTTTTTTTTTAAGCAGTGCAGGTGGATCACAACTAAACATTTTCAAATTAGCCATTAAATCCACAAGAAAACTGTATCCATAAAGTGTGAAATGTAACGCTATGCAAATGATATGGGTTTTTATGGCTGTCACGATTTCCTAAGCTAATAATTGGTCTTTGACCACAAAAATATATAGGATAACTCTAGTCTCAAGCAATGAGTCAGTGTGCTTTAATACTGATTTTGGGTAAGTTTGACTGCTGCCAGGGTTGTATATTTTCATTTACGAGTGCTTAAAAATATCCAAATTGGCTCTAATACCCAGCATTTCCCTTTTGTTTTCAAATGAGCTGTGCAGTTTAAATGGGGTGCTCACGAACAGCCAATAAAACTAATAACCAGCAAAAACAATAAGCTCACACGCTTTCACCAGCGCTTAAACATTGAGACTGTTTTATCAGGTGCAGATGGTGGCAAAATAAATACACCGCTTATTCACTCACACCAAAGGATGTTTAGGAAAAAGGTGAACAAAAGACCAAATAACAATACAACAATTCTACTTAGTTGGCTTTTCTCTTTTTGCATTCTAATGGTTTACATGTGGCAATGTCATTTTTCTTTGTCGGTTTTGTGTGGTGAGCTCCGGTGAATGTTTATCAACCTGAAGAACAGAAATTACAGTGCTATGTGTGCATTGTTTGTGATTTGTGCCTTGATGATTTACTCAAGTTAAAGGCTTCCCCCACCTAACCTACATCTCCCATTCACCTCCTCCAGTCTACAAAAACAACACCTACAACACCTACCGAGCAGCAAATGAGCAGTCTAAGCTTGTTGTGTTTTA
Organism: Xyrauchen texanus; assembly: GCF_025860055.1. Lineage (NCBI taxonomy): Eukaryota > Metazoa > Chordata > Actinopteri > Cypriniformes > Catostomidae > Xyrauchen > Xyrauchen texanus. The sequence goes on from NC_068292.1 coordinate 36,059,085, forward strand.
ATCTCATCTGTCTGTGGAACTCAGCCAATTTGTGACTGTAAAATATTTACTCACAAACTATTTACTCACAAATATTTTGAACAGATAATGCCAAGGAAACATGCTCACAAATAGAGGTTGGATATTACTGTGTGCACCACTGAGTTTGAGATAGACACACAGAAGTGCTAATAAACAATACTACCGTTCAACTTACTGTTGAAGTGCTAAGCAGCCATTTTGGATTCTGAAGTCTGGGATGTTGTGGTTCCTCAGAGTTTACGAGTCAGAACTCCTACTTGAGGGGACGTTCCAGTTAAAAGTTCCTTCTGGGAACTTGGAATTTCCAAGTGCAAATGGAATGCACCATAATGCTGATGTTTTTTTTTTTTCCTTATGTGATTTGCAGCCTCAGACTAAATTAAAATGTTTTTCTTGTGACCTGACCATTTTTACTTGTACATGACATTTCATATTTGTATCTTTGAAGTTTCCAAGATTGAGGCCTATTAACATGATAGCATGTTTCGTTAGCAACCTCTGAGACATCGTCACAATTCAAAGGTTGCATTTTTGCTCTACGATTATACTTTTACTCCACTAATGGCTAGGTTTAGGGTTTGGATTGGGATGTATTATGAGTTAATAAAATATGCATTCCTGTTGACCGTATTACATAATTTACAGCTAAAATTTAACTAACTTTTGGCACCACCTGATGGGCATTTCCCCCAGAAACAGGGGTTGCACATGCTCATACGTTCAACACTTCCAGCTTTGGCCACTGGTTGCCAATGAGTAGAATTTTGGTGAGCACCGATTTCAGCAGCATATGCTTCAACCTACTGTCACAGAATTCACAATGAGATCAGTCTGAGACACGATGATGATGTCTGGGAGGTGAGTTGCGTAAATGGAGCAGGTATGTGGCACTTGCGCTACCATAGTTCTTTGGGTTTTCATCCATGCCAATGATGTACAGCATGACAAATCACACACAGAGCATTTGAACACGACACTAGACATGACAGTAGTCACTTTGACTAAGCTAGGAGGAACCACTCGGAAGGATATTGCTGGTCAATGACTCTTGAGCTCATTGTATATTTCTATAACTACGTTGGTGTAAGCTACTCTGTTTTGACTCAGCATCTTGAGTGAGGGTTACTTATTCCAACCCCTCAAGTTATCATATTCTCACTTCCTCCCACTGGACATTCCACTACTGTGGTGACCTTTTCTCACTTCAGTGGAGTGGCTAGGATGCAATAAACCAGCTTTGATTATGACTTACATCTTGAGAAAACACAGACTCTAGAATGCACGCCATGCTTTCAAAAAGTGGAAATGGAGAGTCAGTGACCGGCCAGTCACACCAGTCATGCTTTATCGTGGCTGTTTCCTTGTGACCTGGCGTGACCTAAAACTCATCGTTACACAAGTCTTGCATTCTAATTTCGGTGTACTACTAAGATCTGTTGTGCCGAAACAATCTGTTTTTAGTCAAACTGCTTTCATTACCGCTTTTCAAAAGTCCTTAAAAAATATGCAGAGGTGGCTAGCTGAAAAAATGGCTTAATAACGATGGGGTGTCATAATTAGCCTTAATGAGAGGAACCTCTAAAAGGTCCATAAGACCACAGTTTAATGACTTGTGGATGCCAAGTTTCAAATGCGGTCACCATGACACCATTCTCTGCCTGATTCTCTTTCCATTACAAAAGACATAAGGAGTCTGATCATTTTTAAATGGGGAAAGTCCCAATTTCATATATTTAAAATAGAAAACAGGGATTCACATACAAACATTTTTGTAATTCCTATCTTTTTTATGGCTTCATTATAATATTAAACGTCACCAGTGTACCATGCAAAACAGGTCTTATTCATGAAACATGAACTTATTCATGCAGAACAATTTCTGTATTAATCATATGTAAACAGACTGATCACACTTTGAATTAAGCAACAGTAGGTTGAAAATTCTTCAGCTTAAAGAATTATTCTGTTCTTACCAGAATTGTAATCACTGCCCCAATATAGCCGAAGCTGGAGTGAGCTCCAGTGTCCAGGTGAAATGTCCACAGAGTGGCACCTAAAGCAAGTGGTGTTTGTAGTTGAAAATGAAATAATACAGTCAACAGGAATACATATTTAATTAACTCTACCCCCTAATCCAAACCCCAACACTAAACCTAACTGTCAGTGCAGTACAAATTTAATTTTAGAGCATTAAAGCAACCTCCGAATTGCAGTAACCATTGTTTGTCAATAAGATTACTTTGTGGCTCCCATGAGACCAGAACCTGTCTTGGAGGTTGCTCACACTTAAATTGATTTGAAAATGTATGATGGGAATGGTGCTTTTCAGTAATTTGGCTGAATGGTGTTGAATTCAGGGAATATTAATTTTCTTTGAAATTACTGTTTTTCACTAGCGATGTCCTTTCAAGTGGTTCCTCCTAGCTTTAAAGGTCAAAGCGACCACTGTCATGTCCAGTGTCATGATCGAGTGCCATACATGTTACTGGTTTATGCCCAACCAGTGGAAGACAGGGAAAGTGATCGGGAAAACTGTTTGAAAACATATTCCCTCTGAATAATATTTCTGAATTTGCTGGCTTCTTTAAGCTCAACAGTGTTTACTGCGGGGGTCGTTGGGCTTGAATTTTTGGTGATATGCTTGAGTGCTCTCCGGGAGGATGTGATTGCAGTGTTAGGGTGTGTAATTGGGGGTGCAGAGCCGCTAACACCAGGCTCTCATGTCTGCCTTGCGCAGCGGAATGCACCCGAAATGAGGGTCTGCGTTTGCCAGGGCCAATAAATACGCAAGAGGCTGAAGTTTTCTCCCCCATAGTTCTTCAAAGGCCATCACCCTTATCAAGGCAGACAAATTTGTGGAGGTAAACACTAACCGTGTAGGCTCACCTTGGCTAAGACAGCATCACACCTGTCTATGGCCCACAGGTGGAAGAGCTAAACAAGGCTGCTGGATAACAGTCTGCATGGTTACAGCCTCGGCCAGGGCCCAGAACAACCAGGCTCCTTGAAAATCAAGCCAGGAAAGTACTTGTACTCTATGAACTCATCCTGTAGTTTAATGGGTGCTGTTGTGTATGGGGCATGGAAAATCGGATTCTCTTAAGATCGGAGGAATGTCATTATAAAAAGAGTCCTGATGTAGCTGTAAATCTTGGGTGATGTCATGCTCATTCACAGAGGTTGTTTAAAATGTGGTTGTCTAGTAATAAAACATTTATTTTTAAATTAATCAGCAGGGGTCATTTAACTTAAGGAAGTCTGTTCCACACTGCAGCCTTTCTTGAAAGAACTTGTTTTTTAATAATATTACTATGAATTTATAGGCCTATTATTTTACAGAATTTATCCTTCTCAAAAATAATGTCAACCTCAATCAGGATAACATTAAACAAATAGGGTGCCAACATTAAATTGAGAAAATTCATACTTTAAAAAACATAATAAATTGAGCATAATTTACACTACAGTAAATCCAATTACATTTTTAAATAAAAGACCCTTTTTTATTAGTCGAATACATATTGATTAACAAATTGATTAATTAGTATTTTACTTAAAATAAAAAAAGATGCAGTGACTTCATGCCCTACAAAAAAATCTAGAGTTTTGGCAACCAGACGCAAACTTGCCACAAATTTACCACTTTTTTTTCCACATACAAATGAGCTTATGATTCGCCACAGATGTTTGCCAGACGTTTGCAGCTCTTCACCAATAGCGGTGAACCTGCAGAAAACCTTTGGCAACAATGAACAATTTGCCACAAGTTTGCCACAAAGCTCATTTGTATGTGAAAATGATCAGTGGTGAATTTGATGTGATCATTGTTTTGGTTTGCTCATCTGCAGCATTCACAATATAATGTGATAAAAACCAATCTATTATTTTGTCATGTTACACCATTACATGTTGGAAATTGTAGCTCGGACAGCTACACTATTGTGAACATAGTTGAACTACTGTAATGCCACTGTATAATGTAATTACGTTAGTAGCTAGTTAGTTATCTCCCAACACTGATGTGAAGGCTTGGCTCGGCTCTGACCTAGATGACTGCCTACATTGCCTAAGCCAAGATCCGCAATGGTACCTTTCCTTTTAAAAGCATTTATTGTAAAAATCAATTGCTATGTGTAAGTTACCATGTTTCATTTGATGAACTTAAAAAGGTTGACAGTCATGCATTTAAATTATGCTTGTCTTAGTTTCAGTGTTGTTAAACAATGTTGCTCAGAGGCATTTTTCCACAATGTAGCTGCAAATAAACTGTGAAGTAGTGCAGCCTGGTCATCGATGCTCAAAACTCCAAATGCTTACTAAGGCAAAATTGAATTGAGCTGTTTCTCTCATGGGGTCTTGACTTGGAAATTATTAGTGGTTTCTGCATGCGGGTTATGCCAGATATGGGACTTTTTGCATGGATGAATGTGTGATAATTTTCAATATTTCTGATACAATAAATGGTACAGAGTGTATTTTATTGAAAAGTTTTGTGCATGTTTGTGTATGTGGACAGAATTCAGTTAAAGGTTTGAAGTTAAATGTGCAATTTTCATGTTTGCAGCTGATATTTCTACCCGGTTGTGGGTCCTGTATGGACAGTTTATTTATATAATTTCTATACATGGTCATATAGAAATATACACAACCATCTATGCAGCTTTCAGGCCATCAAGAAATCATTAATCAATGTGCAGTTATCAAGGTTTTTTAGTGTGTCATATCCATATTAATGACAGACCTGTATACATACGTGTAATCAATCCTATGCTGAGGACAATGTGATATTGTGCTGTATTTATTTTTGCTGTTAGACTTCATAATTTAATGCTTTTCCAGCTCTGTCCTGATTATGGTATAACAACTCCACACCAATCTTTCAAAGGTATGCTAAAACATGTCATTTTTCTTGCCTGCAGGAAAATGGAAGGAAAATAAATGTCACCGAACATTATAAAAAAGAAAATAAAAAAAAAAAGAAATACATGTAATAAAATTCAACATGCTACTTGACTTGGAAAGGTCCATGTTGGTTTGTTGCTACCATCATAGTGATAGTGAAGGACCTAATTGAGCATTATTGTCATTCTCATGCGGAGTTATGCCATCAAGGAACAATATTACATGTGTTTCCATTCGAAAACTATGGAACCTCACAACTGTGTGGATGTTAGCTTACTGTAAAAGTTTTTTTTTTTTTTTAACCCATCAGGTCCAATTTTCCAATTTTGGGAGTTGTACACCCTTGGTACTAGATCCTTTGTTCTGTGTTTATCACAAAATGCCTCCTTGTTGCATTATTATGATATAAAAAGTCAATTATAACAGGATTGGTGAAAATGCACTTTGTTTTATTTGCTAATGCTTCATTTTAAAACAGAACATTTTTGAGAAATATGTTTAAAAAGGATGCTTTCACTCTGAGAATAAATTAATCTAGGCTGCATATTTTTACCATGACATTGGTAACTGAAAACGTCTGTCAGCACAACAGATTCACAAATTTTACTGAGTGCACCTTTAAAAGATATTTTAAATAAGACACAAACCTAAAACACACACACACAAAAACAATTCATCAATGAAATTATCAGATGCTATGACGGCATGTCATTGCTTTGAGAAGTAAAACTGCTATTAAGAGCAATAAACCACAGTACCTCACTTTTTCCCAGGTTCCTTGGCTTGTGAAGAAAGAAGAAATTCACTGAGCGAATAATGGGAAACTATTTTTATCAGCACCTCTGGTGATTAAACATCAGTTCATGGTGCAATTATTTGAGCTGCAGTTAGCTAAAGGTTTTTGAAAGTTAAAGAATGAAAAATCCTTCACCTGATTTAGTGAGTGTTGATCTGCCTTTATGACACACTTAGCACCTAATCAGGCTTTCACAGATGCAGCCGTAAAGATCTACAGCCTCACCCACCACACATGGAACAGCACTGCTATTTACATAATACATCACAGCCTGTCTGATGTTCTTCACAGTAGAACTGGTCCTTTGCCAGTGTAGGGGAATGTTACTTTTAAGAGTGAGGAGCTGTTCACACAGGGCATGTTCTTGCATTTAAAAACGGCTAGACAGACTGCAAGGTACTAGAACTCAACGCAGGTAACTCGTGACATGTTTTTCTAAACTGTACTATTTTTTTACTTTGAACTTAAATGGTGTAACACTGTTGAAGGATGGGCAAGGAGGAGGCGAGAACCGGCTTGTCAACATAAATTATATTTTAATGAGAAACTCAAAAACACATAAACAAACACACATGACGGACATGTCCGTAATTCTCTCTCTCTCGAACAATCATCACCGGCCGCCTTTATCCCTCGCGCGCCTCATCAGGCTGATTGGGGACCGGGCGCGCGATATTCCGACCGGCCCCGCCCCCCTCCGCTCCACAAATGGTTAAAAATATGGTTGTGTGATATGCTGAAAAAACTGAGATGAGACAACAGACAAAAATGTCCATCTAGCGCATATTTACATTTACAATTATGCATTTGGCAGAAGTTTTCATCCAAAGCGACTTACAGAGCCCTTATTACATGGACAATCCCCCTGGAGCAACCTGTATTTAAGTGCCTTGCTCAAGGACAATGGTGGTGGCTGTGGGGATCGATCTGACAACATTATAACAGTTTAGTTGAGCATTAACTCCAGGTTGTTCTGGGGATTGTCCCTGTAATAATTGCACTGTAAGTCACTTTGGATAAAAAGCGTCTGCCAAATGCATAAATGTAAATGTACTCCTTACTTAAATACCACATTACATTACAGTTCCTTTTTATTGAAAGTCACGTGTTTGGTAGTTTTGTGTTTGTTAAGCAATGCCTTTTTCTCCAATAGTTGGCTGAAGCTCTCTCTCGCTCTTCCAAAACAGGAGTGCTTTACTTGCAGGTGTTTTTTTATTTTTTATTGTATTTTGTGTGGACGATGTCCCCCCGACATAGCTTACATGGAATAACATGAGGGTAGTAAAAAAATGATTACCCTTTAATGAGAAGCAGACGCTGTATCCGGTTACTACCCTTCCCATGATGCCATTAACCAAACTGAAATATGAAAGAAACAATTTGCCTTGAACACACAGAACTGCTGGAACACGGGTCTGGAGCTACAAAGAAAGCTCTGTATGTTTAGCGATGCTTGTCTTCCTAATGAATCTCCATACATTCAGTTCGGTTCCAGAACAGTTCAGACTGCTGAGTGGATTATTGGTTGCCCCCTGCCCTCTTGTGCACCTCCAGAGTGAGGAAAAGGGCTGGTAAAATCACTCTGGATCCCACTCACCCAGCACACTACCTTTTTGAACAGTTGCCTTCAGGCCAATGCTACAGAGCACTGAGCACCAGGACCGTCAGGCACAAGAACAGTTTTTTCCCTCATGAACTATCCTATCCAGCTATCCATCTCATGAACAATTAAAATTATAATATAATTACGTGCAATACACAGCCTAGACACTGCGATGGACTGGCGACCTGTCCAGGGTGTCCCCCGCCTTTCGCCCAATGTTAGCTGGGATAGGCTCCAGCCCCCCGCGACCCTGTACACAGGATAAGCGGTTGACGATGGATGGATGGATGGATGGACACAGCCTAGACAGACTTATACATACTATAAATACTTGTACATACTATATGTGTATTTTTGTCTTATTGTGTATTTTTATTTATACTTATATTTTTATTTGCTCTATTTTTATTCTATTTTATTATTATTATTATCTCTATCTTGTTGTATTGTTTGTGCACTGGAAGCTTCTGTCACCAAGAAAAATTCCTTGTATGTGGAAGCATGCTTGGCAATAAAGCTCATTCTGATTCTGATTCTGATAACTTAGTTTAATCATTTTAAACCATAATTTGCATTATACATAAGTAATATTGGCATTATATTCATGATGTTAGCCAGAGGGAAATTGGCCCCCAATCTGGTGTCTCCCAAGGTTATTTTTCTCTATTGAACAACACATTATGGAGTTTTGTGTTCCTTACCACAGTCACCTTCGGCTTGCTCACTGGGGTTATTAATTAAATTATTATTTAATTACTTGTTTTTAAACACAATTCAAAATCATATTTTATCAAAATACACAATGATTAATCTAAGACATTATAGATATTACAGTTTTATCTTCTGTTAATGCCTGATCTTCCGTAAAGCTGCTTTGAAACGATGTGTGTTGTGAAAGGCGCTATACAAATAAAAATGACTTGACTTGACCATGGCCCTGCCCACTGGTGCTCACTTGGCTCGTAAACAAAGACAGAGAGAAGGACAGAAGGTCTACTTTCTGTGGCCTAACTACTCCTGAACACGAAAGGGTACCCATCTGGACTATTTTGAATTATTTTTATATACAAACATGTAATACACAGATGCCTTTGACAGTTGTCATCTCTCTGGCACACTTTTAAAAGAAGCAGTTGAGTTTCAGCTCTGAAGAGGAGATGTGTTTCCTCAGCTGCTGTGGCTCCTGTTGTTTTGTTGTTTAAACCGCTCAACAAACTGTTCTTTTACCTTTCAGCACTATTTTTAATTGTTGGTTTATGTAAACATGCACTAGAAGGACATCTTTGACCATTCTGATTTGTTTGCTGCAATGTGCACCTCAGTGCAGGATAATAATAAACTGTATGTGTTCGTCTTGTGAGTAAAGCAGTCATAAAATGAGTCTTTGCTAAGGAATTGTCACTCGATCAATAACACAAGTTAACAGTTCCATTCATTAATATTTCAAATGTCATGATTGTTTATGATGCTGACCTACATCTGGTGCGTCCGGCGACGTGTGCAACAGTTTGAGGCTGTCTACACTGGGCGCGACGACACAAACATTCTGATTTATTGGCAGTAGTAGCACCAGCGCAAAATGGAAAGGGACACCTGTTTGTTTACTGTTGGAGTGACGCACCGCAACAGACACCTCCACGGTAGACAGAATCATTGATTATAGCATCCGGTGTAGACAGTTTGTGAGTGTTAACAGTTGTACTTGAGATGAATATTGTAAAACGTTCGGTTGCAATGTGTTGGATGTGAATTATGTGCATAGTGACCAGATTCCTGCTTGTAGAAAATGGGACATCTCATCCAAGTAAAAATGAAATTGACATATCCTTTCCTAGGTGCAGATCAATGCGAAGTAGAGGGTGCATCCACATCTGTAACTGTTGTCACCTTGTACATTTTGCTGGCAGCAATTTTTCTCAGTGTGCGTTTGTCTTTCAAGGGTTTATTTTAAAATGCAGAGCAGTCCAGCCCAAAATTAAGACAAACATTGCCTTCATGACTGTTACCACTGAGTCGAGATTTATCCGGTGTCCAGTCTGTGTTCATTAATGAGAACACACACTACACAGATGCAGATGTCTCAGGCAGGCATAAAACAAACCTCACGACCTTGGCTACGACTCAGAAGTTTATGGTCTGGCTCTCCGGCTCAACGTCTGTCCATCTCTCAGATACGGCCATCTTGTTCATGTTCCACTCAGTGATGCGACGAGTGACATAAATTTTCATGCAAGCCCACTCATCAAAGAGCATGGTTTTCTCAGTCAAACTGAGAGTGGGGATTCTGGAGTAGAAGTGTTTGAGACTGCTCTGAATGTCTTTCCATTCTGGGATGTCTTTCAGTAATGCCCACTCAAGTTTTTCTGTGTTCTCCTATGAGCGGCTCCAATTTTGGAGGTAAACTACTGATGCAGAATAAAAGCTTCTTACTGCACAAAATAAATAATCCGCTCGCATGTCACCAGCTTCAACCAGGGCATCCAACTGCTTTTTAATGTCAGAGGGTATGAATGATTCCTCCAGTCTGGCCAGCAAGACTTTGCAAAGCCACATCTGTGGCTTATATGTGGCCTTGATCTACTATCTCCAGGTCATGGTTAAAAGCGTCTGTTTGCTTGAGTGTGAAGCCAATCCAAAGTTTAGTGCAAAGATCACTGAAAATGTTTCTTAGAAACTTTGAGCATTTTCCTCGAGAAAGAAATTATGCACGCAGACCATTGACAATATGTAGTATTCTTTCAAGAGCTGGACAGAAGAAAATTTCAGATCATATGATTTCTTGATCAATTTCGCAATGCAGTCAGGTGACCGAATAATATGGCCGTGCACAACAGAATGACAAGCAAAAAGTCCTTCACTTGCATGCACCTTGTCAGATTCTGAACTGTGCTTCACAAAAAAATAGCTAACACTTGGTGTGGCACACTTACTTTTAGCAGCATCCGCATGCTTTTTTGTATGAATATGCTGCGTGATGTCGGTGTGGCCTCCATGGGCTCCACAAATCTCACACCTACTAGGCTCTGTCTGTGACTCCTTTTTTAGAAATTTAGATCCTTAATAAATATACATGCATGCTTCCTTGTCATTTTTCCAGCCGCAATTTCATCAGTATGCTCTTTCAAACTGGACATCTATTGGTAGGGAATAGTGAATGGATAGTTTAATCCAATCATGTACTTCAAATAACACGGTACAAGCTTTACAAGCCAAATCCTTGGCTACCTTTGATTTGAATACTCACGTGACTGAGAAAGCCACATAGGCGACAGAGAAATTATAGGAGAGGGGAAATACGAGACAAAACATGTTTGTTTTTTTCAGAATAAGTCGGGAAAACACTGGGAAAAATGGGATGTCTGGCCACCCTAATTATGTGTAAACCATGAAATGTACATTTCTATTGCTTTAGGTGCTTGTTCATTCTCTTCCGATTAAGTTTCCAAAATGGCTGAATTTGAGGGACTGCACGCTATTAGCCAATCATAACAGAGGGCATTTACATTGAAGTATAAAGGAGGAGCTAAGGCAAAAATCAAGCTTTTCAGAATGATTGTCAGAAACAGGGTGGAAAATTGTCATATATTACAAAATTATGACTGTTTTGGTGGAAAAAAAAACCTTTACCAACATTATCAATGGACCTCAGGGAAGAAAACTATAAAAAAGAGCATTTCATGACCCCTTTAAACTCTTGAAAATGTTACATATTCTTGTCAATGGGCCATAACTGAAAACTTTACTCAACAAGGCATTAAACCATAACTGAAACTCTATAAGAATTCCTTCAACAGTCTTTTTTCTTGCTCCAAATTTGCACTGACAGATGTTCTTCTTGTTAGCATCTCCGAGCTTTGGTCTGAACTTCAGAGTGCTGGATGAGCCTTGGCTTCCTGGCCAGAGTATAAAGAAAAGTGGAAATTATTATTTTGGACATCATATCTTTCCAATAAATGTCATTGGAATTAAATTTTACATTGTTAACAATGATGCCTGTTCACTGTGTAAGCAATTCAATGTTTCATTTTGTTTATGGGGGGATTTAGTGGTTTTAGAAATGGAATTAGACAACACAGAAATACTGTATGCTTCAGGAATATGGATACTATTCAAGCAATTGCATGCAAGTACATTGATTATTTATTATAGAATGATTCTGATCCATTTAGGCAACCATATGAGATTGCCAATCAAATCGATGAATGCGGTACTAAAATTTAAGTAGTTGAGACAACAATGGCAAAGGAAAACAATTCTTTACTGTGATGTCATTCAGCCCCCAATAATCTATGCAGGGCCTAAGCGAGCCATCCTTCTTCTCCACTAAGAACTCCACCCCTGCGGGCGATGAGGAAGAGTGGATGAGACTGGCTGCCAAAGAATCAGTAATGTACCTGTTCATGGCCTCCCTCTCGGGAGCTGAGAATACAACCGTCCTTAGAGAGGGAAGTGCCAGGAAGCAATTCAATAGCACAGTCGTATGAGCGATGAGGAGGGAGGGTCACGGCATGGGACTTGCTGAATACCACCCTTAAATTTTTGTATTCCAATGGCATTCCTGACAGATCCGCCAGCTCATCCTGCAAAGAAACACAAGACTGGACAGGGGAGACAGCAGAGTTAAGGTAAAGTGCTGGTTGCCCAATCTATGCGTGGGTCGTGCATAACCAACCAGGAGTATCCCTGAAGGACAACTGTTCGGTGTGGTTTCCAGAGATCAAAGTGACCGGCTCAACAGAATTGATGATGATTGATGGGGCATGGCACTAAGAGTGTGGGTGGTGATGGGTTCATCCAAAGGGATCCTGTGGAGCCACCATTCGGAAGCCAAGTCTGTGTCCATGAAATTGCCTTCGGTGGCGGAATCCACCAGAGCCAAGATAACATGACAGTTCGTTCCAAATAGCAGCCGGGCCGTGAGGAGCATGTGGTGTCTGGGGGGCTTGTCCAAGGATGTCGGGCTCGCCATTAACCCCTAACTACTGACAAGCATTGTCTTTTTAATGGGCAGGAGGTGGCACAGTAGACCGAACTGCCGCAGGTAAAGCATAAATTACTTTGAAGTCATTGCTGCTTTTCCTTACATGACACTGGAAGCCTACCTACCTGCATTGGCTCACATTCGGGGTGTGGATTCCTGCCTAAGTGGGCTAAGAGCGGCGTCGACGATGCTCACGTTGATGCTCATGGCGTTGAGTCAAACGGCAGTCAACCCAGATGGCTAAGTCCACCAAATCATCATATCATGGGGGAAGGTCCAGACAATAAATCTCATCTTGGATAGTGTCCGAAAGCCCAAGAACAAACCCCACATAGCGGAACCATTCCAATCGTTGGAGGTGCCCAGGGTGTGGAATTCTATTGCATAATCGCATACTGAAGGATTACCCTAGGACAGTCCTGATAAAATCCTCCCATCTTCCCGACCTTGAGCTGCCCGGTCAAACACTCAGAGAATTTCAGAGGAGAAAGCTTCATATGAAGCACGGATGCCAGTTATCCCACATCCCCGGTCCCCATTCGCAACCACAAACAGGCAGGTAACCTCATCTCTATAGATAGACAATCAAGATACAAAAGCATGCTCCAACTACACATGAGAGAAACATTAGACATGACAGCGAACAGTAACAGCATACAATTAACTGGCAAAGAAGGAGGGGAAACACAAGGAATAAGTAGGGAGTGCAATCAGAGTGAAGCAGGTGGAAGCAGGCATGTAATTCATCACTGTGATCAGCGTCTCCCTGGGACCAGTCAGCATTCCCATGGAAATGCTGATAATGCATGCTGACTCCACCTGTGAGACATGATGGAGAGAAAAATAAATAACTGTGTGAGCCGACACACATGCCGGAACTGTGACACTAAGAGTCTTCTTTTAATTATTTTAAACAATTTTATTCTGAGGATGAGCCACCAGTTAAAGGAGTAGTTCACATAAAAATGGAAAATGTACATTTACTCACTCATTTACTCACCCTTATGTTGTTCAAAACCCATATGCTAGGTTTTTTCTTGGAACATACAAATGTATATTTTTATGCAGCTCTATTCCATAGAATAAAAGTTTATACTGAGCAGGAGCTGTTGAGCTTCAAAAAGGACAAATACTATAAAGCATTATAAAAGGTTCATTATAAAGACATCATAACAGTAGTCCACATGACAAGTGCACTATATTCCAAGCTTTCTGGGGCCATACAACAGCTATGTGTTGTATTGACTGCTTTTATGGCATTTTTATAATATTAGATTTTTCTCTTCGAACCTTGACAGCAGTGGTCAATATAAACTGTATTTAAGAGTCTACTGTGAGGAAAAAATAATGAGGAACAACTTGAGGGCAGTAAATCATGTTGTGTATTGTCCAGATTCAGCAATGATGAAACGCAAAAAGAAAGAAAAGAAAAATTGCTAACAGGCAAATTGCTAGCAATGCAGACACGGTTTTTGTCTGTACTGTGTGAACTTTAAAAACACATGTATCTTTATGTGAAGCTTTCCACTAAGGAAGACACGGGAACCAGCGTCGGCTTCAAAGTAAGATTTTTTTAATTATACACTTTCCGTTCGATACACAATCGTATAACACACGTTCTTTTAGTTGCTACTCTGGGTGTAGGCACTCTCTCTCTCGAGGCTCTGTGGCTGCTGCTCTTTTATGCCGCTCTCCTCATGCTTACTGCAATTAGACACAGGTGTTAGACATAATTTAGCTCAGGTGTAAGCGCCCTTACCGCTTTTCTCTCCCGGACGGGCGCTTGACCACGCCCCCGCTGCCACACTTTATTAAACCAAAAATGTACAATTTTGTGCCTTTATCACATTTCAAGTCTTTATTAAGAAAATGATTGCATTCAGCACCTTTACTATATAGAAGGACCAAAGAGGACCATTGTATTTTTGACCTTAACACCTGTGTCCCCCCCACCCCCAAAATGGTTTGTTCCCCCCAATATTCAAAACATGGTTACGGCCTTGGTAGTACTGCAACAGTTTCCTGGTGAAATAGTCACTAGTGGCACTTATAACAAAAATTTGTATTTAATGTTTTGTTATCCTCTAAAGAATTAGCAATTAACAAATAGGGTTATTTTATCAGGGTATTGTCAATAGGTGTTTTAAAGGCAAAGCACATTTTCACCTTCATTGCAATTCTTTATTCTCTTTCAATATGTGCATGCCAGGTTGTGTAACAGTTTTTAGATAGGTGCGTCAAAATCTCCTTGAAACAGGTCCAAAAAGAAATGGTTTACCGAGTTTGAAGTGAAAAAATTTGACTGGCCTGCACAAAGCCCAGAACTGAACCCCATTTAACACATTTGGGATGAATTGGATGCTGACTGCAGGCCAGGCCCCAGAAGAGTGGAAGCTGTTATAGTAGCAAAGGTAGTATAATTTTTTTTAAATACACATGGTTCTGAAATTAAATGTTTAACAATTTCATATGGGTATAATATTTGGGTGTCCACATACAGTGCTTTTAGACATGGCCCCACCACCACTCTGGTCTAGATTAGCTGATCTTCAGTAATATGGGCATCTGTATCCATTTGGCCCTTTTAAATTAATAGATCCCATCATATCCTCATGTATGCCAATCACTCAGCCAAGAGGTGAGCCCTTTGGATGAGCTCCACTGTTTGATTTGACAGCATACAGTTGAGAGCTCATCCTTTTGAGTCGCAGCTGTTGGCTCGAGCAGACGGGAGTGAGAATGGTCTGCAGGTATGTGGAGGTGAGCAATGAAAGGCTTTTTAAGCCTCCCCTTTGAAGTCCTGCCCCCCTATGGGAGCTAAAAGGGTAACGTGAGATGGCTGTGAGCACAATGACTCTCTCACCTGCACCCTTTGAAGATCCAAGCATGCCTAGGACATCTTCATCAGAGGATCCACAAACGTTTATGGTCCCTTTCTTTCTTTTTTTTTTTTTTGTTTTTTGAGTACCCTAGTCAAACTACTCCAGAAGTCTTTGTGGCTGTGTGTTTCTCAGCACTCTGGTTACATAGGCTCATGTTCAGGATGAGACCGGTGTCAACCTGCTCTGTGCCCCGATCAGCATCAATCGCTCAGCTTCTGTATGTCAGTGAACCTTAAATGTCACCTCCTGAGCTGACCAATTTTCCAGCTAGATTCTATTTCCAGGATGGTTTCTCAGGACTAACTTCTGCAACTGTGTTTATTTTCGGACTTATTGCTTCACAAGCTTTGCTTTTATATGTAGCTGGTGGGATGTAAATAAACAACACAGAATACAAACTATTTGGGGGGGTATCAGACGGCTGTTTAATACAAATAAAATAAACAGCGGTCGATGGGGCCGTATATATATTAAAAAGTCTGAAACAGTACTGGAACACTAAAAATAAAATACAGTAGAGGCTAATGTTAAATGAAAACACAAATGGCATTAGCCTACCCACATGCCTCAGCACATACTTAATACATGCTTATATCATTCACAGCACCCTATGTACTTGATTAAACCACTCAAAGCATTTATGCATTTAACACATGCTTAAACACTCAGAATACTTTATGCATTTAGTACTTGCTTAAATCACTAAAAGCATTTTATGCATTTCTAACCAAGCTTTAAGGACATGTAGAGCAGGGGTGCCCACACTTTTTTGTGTGATGATCTACTTTTAAATGACCAACTCAATAAGATCTACCAACTTAAAAAACACAGTTTCATTTAAAATAAGAAAATGCTTGTTGGGACTACTGCATGTAGGCCTATCCCTACATGGAATTCATCTTCTAATTAATAAAAAAAATATATAATAATGTTCAATGTTGATATCATTCAGTTTTAAAATTAAACCCAAAACACCTACAGCACAATAGATTACAATAGCCAGGGCATTTACCTTATTCTGATGACGAGTAAATATTTTGTTTATTCAGTTGCCATGACAACTAGGTTTGCGCATACGCGCCTTCCAAGGACTTCTGAGAACAGAGCGCGAAATTACGATGCTACTGCCCGGATTAGGCAAAACTGAATGGAATCAGACAGTTTTGCCTAATCCGGGCAGTAGCATCGCAATTTCGCGATATAAACAAAATAAACAAAACCTCGCCTGGTCAATATTTACTTGTCAAGTGCAAGTCAGACAGAAACTAAAAGAAGGAAAGACATTATATTTATTTTTATTCAAATTTAATGAAAGCACATTTACATTTTGTGCGATCTACCAGCATTGCCTTTGCGATCGACTGGTAGATCGCGATCGACATATTGGGCACCCCTGATGCAGGGCATAAAACAACAGAATTCTCATTACACATGTTTTCACATATAACACGTATTACGCTTATTTGCTAAAATGGAAAACGCTCTGGGCTGGGTTTCCCAAAAGCTTTGCAAGCTTAAATTGATCGTAGAGACCGTTTGTGCCAATGTTTCCTACAATCTACTTAGGCTTATGATGCTTTTGGAAAATGAAGCCCTGGGCTATAAATCATATAATAAGCTTTGATTCATACTAAATTTACCAACCCCGTCCTCACATGTGTGCCAAAACATGGATAAAGTCCAATTTTTGTTTAATTTGTTTTAATTTGAAAAACAAATTATCCATAAAAAACACTCAGTTTTAACAAACAACTCTTCTGAACACATATTTAATGCAATTTATGAGCATTTATTGTAACATTTTATATTTACCCAAATAATTCTCAACCGATAAACAAAACCGGGAGCTCTCTTGCACAACGCATGCTCTCACATCTCTAACATGAGAGAGAGCCAGAAAACAGGTGTTGCAAAACTCTGGTTCTTAAAGGGTTCACGTCAAATTTATGACTAGAGGTAAATTACATGAATTACATGCAATAAAAGTGAATAGTGACTGAGGCTAACATTGTGCCTAACATCTAATTTAGCATTTTAGGTCACCTTAAAATAAAAAGGTCATCATTCACACTAAAGGAGATGTCAGGCAGAATGACATCCTCAGTCACCATTGACATTCATTGCATCTTTTTCCAAACAATGCAAGTGAAAGTTCACTGAGGCTGTTAGTCCCTAAAATTCTGCTTAAAATCTGCTTTTGTGTTCCATGAAAGAAAAAAAGTCTGATGGGTTTGGAACATCAAGAGGGTGAATAAATGACGACAGAACATGCATTTTTGGGTAAACTATCCCTTTAATAGGGAAAGTTTATGACAACTGATTTGTCAAACCCCTCTGCCTATGATATGGACACAGAAGGGAATAGGAGGGTCAAATTGTTTTTTTTGTTTTTGTTTTTTTTGCATCATTACTTTTTAAACAGTTCAGTATCTACATATTGCTGTATTAAGATTTGCACTACAGCCAAACCAGTGGAGCCATTGCGAATAAAATTGAATGTAGCCAATGGCAACAGTTCATGTGCAGACAGGTGAAAAGGATACTACTGAAGGTCAGGGCAAGGTCTTCAGGCAAAAGGCAGATAAGTGACTCTGCATGAGGTAATTTTGCAACAGCCACACACACCTTTTTGGCTTGGCTAAGGGAGCTCTTTGTTAATGCAAAGAAGTGCTGATGGCTTCTGTCCCCCTGTGGTAGGGTCACAGAGGCCCTTTTTTTAAACAGAATAGGCCATGCACATGACAAAGAGCCAGCATTAACAAATATAAACTAAATATGCTTTTCTTTACAAAACAAAAATTAAAATCAACAATTTTTAAATGGACTGGATTTAGAAGAAAGAGTTTTGACTTGCTTAACATCTTTTGGTCACTACAAAATTCTATACTCTATACTAAATTCTATAGTAGGTTTCTCTTTATAATGCACACTTTTGGACACTTAATTTACACTTAAAATGTACAAAATCATTGTATTAACAAAATATAAAACTAAGTGGCACTTCTCAGAACTAGCTCCACTCAAATTCACAAAGGTGCCCTAGCTATTAACAATATAGCTATTATACAATATGTAGCTATTTATAAATATGGATTTTTAAAACATCACATACTTCTTTTTGATAAATGTTTTGCTTGAGATGCTTGGTTGTGTGATATTTCTTTATATGTCACTTTGTCATATATGGCAAAGACATCTAAACATTTGTAAGTGTGACTCAATTGTCCATTTCCAAAAATCATTTTGGGGGCACTGTCTTATGTGGTTACTAAGCTGTTTATTTTCTGTAACACATATTTTCAAACTTTTTAATGCCAAGGACCTAAAAGTAGCTTCCGGTAATCATTTTCATGTATTAATGCCCATTGGTAACACTTTACAATAAGGTTCCATTTGTTAATATTAGTAAATGCATTAGTTATCATGAATAAACAATTAACAATATATTTGTTACAGCATTTATTAATCTTTGTTAATGTTAGTTAATAAAAATACAGCTGTTCAACGTTAGATCATAGTGCATTTATGTTATCTCATACAATTTTTTATTTAAAAAATGTTTTAGTATATGTTGAAGTTAACATTAACTGAGATTTTGAAATGCTTAATAAGTGTTGTTCATTGTTAGTTCATGTTAACTGATGTTGTTGACTAATGTTAACAGGGTTGGGGAGTAACAAAATATAAGTAGGGGCGGCTGTGGCTCAGGTGGTAGAGTGTGTCGGCCACCAACGCAGGATTGGTGGTTCGATTCCCGGCCCACAAGACCCCACATGCTGAAGTGTCCTTGGGCAAGACACTGAACCCCAAGTTGCTCCCAAGGGCAGGCTAGCACCTTGAATGGCAGCTCTGCCACCATTGGTGTATGACTGTGTGTGTGAATGGGTGAATGAGTCACAGTTTAAAGTGCTTTTTAAAACCAAATAACTGTATTCAGCCTACAGTTACAATTTAAATAATTGGTAATTAGAATACAGTTACTTTCAAAAAATATTTTGATTACTGAAGAGATTACTTTGCATTGTCATTTGTTTCATTTAATATTTAGTCCTTTCAGAGGAAACAATTTACACATATTAATGATGCGATCCAAAGTGCATTTGAACAGCGGTGAAACACTTTCTTATGAAGTGTTACATTCATACGAGAAGACAGAGAAGTATGTTTGAAGTAGGTTTGGAGAAGAAGAAATAGAAATAAACCTTGTGTAAATTGTCAGCTTTACGCTAAGCTAAAATGCTATTTCTAGCCATTTTACATAAAAAAAATTTATCAAGAAAATTCATGTTGGATCATAATTTCATTTTTTCAAGTAAGACCTTTGATATTAGGGCAAAAATCTTATTCTTGATAATTATTTTTGTATTGTGTTCCTGTAAAAATATCTAAAATCCTTAAAACAAGATAACATTTTTTTATATTGTTTTAGAAACAACAGTGCATGATATTTTGGTTTCTCAGAGAATGTATTTTTAACATATGCATTTGGTCTTACTGCACTGACAGAGTTTTTAATAGTCAAAACAAGTGAAAAAAATCTACCAGTGCTAAAGAAGTAATCCAAAGTATTTAGAATATGTTACTGACCATGAGTAATCTAACGGAATACATTACAAATTACATTTTACAGCATGTCTCCTGTAATCTGTAGAGGAATACATTTAAAAAATAACCCTCCCAAGCCTGAATGTTAACATTTGGAACCTTATTGTAGTGTTACAGCCAATTTATATTGTGTAAGAAAAATTGAAAGCATGATATTATAGGACAACATGTTGTTTGAAAAACTTTAAAAGGGATAGTTCAATCAAAAACTAAAATTCTTTCATCATTTACTTAAAGATTTTTTGAAAAATATCTCAGTTCTGTAGGTTGATACAATCCAAGTGAATGGTGATCGGACCTTTAAATCACATAAAGGAAACATAAAATACATAGAAGTAATCCATAAGACTTCAGTGTTTATATCCATATCTCCAGCAGCAATGTAATAGGTGTAGGTAAGAAACAGAACAATTTTCCTTTTTACTCTAAATATCAACTTTAACTTGCAGATGTGAAAGTGAAACTAAACAGGTATCACATGTGACTTTCAGATGTCAATGTGAAAGTGGAGATTTAAAGTAAAAAAAAACTTGATCTGTTTTTCACCCATCTATTATATCGCTTTTATATATATATATATATATATATATATGTATTGTTCCAGCAGCTTTACTTGAAATTTTGTCTTACATTAAAAGAATTGAGATTAATCTCTAATTAACAATCTTCAGAAAGCAGAAATTAGTAATAATATCATAATAAAATGTAGTGGTGGTGGTGGAGTGGGCTAAAGCACATAACTGGTAATCAGAAGGTCGCTGGTTCGATCCCCACAGCCACCACCATTGCATCCTTGAGCAAGGCACTTAACTCCAGGTTGCTCTGGGGGGATTGTCCCTGTAATAAGTGCACTGTAAGTCGCTTTGAATAAAAGCGTCTGCCAAATGCATAAATGTAAATATCAAATTCTTTAAATGTTAACTGTTTATAAACTTACACTTTTTCCACTAAAATTTTCTTTAGTCCCCCTAGTATCCCCTTGCCTCCCCCTGGGGCCCTATTTTGAAAACCATTGATCTTTAACTTTCTCATTGCAGCTTTGTTAGTCACTTTGAGGGCCCCCATCCTATTTCCATCTGGTATTAATGAGCACATTCATCTGGCCTCTCTGTTACTCATCACCCATAATTCCCTGCTGTGACCTCTGTGACCCTCACCTCCACTTGTGTCTGTCCTTTTCTCCTCCTCATCCTCTTCTCCAGCAGCATTCACCTCTAAATGACTCGAGCTCTGGCTGGGTGACAGTCCTTGTCAGTCTCTGTCGGACCAGCCTGAACCAACACTGGTCTAATCCCAGGATCACCTTTCCCCCGTGGGGACACAAGTGTGGATCAGTGGGACAGAGCTCCTGGAATCACTTCTGTCAGTCTGGGTACACAAATATGCAGTGTCATAATTACACATTGGATTTGTTAACATGTGCACCAATAGTCTGATTATAGCTAATAAGAAGAGTATCAAAAACGTTGTACTTTGTATTCACTCAGCATGTTTTAATTGTTGCAAGGGGAAATTTTCTTTCTAGGTATCTTAAGGAGTTAAGTGATTCATAGCTGACACGGGCTCATTGAGATTGAGTCAGAAGCAGTAGCTCTCTAACCATGACAAAATGCTCACATCTGTTTAATTTCACTTCCCTGCGGCAGGTCAGAGAATGAATTATTGAGAGGGAGGATTTATTAACCTTGCTGATTTAAACCCATAGCTGATGTTCTGCTGTGCGTCCTCTTGTGTGTACTGTCATATGCATACATTGGAAAAGTGTGGTGTGCAACGAATGGGGAACCCTATGCCGAAAAGACCAGCTTAGACCAACGTAAATTTCCAATGCTGGTCTAGCTGGTGGACCAGCATGTTGTTCACCAGCAAAAAATGCTGGTCAGCCATGGTCGTTCATTGAGGCTGGTTGACCAAGGGAAGAAGCATACTGTACCAGAATGCCATGTTGGGGATGAGCATTAAAAACACAACATACAGGGGCCTGGGTATCTAAGTGGTAAAGACGCTGCCTACTACTCGTGAAGTTTACTAGTTCGCTAGTCTGAATCCCAGGGTGTGTTGAGTGACTCCAGCCAGGTCTACTAAGCAACCAAATTGGCCCGGTTGCTATAATTGATTTTTACTGTATGTATCTTTACATAATATATTTAATATTATTATTATTTTTTTGTATATAAAGATATTGTATATACTATTTATATATTAATTTATATATATATATATACACACAAATTCTAATAATAGCAATATATTATGAAAAGATACAAACAGTAAAAATCAATTATATACATAAAAATAAAAACAGAATTGAAATAATACTTTGCATGAATCTTTCCTTCAGTTCAGGGAGGGCCAGTGCACGGAGACTAGGGATGTGCATTTGTGGATATTTGTGGGTGTGCATTGCACAGTTGTAGTAACTCAAGTTTGGACAGTTTTACATAGTAGAGTACACCTTGAAAAGGTACCATAAATCTTTTTTATCTGCTGTTTGCTCAGAACACACCTCTTTCAACCTTTGACCTCCTTGGCTTGAAGGATATTGTGGTGCACTGGGTTTTCTTGAGAAATCGGGCTTATTCATGTTTTCCTCTCTCATACGCATATATACTTTCTACCCAACCTGATCTCATGGAAAGTCATACAAATATTTTAGAAGGGTCGACTCCGGTCATATGAAAATGTAAGACTTTTAGGCCAACCGGTCACATATGCTTCTGTCATGTCACTGTGAACAGATATTTCCTTATGTGTTACAAAACATATTTTGAGGTAAACCTAAGACTAACAATAAATTGTAACACCTTATCCAGACCCTAAACATCCAAAAAGCCCTGTTTTGTAACAAATTAGAAAAATAAATCTGTTTTTTGAACATGCATTTGTGTGATTGTGAGATTTTTTTCTAATTTTAACTACAAACTAAAACCCCATAACTAAAACCTTAAGCTCAAAGTATACTTCGGTCTGATGAGTACAGGATGCGTGATGCAAATTTCGTCACCAGCAAAGTGCTCGACCACTGAACGCATGTTTACGTAAAGAGCGTGTGTGTGTGTGTGTGTGTGAGGTCAGGAGATACCTTAAATTGTGTTACTCGAGTCTGAAGGAATATAAAGACATCTTTATGGGTGAAAACTCCTTAAAGGTGCAGTATGTATCAATTTTCATATTATATTCGCCATTTTTTTTTTTGCCAGTGTGTGAAAATGAGCCCTTCCCGGACTTCCTAGGTTGCCTATTAAAGCCTGTAGACTGATTTTCATGCGAAGGGAGTGGGTCGGTTTTGCCAGGAAAATCCAAAGGATGAGCCTTACCTCAGTGCTTCTCTTCTTCTATTCAACAGCAACAACAAACTGAAACACTAGGCAACGTTATCTTAGAGATAGAAACCAGCAAACATCCGGCTCCCAGCACAACACCAACTCCTACACAAACTCAGAGTAAGCCCAAAAAAAAGCAAAAAAATAAATACATGTACCTACTGAATCTTGTCTGGCTAAGCGGGAACGTGATCCTGGTCGAGCGAAAACTAGAATGAACATTGGCAGGGCATTTGATTCCTGGAGGGATCTTCGTTCAATTTTGGGGATCAAACCCGACCCTGAATTGGCGTTCTTCTTATTAGACAGGTAAGATTACATAACTGCAAAGCATGTGAAATATAGTGCCATAAGGATTGATCTGTGTAATTGTAGCTAACTTGATCTTGCCTGCTAATGCTGACATATTACAAGATACTTTGCTTCATAACTTTCAGATAATTTCAACGATCTTCAACGATATACTAAACGTCAGCTATATAGGATAAATTTAAGCAAATACACTGGTTTCTTGATCGTAGTTCAACATATAACATGCAAAACATAAAATAGTGCAACATAATAGTGCAGTGCAACAGTAAACTGTCTGGTATAGTTTGGTAGCATATAGCTGTATGTGTGTATCAGTATGCCATGTTAGCTGATAAGTAGTTCTAGATTAGTCTCAAAGTTTGTAGTAAAACAATCATAACTGTGTAATTAAAATTATGCTACCTCATCTGTCAGCATGATGCCGGTGAATCACGTTCAGTCTCTTTGTACATTACGTCATTGCTTTGGTTGATGCTCGCTCGCTCGCTCACATCTCTATGGAGCGTGTGCATGAGCGAGAGCACGAGCAACAGGTAGCTGGCTGCAGTTCCCTTAACGGCCAGAGGTGTAATTAAGCACCTTTAAGAGAAATAATCCAAATCTCACAGCAGTCATAGTGAGTATGTGCAAAATCGCCTGTGTATGTGCTCAGTCAAATTAAGTATAATTTGAAAGGCTAGCATTCGAATGTACACAGACATTAAGCGTTAGCATCAAAACCGAAGTGTACTTTGGGCTTAACAATAAAGTGGAACCCCTTACCGTGTTTTTACTTGGAAAATATTTTTTTTTGTACCATGGAAAAAAAGTAAATATCAGGGTTTAGAAGGTGACAAAGGGAGAAGATATATTTTGTTTTAAAAGTTTTAAGTTTTCAATTGATTTCCCAATCAAAATCAGAACTATCCATTAAAGAGAGAAATTCAACTGGTTAGGCTATGCAACTCCAAAAGACGCATTCTTTTTAAACTTTATATACAATATTTCATGGTGTTATATTGGTGGTATATCTGTTCAAAGCTTGTTAAAGGGATAGTTCACAAAAAAAAAGAAAAAATCTGTCATCAGTCTGTCTCACTGTCATGTTGTTCCAACCCGTATGACCTTTTATCTTCTGTGGATCACAAAAGGAGATCCTCAGTCACCATTCACTCTCTTCCGGGGTGAGAACGCTGTTTTTTGATTCCCCAACATTTTTGGAATCTCTTTTGATGTTCCAATTTTGTGCTGCATGCGAGCTCTCTCCTCACTTTGTCTACCACCGTTTTCAGCTCAGCTGATGGGTTCCTTTTGGTGAGCTGTATATTGGTGATGTGATGGTTGAGGCTCTGGCTAACATGGTATCACTTGTTGCCCGCATTATATCTATCAGCGTAAATATGCCTTTGGCATTAGTGCTCATTCTGCTTTTATTTTGTTTCACTTTTGGTGACAAAACCAAAATGGAAATTGGACACTCACCTTCTCAACTCAGGGTTTGAAACTGCCATCTGCGCCTTGATTTTGCAACATATGAGTACTGTCAGATGCTTAGAATTGCAAGTTGTCCACACTATATACACCGCTCATCCAGAAGATCCCTGAACATTCACTGTTCAATGCCTGCCGCAATCCCATGCATCTGGTCTAACAACAGGGTTCACCTAAGTCTAAGCTCCCTTCTACTGACTGCAGAACACACCGATCATTGATACAGTGAGGAAAATAAGTATTTGAACACCCTGCTATTTTGCAAGTTCTCCCACTTAGAAATCATGGAGGGGTCTGAAATTGTCATCGTAGGTGCATGTCCACTGTGAGAGACATAATCTAAAAAAAAAAATCCAGAAATCACAATGTATGATTTTTTAACTATTTATTTGTATGATACAGCTGCAAATAAGTATTTGAACACCTGAGAAAATCAATGTTAATATTTGGTACAGTAGCCTTTGTTTGCAATTAAACGTTTCCTGTAGTTTTTCACCAGGATTGCACACACTGCAGGAGGGATTTTGGCCCACTCTTCCACACAGATCTTCTCTAGATCAGTAAGGTTTCTGGGCTGTCGCTGAGAAACACAGAGTTTGAGCTCCCTCCAAAGATTCTCTATTGGGTTTAGGTCTGGAGACTGGCTAGGCCACGTCAGAACCTTGATATGCTTCTTACAGAGCCACTCCTTGGTTATCCTGGCTGTGTGCTTCGGGTCATTGTCATGTTGGAAGCCCCAGCCTTGACCCATCTTCAATGCTCTAACTGAGGGAAGGAGGTTGTTCCCCAAAATCTCGCAATACATGGCCCCGGTCATCCTCTCCTTAATACAGTGCAGTCGCCCTGTCCCATGTGCAGAAAAACACCCCCAAAGCATGATGCTACCACCCCCATGCTTCACAGTAGGGATGGTGTTCTTCGGATGGTACTCATCATTCTTCTTCCTCCAAACACGGTTAGTGGAATTATGACCAAAAGGTCTCATCTGACCACATGACTTTCTCCCATGACTCCTCTGGATCATCCAAATGGTCATTGGCAAACTTAAGACGGGCCTTGACATGTGCTGGTTTAAGCAGGGGAACCTTCCGTGCCATGCATGATTTCAAACCGTGACGTCTTAGTGTATTACCAACAGTAACCTTGGAAACGGTGGTCCCAGCTCTTTTCAGGTCATTGACCAGCTCCTCCCGTGTAGTTCTGGGCTGATTTTTCACCTTTCTTAGGATCATTGAGACCCCACGAGGTGAGATCTTGCACGGAGCCCCAGTCCGAGGGAGATTGACAGTCATGTTTAGCTTCTTCCATTTTCTAATGATTGCTCCAACAGTGGACCTTTTTTCACCAAGCTGCTTGGCGATTTCCCTGTAGCCCTTTCCAGCCTTGTGGAGGTGTACAATTTTGTCTCTAGTGTCTTTGGACAGCTCTTTGGTCTTGGCCATGTTAGTAGTTGGATTCTTACTGATTGTATGGGGTGGACAGGTGTCTTTATGCAGCTAACGACCTCAAACAGGTGCATCTAATTTAGGATAATAAATGGAGTGGAGGTGGACATTTTAAAGGCAGACTAACAGGTCTTTGAGGGTCAGAATTCTAGCTGATAGACAGGTGTTCAAATACTTATTTGCAGCTGTATCATACAAATAAATAGTTAAAGAATCATACATTGTGATTTCTGGATTTGTTTTTTTAGATTATGTCTCTCACAGTGGACATGCACCTACGATGACAATTTCAGACCCCTCCATGATTTCTAAGTGGGA
Organism: Xyrauchen texanus; assembly: GCF_025860055.1. NCBI lineage: Eukaryota > Metazoa > Chordata > Actinopteri > Cypriniformes > Catostomidae > Xyrauchen > Xyrauchen texanus. Next base: position 36,085,743 of record NC_068292.1, read on the forward strand.
GAACTTGCAAAATAGCAGGGTGTTCAAATACTTATTTTCCTCACTGTATATCTTAACAGCAATGATCAGCACCATAATTCGTCGATCAACCCTGATGTTTCACGTCACCACTTTGCTCTTCTGAATTGGCATTCCATCTCCGATAAAGCCTCTTACCTCAATGAAATAATCACTGAAAATAACCTTGATATGTTACTACTCATTGAAACCTGGCAAGTACCCAATGATTATTTGCAGCTGAACCTTTTTACACCAGATGGATATAAACACCTGTCCAGACTGCGGCTACATGGCAAGGGGGTGGCCTTGCTGTCATTTGTCGAAATTATTTGCGTCTCGCCCAACTTGATTTCCACAACACAATTACAATTGAATATATGGTATTGAAGGCTAATTCTCACTGTCCTCTCGCAATTATTCTACTATATCATCCTCCTAAGGCTCAATCTGACAATCTAACTCCATGAACTATTGACTCTTGCCTGTTCTTCGTCATCTCGTGTCCTCCTGCTTGGTGATTTTAATATTTATGAGGATACAGTTACCTCTAATTCATCTCAACTGTTGTTTGTTTTTGACTGTTTTAATTTGACTCAACAGGTGTCTTTTTCTACTCATACTCATGGTCATATTGTTGATTTAATATGTACATTTGGGTTTGATATTGCTTCAGTGTCTCCTTTTGACACTGGCATCTCTGATGATAAGCTTATTGAATTTAGCTTTACTCTACCTGTTCAGAAAAAAATGCAATAACAAAATGATATCCTATCGTGACCTTAAATCTGTCGATGTCACATTAATTTCTGTTTCCATCGCTTCCTCTGCAATTTCTGATGTCTTTGATGTCTCCTGTCCTTCATTGATACTTTCTAAGTACCACTCTGTTATTTCTGAAATTTTGCATGAGCATGTTCCTATTAAGACTTGGTCTGTTCCCTCCTCCCTCCTGAACAGGTCTTACTGTTCACCATCTAGCTCTCACTGAACACCTCAACGCATACAACATTGCTCTGAACTCTGCACAGTCTAACTATGTCTCTACAATTATCAATAAAGCAAGCAATAGGTCCAAGGTTTTGTTTGACATGATAAGTAAGCTCACCCAACCTCTACCTCATGATGTCCATGCATCTGATGAGCTTTGTTGTTCTTTCCTGAATTATTTCCAGGAAAAGTTGAATGCTGTCCACCAGTGCTTTATAGATGAGGCTTCAGATTTTAGTTCTATGCAGACAACACTTGTCAATATTTGTCTAGTTTTACTCCTACAAACCCCTCCTCTATCAGTGACTTAATACTGAAGTCCAATTCTTCATCTTGCTGACTTGATCCTGCTCCCACATCCCTCCTCATATTTCTGTCATCTCTGCACCTATCTCACATTTCATAAACAGATCTCTAGCTTCTGCTTCTCTCCCTATACCACTACTGCAGCAGTAAAACCTAACTTGGACCCTACTGTTCTTTCAAATTTTTGCCCTATCTCTAACTTACCATTCATTTCCAAAATACTGGAAAGAGTTGTTGCCTCCCAGTTACAATCATTCCTTGTTCAAAATGATCTTTTTGACCCCTTTCAGTCTGGCTGGATTTATAAAAAAAAATGTAAATGCAGTCTTCTCTAGCACTCTTGATAGTGTCGCCCCACTTCGATTAAAGCAGATTAAAGAAATAAGCCCTGCACCATGGTACAGTGATCACACTCATGCTCTCAAGAGAGCAGCTTGGAAAATAGAGTGCATGGGGAAGAATACAAAATTAGAAATATTTTGTGGTGCATGGAAGGATAGTGTCTGTAGCTACAGACAGGCACTAAAAGCTGCCAGGTCAGCATATTTGAGCAAACTCATAGAAAATAACCATAACAATCACTGGTGTATATTCAGTACAGTGGCTAAATTGGTTAGGAATAAAGCCTCAACAGAACCAGATATTACGTCGCAGCCCAAGAGTAATGACTTCATGAATTGCTTTACAGATAAAATTTAAATAATCAGAAATAAAATTGGAATTATGCAATAATCTGTAATAGCACCTCAGAAAACAGTGTCTAATAATTTTCCTCACATGCAACTTCAATCCTTTGCTGTCATAACTAAGCTTTTAAAAGAGGTATCTCCTGTAATTTCACAACCTCTTCTTAATATTATTAACTCCTAGCTATGCTTAGGACATGTCCCAAGACACATTAAAATGGCAGTAATGAAATTAATTAAGAATGAAAATAATGAAAATAATTAAGAAGCCACAACTTGATCCTGGAGAACTGGCTAATTATAGACCGATTTCAAATCTCCCGTTTATGTTGAAAATACTAGAAAAGGTAGTATCCTCCCAAATATGTTCATTTCTACAGAGAAATAGTATATCCGAAGAATTTCACTAAATGCAGCAGGTGCCAGCCAAACATCACTTCAGCCTATTATGATGGACTTCAGAGGATGAACTGATGCCAACTCCAACCATAAGACATGGGAGACTTCATATGCCATTGTCTGAACCTTGGATTTAGGATAGACCTCACCGAAATTACCGGCCAGGTTGAACTGCGATGAAACTCACTGATCTCTGCCAGCATCCGTCTATTGATGGACTACACTCTTATAATGGAATACATAGACTAGAGGGCGGCTGTGGCTCAGTTGGTAGAGTAGGTCTGCCACTAATCACAGGGTTGTTTGTTTGAATCACAGCCTACATGACTCCACATGTCGAAGTGTCCTTGGGCAAGACACTGAACCCCATGTTGCTCCCAATGGCAGGCTAGCACCTTGCATGGCTGCTCTGCTGCCATTGGTGTATGAATGTGTGTGTGAATGGGTGAATGAGTCACAGTGTAAAGCGCTTTGAATACCGTTAAGGTTAAAAAGGCGCTATATAAGTGCAGACCATTTACCATAGACTATCAATTGCCAACAAAAGCCTTCATCAGCCAATTAACAAGGAAAATTGTATCTATGTGAACTTCTGCAGTTAATCCAGAATGAACTTCAAAGATATTAGTCATTAATCTTAGAGTTCATATTAAATCTATGTTTAAATACTGACCCTTAACACTTAGTTTACTAATTTTAAAGCATGACTTGCACTATACATCAGTAATATTGGCATTATATTCATGATGTTAACCAGAGGGGAACTGGCCCCCACAGTGAGTGTTGTTTCACCCAAGGTTATTTTTCTCCATTAATCAACATCTTATGGAGTTTTGTGTTCCTTACCACAGCCGCCTTCAGCTTGCTCACTGGGGTTATTAATTAAATTATTATTTAATGACTTATTTTTAAACTCGATTAACAATCATATTTTATCTAATTACACAATGATGATTCATCAACATAATAGACATTACAGATTTATCTTCTGTTAATGCCTGATCTTCTGTAAAGCTGCTTTGAAACGATGTGTGTTGTGAAAGGCGCTATACATATAAAATTGACTTGACTTGACTTGAAAGGCGCTTTATAAATTAAACAAATTATTGTTATTATTATTATTCACTTTGTATGGTAATGAAAGTGAATGGTGACTAAGGCTAACATTCTGACCATTCTCTCCTTTTTTTTCCAAGAAGGAAACAAAGTCATACTCATCAACTTGAGGTGGAGTAAATGATGACAGAATTAGTTTTTGGTATCGAAACCAAAACAAAAAATAAAATAAATTTTTGTACGTAACATTTTAAGAGAAATAACTATTTAAAACAATTTGTTCCTTCCTTGTCTTAATGGGTCAATGTTGACCCAGGTGCGAAGAAACATCCTTGAACAATGTTTGCTAAGTTTAACTTATTTGTGTTATTTATTCTTTATTCCCTATATTTTTTCCCCCCTATCGTTATACACTTTGGGGCCACAATAAAAAAAAAAAAATTGTTAATGGGGTCTTTATTGCCATTGTACACTAATAAAGAATTTATGAATTTTGAATGGTTCTCAATACAGGTCAAAAATGATCGAATGACAAAAGGAAGGTCCAGATCATTAAGACAATATGAGGGTTAAATTAGCTTGACAAGCTAGTTTCAAACACTCAACCCCCATGCACAGCTGCCAGCATTTTTTGGCTTAACTGCCACTTCATTACTATGACAAATCACTAGCTCTCCGATAGTTTGCTTGTTATTCTTCAATCAGAAGCCTTTTGTCGTGATCTGCGGCCTCTTATAATCCATGACCTAGTTGTTATTTGTCACGGTAAAAACAGGGAGTTCCAGTGTCTCCTGCTCACACGGCTTCAGTCAGGCCCTCAGTCATGCACCATACCGCAGAAAACATAAACACCATGTAGGAATGCAAACAAAATCCTTCTCTCTCTTTCTTGATAGTTTCCGGTTTTGCTAGCACTCATTCTTAAAATCTTGCTTCCTCAAGGGATTGCATTTCAAAAGGTGGCTTGGACACTCCTTGGATCAGAGGCTTAAAAAAGTTATTTAAATAAGCACACGCTTTGCAATTAGGCAAAGAAATTATTTTAATTGCATAACTGAGATAAAGGAGACAGATGTGGACCAGATAATTTAGGCAGGGAGTATAGAGCAGTGGGGCAATCAAAATGTGTCATTGGCATAACGACACTTGCACATCAAGTGTCCTCGACAAATAAAAGCTGAGGAATAGTTGAGGACAAATATCTCAGAATAGATGGAGGTCTGAAAGTTTCCTATTGAGCAATTATTATTAAAGGAATGTTTCATATCTAATAGAGGACACTTTGAAATGATTATATCAGAAATTGTCGACAAGTCCCTCAGGTTTTTTTCTCTCCCCAATTTGGAATGCCCAATTCCCAATGTGATCTTAGTCCTCGTGGTGGCGTAGTGACTCGCCACGATACGGGTGACAGAGGATGAATCTGTGACCATCCATCTTATCATGTGGCTTGTTGAGCGCATTACTGCGGCGACGTAGTGCATGTGGAGGCTTCACACTGTTCTCTGTGGCATCCACGCACAACTCACCACATGTCCCACGAGAGCGAGAACCACACATTATAGAGACAATGAGGAGGTTACCCCATGTGACTCTACCCTCCCTAGCAACTGGGCCAATGTGGTTGCTTAGGAGACCTGGCTGTAGTCACTCATCACAACCTGGATTCGAACTCGCAACTTCAGGTGTGGCAGTCAGCATCTTTTACTCGCTGAGCTACCCAGACCCAGTCCCTCAGGTTTTTAAATAAAGCAAAAAAATTGTGGTTACAGTAATGCTGTGTCCTAACCTAAACATGTGCAAAATGTCAAATGCTAAATGAGAATAAAAGCTATCTCTTATCAGGGCATGGCAATAAACAAGATCCACATTGTTTTAAAGTATAGCCACAAGACTTAAACATTATACAGTATGTGATGACATGAGACCTTTGTTAGAATCATTTAGTTCCTATGCGGTTGCCTTCAGAAAACAGTAAAAGCATCCATACTAATAGGCATATGAAACACGCCTGTAGCATTAATATCTGCTGCATAACTCTGACGTACTGTGGAAATACTTTTCATGTTTGTAATTTAAACAAAGACAGGCAGCAAAAGAGAATGAATGTTTATGTTAAAGTGGTGAAACTCCCTCGCTTTATTCTGCTGTGATGAGAATCAGAGTAAATGGGTGCCACGGTCTCAAAACGTAGCGAAATATAATTCCATATGGACAATTTGATATCTTGTGAGTTCTATCGAAAACAATTTCATGCAACAATCTCAAAAAGACTTCTGTTCCTCTTCACCTTGTGACCAAAAAAGACTTGTTTTAGTTCCTGATTTACTATGATTCTAAATTAATTGTCGACCTATAATCTGCATGAACAATCAAATACACTGATTTTTCCTACACTTCAAACAAGCAAATTTATTTACCACTTGCTATTTTATGAAGGTATGCTCAAAATTAATCATTCATAAACAAAGTACTTTGAGTGATTTAAGCATATGTTAAATGCATAAAATACTGTGAATGATATAAGCATGTATTAAGGTGATGTATGCAGAAGCATGTGGGCAGGGTTGGGAGAGTTACATTCCACTACAGATTACAGATGCTGTAAAATTTTATTTGTAACATATTCTGTTAGATTACTCAAGGATAGTAACATATTCTAAATACTTTGGATTACTTCTTCAGCACTGGTAGATTTTTTTCACTTGTTTTGACTATAAAAACTCTGCCAGTACACAATAAGACAAAATACTCATGTATTTATGCCATAATATCAAAGGTCTTCCTAGAAAAAAGATTTAAAAAATTTGATCGTGCCTTGTAACGTGCTTGCAAAATGGCTAAAATAGCATTTTAGCTTAGCATAAAGCTGACAATTTACACAAGGTTTATTTATATTTCTTCTGCTCCAAACGTACTTCAAACATACTTCTCTGTCTTCTCGTATGAATGTAACACATCATAAGAAAGTGTTTGACCACTGTTTAAATGCACTTAGGATCCCATCATTAATACCCCATCGACCGCCGTTTTGTTTTGTTTCCTATTTTTTCAACAGCCATCAGAATAAAACCCCAAAAATATATTTTTGTATCCTGTGTTGTTTCTTCACAACCCACCGGCTACAGTTAAACTATCACTTTAACCATTAATTTTCTCTGAATGTATTTGAATACCTTCTAGGTAGCTTAAACTTTGATTCAGAAGCTTTAAAATGGAGAAGTTTTAACTATAAAAGACACGATGATGTGACTAATATCCAGTTCAGTGGAATAGTACTGGATATTAGCCATGGTCTGTTTGTATGTATAATCGGTGTATCTATGAAGAATCATATGTTATCTAATGGCAATATCTGTAGACCACCTGTTTTACAAGGGTTGTACTTTATCAAAGTCTTGCAACAAAGTACTTCAGGTCTATTTCAAGATTTATAATCCATTTGCTCTGGCTTAAATTACCCCTTTGTAGCCATTGTGGCACAACATCAGACACACATTGGATTCCGTAGATCTCTAAGACTATTTTGAGCACCTGGTTGCTACATTTATCAGCTATGATAAAGCAATTTCATGACCCCCATTACTGTGTTCTCATAGATTAGTTGTTCTGTTCACCTGTGTAAGCCTTCATGGTACTAGTTTAATTGATACTTGAAACAGAGTCCGAGACAGCTTAACACTATTACTGCAGGTAGCATTTCAATGAGGTCCTCCTCACTTACTGAAGAGCAGATAAATTAGATGCACAATGGAACAATGTTTAGACAAGGTAATCCACCGGTCCAAATATATGGTCCCTCGGGCCCCTGTGATCCATCTGTCCTCATGGCTTGATTTAGCAAAATGGTGGTATCCACTGAATATTATAAATCTTTGGCCTCTTAAGTGGTTTGGAGTGATTAGTCGCTGAGCTACCCAGACCCAGTCCCTCAGGTTTTTAAATAAAGCAAAAAAATTGTGGTTACAGTAATGCTGTGTCCTAACCTAAACATGTGCAAAATGTCAAATGCTAAATGAGAATAAAAGCTATCTCTTATCAGGGCATGGCAATAAACAAGATCCACATTGTTTTAAAGTAGTTTGGACTAGTGGTTTGGAGTGATTATAACACCATCTTAAACTCAAGTATTTCACCGGTGACAGTCTACGTTTGTGTAGCATTATGTCTGTCAGCATTAGAAACATGTGTCTGGTCCATATGCTCACCTCACAAAGGCTGCAGTGTGGAGGAGGAACCCAGATAATGAAAGCCTCAGTGGAGAGCTCATCACCACTGTAAGTGTAGTTTTCTGTGAATAAGAGTTGAGACTAGAGTTCACAAGATGAATGTATGAAGTAAGATGGATGGATCTGATAGAATAAGATGTATGGAAATGATGATGTTTGTAGCAGACTGTGAAGATGAAGGTGATAAAGCATCAATGCCAAGAGTTGCCTTGGCAGTGCTCTCAAGTAAATGTATGAATCTAATATAGCCTGCCAGCAGATACTTAAGCTTGTGGTGGACTTCAGGAGGAAAGAAGGAGAACACAGCCCCATCACCATCAATGGAGCACCGGTAGAGAGAGTCAGCAGTTTCAAGTTCCTCGGTGTCCACATTACTGAGGAACTCACATGGTCCGTCCACACTGAGGCCGTTGTGAAGAAGGCTCACCAGCACCTCTTCTTCCTGAGACGGCTGAGGAAGTTTGGAATGAACCACCACATCCTCACACGGTTCTACACCAGCACTGTAGAGAGCATCCTGACTGGCTGCATCACCGCCTGGTACAGCAATAGCACCGCCCACAACTGCAAAGCCCTGCAAAGGGTGGTGCGAACTGCCAGAAACATCATCGGAGGTGAGCTTCCCTCCCTCCAGGACATATACACCAGGCGGTGTGTGAAAAAAGCTTGGAGGCTCATCACAGACTCCAGCCACCCGAGTCATGGGCTGTTCTCACTGCTACCATCAGGCAGGCGGTATCGCAGCATCAGGACCCGCACCAGCCGACTACATGACAGCTTCTTCCCCCAAGCAATTAGACTGTAGAACACTTGATCTATCAGGATCAGTAATTAGCACTGCACTTTATTAATCTTATATCTCACACTGGACTGTCAACATATTCTCCTCAATATACTACTTCATATATATTTCATATACTCCTTACTTATTGTATTGTATATTCTGTATTCTATATTGTGTGTATTGTTTACTGTACATTGTATATAATTATTGTGTTGTGTAAGTATGTTGTTTACTGTAATTGGTATATGTCTCGTCACTGTCATGACTGCTATGTTGCTCGGAACTGCACACAAGAATTTCACCTACTGTTGCACTTGTGTACATGGTAGTGTGACAATAAAGTGATTTGATTTGATTTGAATATTCAAGCAAAATGGAAAGTGGAAAATATGTTGCTGATGAATTGCTTATGACTAAAAATTATTTTTCATGGTGCATAATTATTTGCAGTAATATTAAAAAAATAAAAATAAAAGCCAAAATGGATCAAATAAGTTATGTTGTAGGTAGTAATATAGATGTCAAACCAAGTAGCACTTATTTTAAAGCACGATTGCAAAACACACTTTTCAGGCAAAACATTTGACAATGAAAGTTTGTTAGGTTTTAATAATAAAATAACAAATGCTCAAAATTAAGACAAAATGTATTAAAGTTGTCAAATGTAGCCGTGTCAAATGTCACATGTTGTGGAACTATACTATGTCCATAGTGTGTTTATTCTGCTAGAGCACATGTGTGAACTTCCACTAGAAATTCCCATGACACCAGTTGATGCAAGTTCTTTTATAAAATTATAAGCTTCACATTTTTGCCTTTGAACACTCCAAAAACTGGCCACATTCACTTCCATTGTAAGTGGCTCACTGTAACACAGATTTCTACATTTTTATTTTTTTAAGAAGAGGAATGTGTCGAAATAAATTGTGGTAATCAACATAATGCCACAAAAACTGTAGATTGAACATAACTTGTATTGAACCTGGAATATTCCTTTAAACACTTCCAAATATACTTCTTTTGAGCATGGCTTGCCTCTAATTAGCCAGTATGAACCTATGCCAACATTTAATTTAAATGTACATACTAATCATAGTATTGTTAGGCATTCAATTGGGGGCAATACAAAGTATATTGTTATTCTTGTATTAAGACATTGCAAGTATATATTAAGTATGCAAATGTATTCCTAACCCCAGTGCAATGACATTACATTATGTCAGTTTATCCATATAATTACAAGATCTCTACAGCTGAAAATATCTGATTCAGTAAATGCCTTGATCCAAAAGATTCCAGCAATCAGTAAATTAAACCCACATGAAATACAAAACAAGCTACCACTTCTCAGTCCTTTGAAGTATTGACATATTTTATCGCTTATTCTGTAGAAAACTCCACACATACAAATTATGCCTTTTATAATGGTACTCTGAGGTTATATAAAAATATATAGACATGTAAACATTTAAGAAAATTAGTTCTAAAAAACAACAACAGAAAACTAAAGTTTTTTTTTGTTAACAGCACAGTTGTTTTACATCACAATTTATCAGTCAAGAAAGATCTAAAGCACTGATATGAATCAGTTATACAAATGTAGGTATTTCAGAAACACATGCTCTTGTTCATTAAAGTCCAGTCATGTCCAGGCACTCGTATTTTGTATTATAAACCCTAATTGAGGATGGAAAAAAGTGAGTAGTTCGAGTTGATACATTTTATTAGTGAATTAGCTATATAAAGCCTATGGCTATTCTCTTTCATTTTAAACTCAAACAAATGCCAAAGCCCAGAACAATTAATAGAAACCATAAAACATGTGCCATTAAAATGGACTCAAAAGTTTTGGCAAGGGTTCAGCTCCATCTTAAATATTAATTTATTTTTAATTCAACAAATGCTTTGCAGCTGCTTTACATTCGTTGTGCTCATGTGACCCAAAAAAATCCCACTGAACTAGATGAAAGACTAGACAATGGGAAGGGAGGGTGGGGGTAACAGGTGGAAAGCACTACAACACACAAAACAGACAAGGAAAAGAAAACAAATTCCAAAAAAACAGAACACTAAAAAGGTAAGGTCCAGGGCAGAAATGGCATGAAAGACAGGGTGGTGCCGGCAGGACAGACGATGCAGCGGGGTCTAGCGGCCTGGGAGATTAGTCCAGGTAGGGAGCAGGGTACTAAAATAACACATAAACAGACAAGACAGAGAAAAAAAAATCCAAACAGTCAGAAAACAAAAATGTTAGGACCAGGGCAAAACAGACCAGGGTGGCACCAGCAGGACGGACCAGGGTGGTGCCAGCAGGACGGACCCCCGCAAAGCCCTCATGACAGCCCGGTCCAGGATGGAATCGGCTGAATAGACCACAGTGAAACACCTAGGCTGGGAATTAAGACTTGACTAAGTGGCTTGACTTGGTTAGGCTTGTAACTTGACTGGGCCAGCAGGCTTGACTTGACTTAGTGTGAAGATTTTACTTGTAGTGGCTGCTTGACTTGACTGCTTGACTTGGTGTGAAGGTTTGGCTTGAAGTGGTTGCTTAATTTGACTGCTTGAATTGACATGGTGGCTAGGTGTAGTAGCTTGACTTGATGTAATGCTGGTATGACTAGATGTGATGGCTTGATTTGGTGAGCAGGCTCCAGGAGATAGCTTAATGGAATGAGCAGGATAAGGTGTCCCTAGGACAGGAGCAAGGACATGTGGCTCCAGGACGGGAGCCAGGATAGGCAGCTCCAGGACAAATGGCTCCAGGATGGAAATGAGGACAGCCGGCTCCAGGACAGGAGTGGAATCTACCAGAGAAATGACTTCTGTGGCCATGAGCACTGGCAGAGACTGGAAGGCCGACCGTGAGTGCTGCCAGAGACTGGGGAACGGCCTCCGTGGCCGTGAGCGCTGGCAGTGCCTGAAGAGTAGGGGCTCTTCTTCTCCGGGCAGTAAAAAGCACTGCAGTGGTCACAACTGCCACCTCCTGGCAGTCAGCTGCAGGAACGACCGCAGTCTCCTGGCAGTCGGCAGCCAGCCCATACTGAAAAGCTATTTATGTAGAGAGTGTAAAATAAACATACCTTTTGAGTTGAAGTTTCCCGTCCTCAGTTTCCTCCTTGTCCACACACGTAGAACCTGTTACACTGGTGACGAAACCCAGGAGTTTGGAGGAAATATATGCCGGCATGGTGTCCTCACCGCTGGTGGAAGTAAACCATTCCCTACATCAGGCATTGCTTGAGCTGCGCCAGAACCAGGATTGTCAGTTACAGGAGGTGCTCCAGGCTCAATAAGAGGGCCGACGGGTGATATAGCACTTTCTGGACCAGGAGAAAGCCCCACAACCCCGGACACTGCACCCCCCATGTCTCTGGTCGCCCTCATGAAGATGGGGATTGAGGATGATCTGGAGGCGTTCCTAGACTTATTTGAGTGCATGGCTGAGATCTGGAGGTGGCCACGGGCCCAGTGGGATGCCAGACTCATCCCAATCCTGCCCAGGGATGCCCAGCTCACAGCGCAACAACTACCGATGACCTGAATAAGACCATCCTGCAGTGGGTCGGCCATGGCCCTGAAAATCACAGATGACCGTTTCGATCGATGAAACTGGACATTCGTGGCTGCCAGTTTACATTCACTCGACAGCTCCGTGACGCCTCCCGGAAGTGGCTGCTGGCTGAGGACCATGATGCTGAGGGAATCATTGACCTAGTGGTGCTGGAACAGCTGATCTATTGTCTACCAAAAGGAATGGTGGAGTGAGTCCAGTGCTACAGCCCAGCGTCGCTGGAGGAGGCCGTCCAATTGGCGGAGGACCATATGTCGACATATCCGAGGGCGGAAGAGCTCTCCCACTTTCTATCTCCTACCTTTCTCTCTCCCCCTCACTCTGCCCCTGTTTTACAGCCAAGACCAGTTCCTAGGAAGCGCGGAAATGTCTCACCAAAGCTGGCTCCCCATTCATGGGTTTTCTCCCTGTCGCCAGTGCCCTCAAATGTCTCTTTGCTTTCCCCATCAGGAGTCTGAACCCGCTGTCGCAAGTACAGTTATAACACCTGAGCCGTTCTGCTGGAGTTGTGGGGAACCCAGGCACAAATGTGACCAATGCCCCATGATGGAGCTGGGAACATTGGTCTTGGTACCCGCTCCCAATCAAAAGACATACAAGATACAACCCATTTGTTGATACCAAAAACTGAATATCAGTTGATGAATCCACCGGTCAACCCAAAAGCACCATTGCACCCTCTGCCATTAATCAAGGTCCCCTTAGAGAGAATTGGCATGGAACTCGTCGGGCCATTAGAGCGGACATCGCTTTGTACTGGTTCTGCTGAAATATGCAACGTGATTCTATCCGGAAACAGTGCCTCTGCGCATGATTTACGCATTTAGTGTTGCGGAGGCATTCTTCAGAATAATCTCCCGAGTGGGGATTCAGAAAGAGATCCTTCCTAATCAGGGCCCAACTTTCAAGTCACGTACACTACATGAGCTATATGAATTATTATGTATTAAATAGATTTTTACCAGTGTTTACCACCCACAAACAGATGTGGCTGTGGAACGATTTAACAAAACACAAAAAAACTGAATTTGCAAGTTTGTACACGATGATGCTAAGAATTGGGATAAGTGGATCGAAACCCTATTATTTGCAGTTTGAGTGCTTCCCCAAGCCTCCACAGGGTTTTCCCTGTTCGAGTTACTGCATGGCCGTCGACCGCACGGTGTGCTCAACCTCATTCGGAAAGCTTGGGAGGAGGGACCTTCAAACAGTGAAAACGAATTTTAGTACATTCTTGATCTTAGAGCAAATCTCCATACTTTGGGTTAACTAACAAAGGAGAATTTGCTCCAAGCTCAAGAATGTAAGAGCCGACTGTACTCAGCTATGGGAATTTGCACCGGGAGATAAAGTTCTTGTATTACTCCCAACATCAAGCTCTAAACTACTCGCCAAGTGGCAAGGGCCCTTTGAGGTCAAATGACGAGTGAGGGATCTCGATTATGAGATTAAAAACTCTGATAGTGTCGATGCCCATCAGATATACAATCTCAACCACCTGTAATTATGGAGGGAGGCAGTCCCTGTAACATTGGCAATGGTGCTGCCAGAGAGGGAGGAGGGTTGGGGGTGAATCTGAAAGCCAATCAAAATCACCCCATTCACTCGTGGAGACCAACTCTCACCATTTCAGTTTACAGAGGTTGCTAAGTTGCAGAAAGAATATGTAGATCTTTTCTCATCTCTGCCTGGTCATACAAACCTCATCAAAAACCACATCAAGACT